>NC_058081.1:470466321-470771898 GCF_014858855.1 Bufo gargarizans | reverse complement strand
CGATTGTGGTTAGCTTGTAGTGTGATAGTGGGGCTGATCTGTTAGTGGTCTGAACCCCTATACCTACAATTATAGAGTCGTTCACTGACAAACGTGGTGGCAGCAGAAAATAAGGGGGGTCCAGGATTGACTGTTTGGGTAATTCTGAATCTCCCCCCTGTCACGGTCCACCCGCGGTTGGGCTTTTCTCCACGCTGGGGCGTCCTGGTGGTCGGAAGTCTGATTTAAACGGGGGTGGTCGTGACAGAATTGGAGCCTGAAAGTCAAAAGTTCAAAACAGTGTACCTTGACTAGGCCCTGAAGCCACTAGTTGCATATCCATATGGACAAATTACAACTACAATCAAAACCTAAAAGCTATTTTCCCTAAATTATCTACTATTTCAAGGAAGCTGAGACATGAAAAATTGTTTGGCACGGTTTTTCTGCTACATACCTTTACATACTTATTGCTGAACATCAGCACGAAACAACCATGTTTTCCAGGAAGCTGATATCTGAAGAGTTGTTTGCCAAGGTTTTCTTCTACGTCACTTTCTATACTCATTACTGTAAAGATCGGCAAAGAACAGGCTTGTCTATTTTTACTATGTCTAGCCTTGCAGGATCTTCAACCATATGTTTTACTACTCATTAAAGATGTACATGTGTTAGAAAAGCTCCATTTCTTTTTAATTGTGGAGAAGAGTCATGAACCACAACCTAATTTGTAAAGAATATTTATTTCACTTTGCATATTTTCAGTTTTCTTCTCTTCCCCACGGGAAACTGGGCTGACAGAAGATGTCAGCAAAGTTGATACCTCCTGGGGCCCGAAAAATGTCTGATCACAAACTGTGAAGATACAACAGAGTGCTGCACCATGCTATGCAGTTATTGGGTTTTCAAGCCCATTGGTCTAGAAAAAAGCAAATAAAAACGGGAAAATGAAAATAAACTGGTTAGAAAGACGTATCAGAAGTTTACTGTTACTAGAACGCCATACAAGACTTACCTTATTGGTTTTACAATGTGCGCCAGTTTTTTGTCATGTGATTGAAACCAATGTTTGTGAAATTTATCTACCGAAAAAAGAAATGAGAGAAGATGTGTCCACCTGTTCAGTCTAGAGAATTTTCTGCATTATGGTGCAGCTTTTTTACATGCAGATAGCAAAAACTGGGAGTCCCTCAAAAAGTATAATATAACACTGCTGCTTTAGTAAAACCACAAGTTAAACACATTCCACTTATGGCGTTTTTTTCAGAATAAAGAATTTCAAGGCACTTTTTTTTTTAGATAACATAGTAAAACAGAGCCTCCATGAATCCTAGGTCCCATATGAGAACACTTATTTGCCAGAGCATGATGTAAGAAGTCATGATAATATTGAAGCACAGATCTTATATATTTCACAGAGCTCAATTCCCACAAATTTCAAGACTGATGGCTTCACTACAACCTTTCCATTTTATTGTATGGGGAGCACAACACCCTGGGCCGAGTCCATGAGTAGGCAGCTGCCTAGGGTGCATTAAATTGGTGGCACTATTTATGGATATACCATAAATATGAAGTAATACCCCTTTAATTTTTTGTATATTTGGCTTGCTCTACCAGTGTTCTTGAGTATACAGCTCACTTCACATGGAACTGGTGATGTTACCAAGACCCTAGAGCACCTGACCAGATTTAAATAATGTACTTTCTTAGATCCATGAAGGGTTAGGAAAGATTTGTGAATTGTGGTCATACAGTATATGCAAATATCTTTAATATATACCTACCCTGGTGGGTAAAAAAATAGTAGTAGTCGGAAATTATCAAGATCATTGCCTTTTTGATATAGTAGACAGGTCCACAAAATTGTGAAAAACTGATTCTTCCAAAACTAGGGGCCTGGTTGTAATTGTGTCCATCAGGGGTTCAAGAGCCATTTCATACAGATCTGCATTTGAGATTTCTTAGCACAAGTACTATAAATAATGGTCCTGAGGGCTAAGATGTCAGTAAAAACAATTCTGCCTAATGCAGGGCATTAAATGATGGTACTGTATAAAATAATTTAAAACACCATGGACATCCTTTATTATGGCTTGCCCAATCAGGCCCTGCACAAGTCATAACATATTGGTTTAGTGGTGCCTGCAATGTCCTTTGACATTTGTATTGAAAAAATCCCCCCCCCCCATGTTTTAACACTGTCTATATATGTATAGTATATGTGCATCCAAAGAAGTATTCTGCATATGGAAATGTAATCTACACATTTATGTGGTTATTTTGCTATATGATACTTGCCTTTCCATAGACTAGAATTTGTAGAAAATCCTAGAATTCCTGGCATTTTCCAGGTACATTAGTACTGCTTTGGTGACAGAAGTCAAACACAAGAACATGTGAAATTTGTTTTTACTGCAGTTTAGTCTTGAAATGCAAAGGCTTGTGTTGACTCACTTGAGTGCGCTCTGTATAACTTTCTTTGATGTACGTCTATTGTTCACTTCCATTTTGAAAAGGATTAAAGGAACATCTTCTGTTCCTGTCGCAGATGTAACTTACAGTAACTCCTCTGAATGAGAGGCTTGTCATGGCTTCAGATCAATGTTTCCCCTACCCCCCTCCAGTCATGGTGGGAGTTAAAAAATGGTCCTCTGTGCTCCCAATGTTTGTTTTCAGGTCACTTTTTTGTGACTATTGATGTCAGGGCAATTAGGATGTAAAGATGTTTGTACAGCATGGTAGGATTGATTGGAATGATTTGAGAAGTTCAAACAACTTGCAAGGAAAGTAAAAGGAAAAACAGTTTGTATAATTAAATTGGTGATTTCCCTTTTTTAACAGCTCTGTTTAGCAGAGGCCTCCTTTATCATGAAAACAGCACTAATTCCACAGACTAACCTACAGATTTCAGGGACATTATACTCCTTCAGTAGTGACATTACTTTTGTTGTTTTATTTTCTTTGCATCCCGGACTTTATTATTTTCATTTTTCTTTATTAATTAAAATTGTGTAGCAGCAGACAGTACAATTATTGAAGGGTAAAAGAGGTTACACCCGTTAGTGTTAATATCCAACCAAGGAAGAAACGTTGTAAACATAAGTAATATACTCAAAAGTAGAGGTTAAATACTAAGAAAAATAAACATTTTACCATATTTTTCTAATTATAAGACAGTTTTTCCACCAAAAGTGAGGGAAAATTGGCAATGCTTTTTATAGTTTAAATGCTAATGACCATTTGAAGTGGTCAGCATGCAGGAGGTGTGGGGAGCGGTGAGGGAAGTGCTGTGCTGGCTCTACTCACCCTCTCTGGTCTTCAGGGCGCCACGCTGCACTGTGTCATGTGTACAGCATCAGGAAGTAGTGTACGTAGGAGCGCACGATGACCCGATGATGTGTGACGTCAAGTCACAGTGCAGCATGGGCTGGAATAAGGCTAGGGAGACATGAGTCCTGGATCTAGAGAGTGGCAACGTCTTCTGCAGCAAGTGAGGTAATTTTATTTTTTTAAATGTCTGATCTGAAGGCTGATAGGGGTCTGATTAGATGCTGATGGGGGTCTGATGGCTGTCTAATCAGAGGCTGATAGAGGTTGGCGATGGTTCTGATGGGGGTCTTATCTGAAGCAGATGGAGCTTGGGGGTCTGAGGGCCTGATCTGAGGTCTGATGGAACTTGGAGGTTTGATCTGGGGTCTGATTTGGGGTTCTGATGAGGATTGGGGGTCTGGTCTGAGGTGTGATGAAAAAAATATATTTTTATTTTCCTCCTCTAAATCCAAAGTGTGTCTTATATTCCGGTGCATCTTATACTCCAAAAAATACGGTACATACATGACTACAAATTATAATCAAAAAGAGAGACTTGTGCTCCCCAAACTGAATAATAAGCCAGTCCACCAAGTCCATTTGTGAGAACACTGCTGCACACTATATTACACCTTCCAACACAGCCATATAAGATAGCAGTAGGGTAGGAATCCCTCTTTAATAAGTGGGACTGGCTCTGCAAATAATATTATCAAAGATGTAAGTAGTATATATTAATATTTATTGAGCCACCAAAAGTATAAATAACACAGGTCTTGCACAGTTTAAAATGATACTGATAGCCCAGCTAAGTCTACTTTCACACTGGCGTTTTGGCTTTCCGTTTGTTAGATCCGTTCAGGGCTCTCACAAGCGGTCCAAAACGGATCAGTTTGAATTCTAATGTATTCTGAATGGAAAAGGATCCGCTCAGAATACATCAGTTTGCATCAGTTCATTCTCCATTCCACTTTGATGTCCGTCTGATGAAACTGGCACACAATGTAAGTCAATAGGAACGGATCCGTTTTCACTGACACAATAGAAAACAGATGTGTCCTCCATTGACTTTAAATGGTGTTCAAGACGGATCCGTCTTGGCTATGTTAAAGATAATAAAAACGGATCCGTTATGAGCGGATGCAGACAATTATCTGAACGCGAGTGTGAAAGTAGCCTAATAGTATAGAAAGTGGTAGAATAGTTCGTAGAGATTAACACAATCAATAAAAAAAAAAATAATAATATCACAAATAAAAATGAATAAAAACATATAATAGTATAATAAAATACCAATGAAATCTGGTCTCATTAAATCTGTACTCATTAAAGGGATTGTGCCACCAAAAATATTCAACATTTATCAAACCAGCTCCTGGATACCTTTGTAATTCCATGTAAGTAAGAATTTTCTAAACCACTGAGCTATTCTATAAAATGCATTGGCACAGCGCCACCTGCTGTTTGTTCTGAGGTGGTCGCACATGCTCAGTTTAAATCGCCAACTGTCACCAGCCATATATTCAGTTAGTAGCTGTGGGAGTTACAGGGAAAGAACTACAGCAGACAGGCCTGCTGAGCTGCCAGCATGAAATAAATCTAGCAGAAGAGTTGGAGCATTTTTTTTTCTGTATTTTTGTAAACTGGGGAGGAGAAGAGAGTCACAAAAACATTAATTTTCTCCATAGTGTGTTTCTAAACCTCTGTTGTATAGGTAGATGGAATTCAGTAGTCAGAGCTTATTGAAGACTGGTCTACACGGCTCCCAATAACAATTTGTCTGTCTTTTATAAGCTCCTATGCCCCCTCTAGTGGAGGTTGTAGGCGGCCATAATTTTATCATTTGACTTGTAGCTATGTGAGGAATTTGAAGCTCTATCAGCAGGTCTTTGGCCTCTATTAGAAATTGTTCAGGCTTTTATGCACTGGTGATGCTATAGCACCTGAGGTTAGATTGTAAGTTTTCAGCAACAGGTTTGTCATCTTTGCACTTCCCCCTGGTTAAACCATCTGTGGAATATGTCTGGTCCTTTCACAGTTGTTTGATTGTAATCTAATGGTAAACATGCCCCAGTGTCTAAAGCCAGTAAAATGCATTGATCTTTTGCCAGTGCATGCATTTACAGCATCTCACTGTCCCACCAATTCCATTCCATAGTGTTTGGATATTTAATGGTGCATTTGCACGTACAGAATGTTCTTGCTTGCTCTCCGCAGGAACTCACATCCATCCCATGTCCAACCTCTATTAATATTATTCCTCTTTCAACTGTTCACAGGTCATTCCAAGTATTTTAATTTCATCAATGCCTGCTTCAGTATGTACTGTGCAACTTCATTGGGACACACTACAGATTTTTCTAAAGAATATATTTTTTCATTTTAGTTAATTTTTTTAAATTATATTTTTAATTATATTCTTATTTAAGATACATTTTATTTGTTAAGTTTTAAAAAAATATTTGTAAGGCTACTTTCACACTTGCAGCAGAGTGTTTCGGCAAGCAGTTCCGTAAAAGGTATGCCAACTGATGGCATTTGTAAGACTGATCAGGATCCTGATCAGTCTGAAAAATGCCTTATCAGTCTGAAAAATTGAATTGAAAAACGGATCCAGCATTTAATTTTTTCACCTTTTTTTCGTTCTGCACATTCCTATGGGAAAAAAATGCTGGCATTCAGGCAGTTTTTTGGGCCGGAGATAAAACCGTAGCATGCTGCGGTTTTATCTTTGTCCTGATCAGTGAAAAAGACTGAACTGAAGACATCCTGATACATTCTGAACGGAATGCTCTCCATTCAGAATGCATGGGGATAAAACGCAAGTGTGAAAGTACCCTAAGGCTCCTTTCACACCTGCGTTCAGGTGTCCGCTCGTGAGCTCCGTTTGAAGGGGCTCACAAGCGGCCCTGAACACAGCCGTCTGGCCCTAATGCATTCTCAGTGGAGGCGGATCCACTGAGAATGCATCCGCCTGCCAGCGCTCAGCCTCCGCTCCGCTCAGTGAGCGGACACCTGAACGCTGCAAGCAGCGTTCAGATGTCCGCCTGGCCGTGCGGAGGCGAGCGGATCCGTTCCGACTTATAATGGAAGTCAATGGGGACGGATCCGCTTGAAGATGACACCATATGGCTCAATCTTCAAGCGGATCCGTCCCCCATTGACTTTCAATGTAAAGTCTGAACGGATCCGCTCAGGCTACTTTCACACTTAGAAAATTTTTCTAAGTTATAATGCAGACGTATCCGTTCTGAACGGAGCCACCGTCTGCATTAATATGAGCGGATCTGTTCAGAACGGATCCGATCGACCGCTAGTGTGAAAGTAGCCTAAGCTTGCCATATTTTTACAGTTTACCCAGCAGACCAGTTCCAAAATTTAGATACATTCATAAAAATATTGAACTTCCATAGAATAAGTTTCCTAGACAGTGTCCCGTGTTGAATTGTACTAATCCTGGAAAATTTTATATAATATTAATACTCTTTATTTATAAAGCGCCAACATATTCTGCAGCACTTTACACTCAGGGGGTTCAAGTACAAAAAGTCATAAATAACATAGCAGCAAACAACAATTACGTGAGTAAAATATAATTAAAACAAGAGGAATAAGGGCCCTGCTCGTGAGAGCTTTCAATCTATGAGGAGATAGGGGTGAGACAAAAGGTTGCAGGCAGTGTTCCCTGTAAGCTGCGCGGGCGCGCGGCCGCGCAGCTTCCTTTATGCCTCCGCTCAGCACCTCTGCTGGCCCGCTCACTGCTGCTGCCCGGACTTTATGTAAGGGGCTCGGGGCCTGTCTGTGCAATTTATTTTTATAACGCCTACAGTGCGATTGGCCGGCTGCGCTACCGGCCCAGTGCGCACATTAAGTAACCCATACCCTCTCCGGTGCTGCGCCTGCGCCTGCGCCACCAGCTGTGACAGTGCGAGACTCGGCACTGAGGTCACAGGTCTCGCAGGATCACGCGGGATGACTGAATGGCGGGATGACTGAATGGCGCAGCGCCGGAGAGGGTATGACGGGATTGTTCTGACAGATGAGTGGAGCAGAGTAGGTATTTTTATTTATGTATGCACACACACCGGCTTCATAGGGAGGGGGGGGGGGCACGCCGCACTTGAATTCAGAAAAGGGAGCCCACGCCGGCCATATGAGGGCAGGCCCACTGGCAGCAAATCCTTCATTATCATGGAATATATACAGAGATGGAGAGAGGGGCAAAATAATGAAATATATACAGAGAGGTGCAGTGTAGGGACACCGTGTAGGGCATGGATGTCAAACTCATGGCCCTCCAGATGTTGCAAAACTACAACTCCCATCATTCCCTGATAGCTGTAGTATGCCCAGGCATGATGGGAGTTGTAGTTTTGCAACAACTGGAGGGCCACGCGTTTGACATCCCTGGTGTAGGGGTTATACTGTTTATTGTACAGCATGGCACAGGGGTTATATTGTCATTTGCTGTACAGTATACTGTACATTATAATCCCTGTACCATGCCGTACAATATACAGTATAGTTCATACACCGTGCCGTACAATATACAGTATAGTTCATACACTATGCCGTACAATATACAGTATAGCTCATACACTATGCCGTACAATATACAGTATAGCTCATACACTATGCCGTACAATATACAGTATAGTTCAGATACCAATGCCGTACAATATACAGTATACCACCTACACTGGGGGATTATTGTGTATATTGTACGGCATGGTGTATGAATTATAATGTATATTATACGTCATGGTGTATGGATTATATTGTGCAGCACGGTGTATGAACTATACTGTTCATTATCATGATTAAGGACCAGCATGTAAATGTCCGAAATGCATAGATTTGACTGCCCTGCATATGTGGAAGTTTTAATACCGCTGTGAATAAAGTATTCCCTGCTATCAAGAGCTGGATTTTCTCTCTTTTCTTCATGAACTATACTGTATATTGTACGGCATGGTGTATGGATTATAACGTACATCGTACAGCATGGTGTAGGGATTATAACGTACATCGTACAGCATGGTGTAGGGATTATAATGTACATAATATTGCATGGTTTTGGGGTTATATTGTATATTGTACAGCATGGTGCATGAACTATACTGTATATTGTACGGCACTGTGTATGAACTATACTATATATTGTACGGCATGGTGCAGCGGTGACACTGTATTGTACGGCATGGTGCAGCGGTGACACTGTATTGTACGGCATGGTGCAGAGGTTACACTGTATGCTCTTTGATGTGACACTTATCTTAGGTTTTCCTAGCGCCCACCTTTGATGGCGCTGTGCCCAGCTCTGAGCCGACCCCGCTCAGCAGCTGCCAAGGCTTAGAGGGAACACTGGTTGCAGGTGCTTGATTTTTGCAGTGGACTGGCCATCTTAAAACACAAGAGTGGAGTAGATCTAAAGCTGCCTGAGCCAGTCAACAGCCAATATCTGTAGGGCTTCTGAGTGCATGTGGTGGCTATCTGAAGATGGATCAGGTTCAGAAGAATGATTCTGAATGGGTGGGGGGGGGGTGAATGGAGGAGACTTAGATTAGAGGATGTGATAGGCTAACATAAAAAGATGTGCTTTTAGGAAGCGCCTAAAACTATGGATGTTATGAATTAACCTAATTGCAGCTTGGGAGAAGCCTTGGAGAAGGGAGTGAGAAGTTCAGATTATGGTGGATGTCAGTCGTAATTCATTGACTCAATGGAGGGCATTGATAGGATGGTAGACAGAGATGAGGAAAGAGATGTATGAGGTGCAACACTGTGACGACCTTTGTTGGCGAGGGTGAGCACTTCAAATTGAATCCTGTACTGTATGGGCAACCAGTGCAATGACTGACACAGGATGAAGGCATTGGAGTAGCGGCTAGACAGATAGAGGAGCCTTGCTACTGCATTCAGTATAGATTGGAGAGGAGAGAGTCTGTAAGGGGAAGACCAATTCATAATGAGCTACAGCAATCAAGGCAACAATAAGGGTTTCTGTTATTTCCATAGTAAGAGGGCCAAATTCTAGAAATCTTTTTGAGGTGCAGGCGACATGAGCGGACAAGAGATTGAATATATGGGGTGAATGAAAGATCAGTGTCAAGCATAACACCGAGACAGTGGGTGTGCTGCCAGACTGAGATGGAGATATCAGATTTAGGTAGATTATTAGATGGAGAAAACACCAGAAGTTCAGTTTTGGAAATATTCAGATAGGTGTGAGGGAATAGGGTAGTAGTGCATGTAGTAGGACGAGAAGAAGAGAGGAGCCTGGAAACACCTGCTTCTGGGACTGGGTCGAATTTGTAGAGTGAGCCAGAGTAGATGCGGGTAGAAAAGGGATCAATGACATTTAGGGGCTGGGGAATGATTTCCTATGTAATATTTTTAATTTCTCTTTGAAATAGGTGGCTAGATAGTCAGCACCGATGTCTGTCTGTACCAGGCACCAGCACTTTTGGACTGAGAAGGGAGTGAAATGTGTCAAAGAGTTCTTTTGGATTGTTGAATAGTGAGGAGATCAGGTTGTGAAGTAGGTCTGTTTGAAGAAGTGTTCAGCATTTTGTAATGGAAGCAATTTTGAGGCATGCAAGTTTTTCTCCATATGCGTTTGGCACTTCTGGAGCATCATTGGAAAAGGCGAGTTTGAGGTGTAAGGCAGGGCTGATTTCATCTCTGTTGGTAGGGTTTTAGTGTAGGGGCACTACCTTATTTAGGACGCTTCTGAGGGTGTCATTATAGTGTTTTGCAGCAAGTTCTGGACAGGAGAGGGAAAAGACTGTAGACAGTGGTGACTAGACAGTCTGTAAGTTTCTTAGTGTCAATAACATGTAGATTTCTGAATGTGTGATAAGTGGGAGTGTGCTGAGATACTGTAGATGAGGACTTGTGATAGTGAAGGAGAGAAGGTTGAGAGCTGGAGAGTGTTAGTGAATTCGGAAACGGAACAGAGTCGTAAAAAGACCAGGTCAGGTGTGTTACCGGCTTTATGTGTCTGAGACTTCGCAAGTTGTAAAAGTCCAAGAGAGGAGGTTAGAAGCTAGGAAGCAGACAGGGAGATAAGGCCATCTATGGGGATTTTAAAGTTAAACATAACAAGAGTTGGTAGTTCTGAGGTGAAAGAGTGACAGCCAGGCAGCAAAGTAATATATGTTCAGTCCTTATTAATTGCTAGAAAGGGTTTTCCACATGCCCTGTTAAGGTCTATGGACATGATGGAGAGGGGTCGTTTTTGGACCAGCTCTGTTGGCGAGATTGGAGAGTACCTAATAAAGGATGGAGCATTCTGGTACAGATGACATTTATAGAAAGCCATTACAGCTCCACAAGAGGTCACCCATGAAAAGTCACTCACTTTCTATATTAAATTGCTTCCCAACATCCCTCCTTCTGTTTTCGTCATACAATCTCAGTCATTCTAAAGTTGCACCTCATTATCTTCTCCTGTGTAGAAGACTACAACAGACTTCTCCTTTTTACCTTTTTACTTTCATCAGTTAAGTGATGGGTAGATAGAGAGGGTATTTTAAAAATATAATTTAAACTATATAGGCAAATGCTTGAGGTCAGCATTAGACAAACCTGGGCAGATACCAGGACCCAATGTGTTTGGAGGGCTCATGGTAATTTGCACTGTGCACTCTTCAAGCCCTGTGGTATGTAGACAGGGGCCCACTGTGATCAGTTAAGTGCCACATACACCTGGAGCCAGCCCTCCCTATATATATTCCTATATCAGAATAAATCTGTAATATCTGAATCTTTGGCTTAAGCTATAACTGCATAAACTGCTTTAGTGATTACAACAAATTGTTTTTGGCTTGAGTTTTTCCTCTTGAATAGAAATAAGTGACAAGAACGTTTGATGCAATTTATTAGATTTTTGATAATGTGCTTGTTGAATTCTTGGAAACCACCTCAAAATATATTGAAATTTGGTTGTTATTCCTTCCAGTTAGATTCACATCAGGCCCTTAGAATGTGGTTCACAGAACTCTTGTACATAGAGTGAAAAATGAGGTCAGTGTAACTCTTCCATGCTCCCTGGACCAAGCTTCCTGGGAAGTGATCAGGTCAATTTTCTGTGCAGTTATTTATTGAAGAAAACAAGGAAGTTTGCTTATCTTTGCATTTGAAAAATATAACCTTTGACCCACTGACCTCTTTAAATTCCTGAAACTTTCACCATTTAAGTGGTTTAATGGACTCCCACTACTGCTAAGCGTGAAGTACGACCTCCATAGGTTCATGCATCAGTCATCTGTAACCCTGGGGGCAGCAAACCATACTGAACTGGGGCAACATTAAATTATGTATCCACTGAAAATGACCATACATGTTCCTGTTCACTTAGTCCCCTTTCATAAAGCATGAACACCTGGGTCTCCCAATTTGTTCTTCTGAACCCCATGCTCCAATTTCAGCCTGGATCGAGTCCTGATTGACAATATAAGAAGTTGAATGGTGCTCATTTGAAAGGCCTTTTACATAAGCAGATGCAAACTGTATGGAGGACAAACGATCATTAGTACAATTGTTTGGTCCTCAGTTGCATACTGTCAGCAACGCTTCTTATATGTACCATAAGATTTGTGCTAGTAGTGATAATTTTTGACCTATGAGGGCAGTGATCAGGAATGAGTGTTCTTATGACTGATCGTTTAGCCAATTATCAGCCTGCGTAAAAGGGTCTTTAGTTTGTTTCAGTAGAGCACAAGGGAGAGGGGTCAGAGGAACATTCACAGGCAGCCTTGTCTATGCAGGATTTCTCTCATCACCATAATCAGATACAGTATATTGAAAGGGAAGTTTTCTAGTCATCCAGTCCACTAGAGGAAATACAGGTTTAGGCCTCATGCACACACCCATTGTTTTGGTCCGCATTCGAGCTGCAGTTTTGGCGGCTCGGATGCGGACCCATTCACTTCAATGGGGCTGCAAAAGATGCACAGCACTCAGTGTGCTGTCCACATTCGTTGTTTCGTTCCGTGGCCCCGCAAAAAAAATATAACCTGTCCTATTCTTGTCCGCGCTTTGCGGACAAGAATAGGCAGCTATATGTAAAGGCTGTCCGTGCCGTTCAACAAATTGCAGAACGCACACGGACATGTGGATCTACGATTTGCGGACCGCAAAACACACCACAGTCGTGTGCATGCAGCCTTATACACCACAACCAGACAGGAATTTGATGTAAGAAGTACAGAACTATAATACACAGGAATATACTTCATATTAAGACTACTCTGGATTAACTAAAAAACCTCTTTTGTCAAACTTTTAGCCTGTAGAAAGTAAAGTATAACTATAGGCAATGTAACAGCTGCCCTTAATAGTTGCCATCATTTGGAAATCCAGCATTTGCAAGTCCAATAGAACTCTTAATAGAATATTTGCATAAATTATTATAGAAAACAAGTGCTTAATTTTATATATTTTTTTAAGAATAAAGTACAAAACATTCATCACTTTTTTTTTTCTTTTTTTTTTATATATTGTTCTCTCAACACTCTAAATTACAATGTATGGTACACAGTGTATACCCCAGCAGGGATTCTCACAAGGCAGTCATGGGACTAGTTACACCCAGAGCTACGCTTTACACCATTACACCAATAATCTGAGTGCAAAGGTTATGTAGTGTAATGCAATGATCATTATTAATTGAGACATCAAAAGTGTTAATTGGCACAATCACAGTGCTGGTTAAAGTATGGAACAGAATTGCAAAAGTACTGTCTCATGAAGTGGACTTCTCATGGACCTCTAGGTCACTATTTAATTTTTATGGGGAAATTCTATATGACAGAATACATGGTGGCCTAATGCGAAGGCAATGTTATATTACCTGTTTCATTTTGTAATGATCGTATGGTAACTAATGGTGGCATAGAGGTCCTAATATTCTACCTTAATCTATAATTTATTCCTGGAGGTTCTACATTTGGCCTCCTCATTCACACTGTATTTTTCTACAAACCTGTATTCCAGCGTTTTTTAAGTGCAAGCAATATTTACGCATCAAGGTTTAAGATAGTGAATTTTTTTTTCTCCTTTCCTCTCTTTAGCTTTCTTAATCCCTGTGAAGTGAAACACAAAACATGGCCTCTTTCAGACTATTTGTGCTAAGTAACTGACCCTTGGCCTATACAACCAGTCAGCCATGACATGGGAAAGTAAGTCTGTTGTGTCTCTTCCACTTTCTGGACACTATCCAGGAATGGGAATTTTCCTGCCCAAGAAATGTTCAACTGTGTGTCTTTGAAATGGGATCAGATATATTTGTTGGACACTTTGTCATTCACCTTTGGTCTCTTTGAGTAGTTAAGAGTTAAATGAGTAGTTGAGATTTCCCCTTCTACAATAAGCTGGCTCCAGATAGTAAGCTGGGTTTCTAAGCTCGTCCTATTTAGAGTGTTCAGGATACTCTTTTGCCAGTATGTACTGTAAGGAATTTTTTTTTACTAAAGAATGCTCCAGATAAGCCAAAGAGATTAGTAAAACCCTCTTTTTTTTTTTTGTTAGATGGGAAAATCAACCAAAGACATTCTAGTGAAAGCTTTGTTACCTAGATGTAAAGAGTAATAACATGGAGTTCTGATTGGCTTAGCTGAAACTCCCGTGCAATTTAGTCCATCTACACTTCCAGAGAACTGTAAAACTGAATGCAGATCGCTGCTGGGGACTTACTTCAGGTAATGCTCCATGGGAAAAGATTATTTAAATTATCTTTTCCCCAAAAGGAAGGAAGCTACCTCATACTGGCCAAGCCAGAGACTCCTTTAAAATAAAGAGACAACCATCTGAAGACAGGTGTCACTTCATTTTGAAGGGATCTCTGGCTTGCTTGATGTGAGAGAGTTTTGCAGGAGGGCTGTTTTATATATTTTTTTCCCCCATTGTTTAGAGAAAACCTTCATACACCACTGTCTCTTCAATCTCATGCAGCCAACCAGGACCCTTCTCTGTATTGGGGAAGGGATGGTCAAGAACACAGAAACAGCTGTCTGCGGATATGTATCTCTTCCTTTTAGGAAAGTCTTTATTTTGGCCAGAATAATGTTCTTTTCTTTCTTATGAAGAAGTTTACTTTTACACTCTTTCTTCCATGAAGTACTGATGAAGTAAGCATCTTTACATACCACTTTTTTTTTTATCAATGAGAACCAGTAACCTCCAGATCTGGATCAAGCTCATATTATTCAGCCAACCAGTACCATGCTCTATATTTATGAGGGGTAGGAACCCCAAAATAGCAGTCTAAAGATGGGTTTCTCTTCCCTTTGGATGGGTCCCTGGTTTTGAATGGTATCATGCAGTTTCCTTCTTTCTGGAGGAGAGCTTAATAAGCAGATGTTTAAAAGACCAAGGGAGAGTGGACATGGCGTGAGTGGGAAATAGTAGCAGAGTACACCAGAAATACACCTATATAGGTGTAATAATTGACCCCCTGTATGGGATAAAAAAAACTTAGACAGTGATGTTCTCTTGGATACACAAAAAAACTATTGGTCCTCTGCGCGGTGCTTTTACTCATAGACAAAGATCTTGTTGCTGAACTTACTAATTTTATATCTGTCTTTTTGCTTTTGCACCTTTTTTCTCATAGTAGCACCTTTTTGCTTTTGTCACAAATTTCACAAAATGTTACTCTTTGTTTTCCCCAAGGGTAAAGTATTTTTGCTGCCTAATACCATGCATTTGATGGAATTTAGATGCCAACTGCTGATGTGGTTTCTTTTGCTATCTGCTTCTAGTAAATTGGAATTATAGTTGCTTTATGCCATTATGAACCATGTATGACCAAATTTTAGGGAGGGCAGATAGAGTAATTTTCCTGAAACGTTGACTATTTAGGAACCTAATAGGGGTTCCACCATCTTCTGTTTAAATATTATTCAACCAACTGAACTTATATCTGTATTCATTCTTCAAAAAACTGAGGAGAGGTCCCCACTGAAAACAAATGAAGCAGGGTTGTAAAGAAATAGAGGGGAGAGGGGGGAAGGGGTTTGGCTGGAAAGGAAAGATGATTTACCTACTTCCCATTGTGGGCTCCCTGCTCCTCCTCCAGGCCTGTGATGTTCTTCTGAGCTCCCTCTATGTCCACATCCGGTTTGACCACACCGCAGCCAATCACTAGCTGCAGCGGAGACCGGATCCCTTTGCATCATGTGACCATTTGTCACGATGTAAGGGGAGCTGGTCAACGCTGCAGCAAGTGATTGACTATGGCAATATCAAATCGGATATTTACATCAAGGAAGCTGGCACCTGGAAGCAGGTAAGTCATCTTTTCTCTACAGGTCTGACCAAGTTTCTCTACAGGTCTGACCCCCCCCCCCCTCCCCCCACACCTTATTCTTGCACAAATCCTTTAATAATCACCCAAAAAACTGAAACGTTATGTGGGTAAAGTAGGTAAGGATAGACATTTTTCAGGCAATCACGGAGTGGCAGCAAGGAACTGCTGTATGTTATGGATCCTGGCTCCAAGAGCTGGTTGTATTGTAGTAAATGGGTTGTTTTAGAAGCTTTGTCTGTTGACCAGTGTTTGACAATGGTGTGGTTGAATGAGAGATTTTCCAAGGTTTCCAGTTTTTTTGCGGTACTTCCTTTAGTGGTGACTCTTTTTGGTAAGCAACAGTAAACCTTCTGTCATGTACATAACCCTTGTAGCAAAGTCTAGAGTTGCACGCTTAGAAATGTCCTTGTAATAGAGCTTACTATGTGTTCAGCACAGTAATGATAACAACTCTGGTGCCTTCTATATGCAGGTGTCCTGTATATTAGATACAAATTAAGGTATGTACAGCTACATGGATTTGTAGTGAGGCTTGAAATATCTTCTACCCCAAATCGTGTATTCCGTCTTTGTGCTTTGTGATAGCAACTACAAATCCTTGCAAGGAGGAACATGCATGTCTCTACTTAATTCGTGTTAACACTATGTATGTTGTGAGCTGTAATATCAGTTTATGTTGTAGATCAAAGTATCACTCATATTCTTCTACCTGTAGAAACGTGTGCTGTAAATAATGGAGGCTGTGACCGTACTTGCAAGGATACGGCGACGGGAGTTCGATGCAGTTGCCCTGTGGGATTCACCTTACAACCAGATCAGAAGACTTGCAAAGGTCAGTATGTATTAAACAATTGTCACTACTCTCAACCCGTGTGTCAGCAGAATCAGTACAAACCAAATACCTTGTTATGGAGGCTCTGAATAGGGAGTGTACCGGCAGAGGAGGTGGCACTAAATAAGAATTTGTAGGCAGGATTCATGCTCTCCAAGAGTCTCTTGGCAGGGAGAGCATTAAATTGAAGACTATGCAGAGCCTAAATTGTACTTTAGGCAGTAGTGAGTGAGCACATTATATAGTACAATGAAAATTCTAGGTAGGACAAACCATTTTACTTGAGCCTTTAGGCAAGAATTACTTTATCCCGAAAACTTAAGGTGGCCATACACATTAGTCTAAACTTGGCCATACACATTACTCTAAAGTTGATCAAAACAGATGATTTCAACCAAAACAAACATTTGTTGGGTGAAATTTAACAATAAATGATCATTTTAGCCGACCAATGAAAAACCATTGTTGTTTGAAAACAAGTTGAATGTGTTTAATATTTTCGTTTGATATTTGCACAAAATATATATCGTTCAAAGAAGACTTTGTGAACGAAAGTTCTATATAAAAAAAAAAAAACATTCCCAGATAAATCTTTCATCCATTGCCCAATTTCATTGAACATGTATGGGCAGTTTGAACAACTGTAATAGTCAATATGGACTAAAATGTGTATGGCAGGCTCTGCAAAATGAATGTTCACCAGATGTTTATTCAACTGCTGTGCAACCATCAACCAATTATGTTTAATGTGTATGGCCAGCTTTAAGGTTATCAAAACGGGAAATTTCAACCAAAATGAATTGTTTTAGCCGACCAGTGACAGACAATCCTCATCTGAAAAGAAGTCAGCCATGTTTAATATTTTTTCGTCTGATAGTCAGATGAAAGATCTTTTATTGGAATGAATAAAGGATCTTTCTTTGAAAGAACATTCTCAGAAAGATCTTTAATCCATGGCCCAGTTTCATCGAACTTGTATAGTCAGTTTGAACAAATTTAACGGCCAGTCTGGACTAAAATGTGTATAGCCGTGTCTGCGAAACTACTGTTCACAAATGATTGTTCAACTGCTGTTCAACAATCAACCAACTTCCTATCTCTGGGAGATACGGTGCAGAACGGAGGCATGGATCAGAAGCCCACGGAAGCACTACAGAGTGCTTCCATGGGTTTTCTATCTGTGCCTCCAGACCGCAAAAAAGGAGCGCATGCACTACTTTTTTGTGCTGCTGACCATCGGATGCATGTCAAGGCTGGCACATGGTCATGTGCATGGGGCCTAATGTGTATGACCAATTTAAGGTAGGGAGTATGTTGTACAGGAGATTTATTGTAGGATGGAGACTGTACAGGCTTTAAGCTAGGAACATACTGTAAGGTTCTAAAACACTCATTATAGCAAATTTTTATCAAACTAATAAAAATATATAGGTTAAATGAGTGTTCACGAGCTTTAAGGAGTTCAGAGATAAGGGCTACATATGGATCCATCAGTGGAGCTGCCTGACGTATTCTCTGTAAGATATAAAGTAAGATAGTCTACAGAGACACAAGTCTGTAAAATAAAAACTGTTAAACATTTTTAATAAAGACCAGAACTGAAAAAAAAAAGTTTTACCCCAAAATGAGTTTGATAATCAAAGACTGTCCCCAAAGATGTTCAAGGCATTTTGCCAGGGAGTGTACTGCCCAGGAGGCTTTAGACTAATAACTTACTGTGCGATTCTAGGCAGCGAGGACATTGTACAGAATGTTCTAGGCAGGGATGACAATGTAAAGAAAACTGTGAATAGGGACAATGCTGTACAGAAGGTTATAGTCTACGCACATACTGTGCAGGAGACTGTATAGAATGCTCCAGGCAAAGATGCCAGTTTACAGGATGCTTTAGGCAGTGTGGACACTGTACAGATTTTACTCTAGGAACTTACTGCACTGGAGATTATAGGCAAGGGTGACACTGTATAGAATTCAAGGGCGACAATATACATAGGATTTAGGCAGAATTGCCGTGCGATGTACAGGAGACATTGGTTGGGAAATATACTAGGTGGTTTTAGGCATTCAGAAGAAGAGGCTGTTGGCAGGGAGTACGCTATACACAAACTCTAGGCATCCCTCATAACACTCTTATAAGTCGTTTTAAGGTGTTCTGTGTAGTAAAAATGTGACATGTTGATATTGTGCTTTAAATAGCAGTAACCCATTGAGTGAACAGCCAGGAAGTATGTGGCTTTCCCTTGATCATGCCAGGGCTCCATCCAGACGTCTACAGAGATTTATTGAGGTGACAGCCAGGGCCTGTTTGGGTGTTTGTTTGTTACATCTTGTGCTGGAAGCAAATAACGCCTTCACACATTTCTAATTAGACGGAAAACCACACACAAATATTTAATAGTCCGTCCCCTTGTAACGTTTTTTGAGATTTGGAAAAGCAATTAGGACTGCAAGACCTGGATATATGAAAATAACAGTCCGGGCCTCATATTAGCACTGAGCTGTCTTTCAATATAAAACGTTCTTACTTTTTCGAAACTTGTATTATGTTCTCTCGTAGTCTCTTGTATGGGTCTTAGTTGGTTTGTTTGCTGACCAAGGTCAAGTCTGTTCTATTTAAACTCTGAAATGAGTTACTGATATTCAGGAGCTCCAAGAGGCAACAAAGCAAGCAGGCAGCAGTGATGGGGGTGGGGAATACAGGAGATAATGTAGTTGTTCTAATTAACACCAACATATTCTACAGTACAGTGCACAGATTGTCATCACTTCTATTGACCTGTTACTTGTTGAGTGACATCCATGACCAGTCTTAAATTGCCCATATAGGTTGTATAGTCAATAAATTACATAAAGTTCTGTATTTGCAGTGTTGCTTCCCACCCCCCACAGCTATGCCTTTGCAAAAAAAGCCTTCCCTTGCATTCATGACATATGAAGCTGGGAATGAACACAGCTATAGGCTCCATCCAGTTGCAAAATAGTTGAGAGCGGTGAACTTTCAAAAAAATTGAAGCAGAATAGACTGTAAATAGGTGAATATTTTGTGGTTACCATTAGTAAGCAATGGATCTATGCCAGCCCATCAGACTACAGTGTTAACATGAAGGTTTGACTATTGGACTGTATCACCCCTACAAAAAAAAAAAAAAGAGGGTGTGCGAACAAAAGATGTAGTGACCAAAAGCAGAGGGTAGTGTTATTATACTTGCCTGAGATGAAGAAAGCAGATGCTTGTGCACCGAATATAGTGAGAGCAAAGCACTCCAAGCCATACCAGCTGTAATCGCCTTTCTATGTGTTTGACCCCGTTCATGGATAAATATCACAATACCTAGCGGATGAAGGAGAAGAGAACACATTCCTCTTATTACTTGGAAGAGAGCTTTTTTCCTTACTGTGCAATCCTTGTTAATCTTCTGGCACATTGTTTGACTAGAGGGGTGATATCCAGGGCTTACACTAGGCAAACATGTCTTGAGCAGGCTGTCTCACTGCCATGGTTACTAGGGAGGGATATATGGCCCTTCTTGGGGCAGGAGAGAAATGTAACATACATGTGTTAGTATTGCTGCATACATAGCAGTGTGCATACACTCAACGCAGAACCTCTTGTTCTATTGAATTCTTTCAATCGTTGTTGCAGTTATCCATGTCTCGGATTCTTCAAGACCCTATTCTGGAAAATATAGCATTTTGAGCCTATCCTAAAAAAAAGGGAGATCGTTAAACTGTCCACCATTATCTATCTATATATATATATATATATATATATATATATATATATATATATACCAAAAAAGTTGGAGATATTTAGGATGAACCTAAAATGCACACAGGTGAACTTAATGTGACCTTCTCTAAACTTTTGAATGCACATGTCCAACTGTTCAATGTTTCAGTACTTTTTGCACAACATCATTAATCCAGTCATTGTGCCTCTGCATGAACAACACAGGCCTAATTTCATCTTCATAGACGTCAATGCACCAGCTCATCGAGGTTGCATCATTAGGGAACGGCTGCTGGAGACTGGGGTACCTTAAATGCAGTGGCCTACACTTTCTCCAGACCTGAATCCCATTGAAAACCTATGGGAGTCGCTGTGTAGAGGCTCCTAACTTGTACTCCAGAACCTCAATGACCTGAGGGCCGCCCTTCAAGAAGAGTGGGATGCCATGCATCAGCAGACAATAAGTTGACTTGTGAACAGAATGAGACGTCGTTATCAAGCTGTAATTGACGCTCAAGGCCACATGACAAGTTATTGAGACATTGACATTTTTTGTGGGGGTATACCCACCACTGTTGTTGGCTTTTGTTTCAATAAATAGCTTGAGATGAGGAAATCACCATTTCTGCTTCTACTTAAATGCCCTACTTTCATGATATAATATCATTGTAGTGTGAACTTTTTACGCTTTCCATAAATTTCACCCACACAAAGGAAAGACTAATACAATGGAATATGGGTCCTTTATGCAGACTGCACCTGTTTATGAAATAAAGGGCCTCGTTTTAAGCAATTATTCTTCAGGAGTTTAACTGATGACAAAAAGAATGATGTCTAAAAGGGCTGTTCCAGGTTTTCTATGCAATGACTATTCAACTAAGTCTATGTATTGCACCTATTGTGTATGGGTTTGTATAGAGATCAGGTATAATCCTTTTTGTCCAGGTACTATGCAGATGTCAGTCACCTGTTGTTTCAATCTTCAGGGGCTTGTCTGTTTTTTACAATGCCTTGTATTAGAAGATTTACCTAAATACACTGAACGCAGCTTGACTTGCTGCTGTGAGCAGCATCAATCATCTGCAATATGAAGAGAAACCTGGCAGCAAGTAGTCAGTTTTCTGGGAGAAATTAAGCATTACACAAAACATAATGAATGAACCATCTGCCACTTCCTCCACAGAATGAGAGAGAGAGATGCTTTTTATTGGTGTTCTCTAGTGCTGTTACATGATGAAGGTCCTGAACCATATAATGATAAAGAAGAAAAGATTGAGAGGGCAAGCTTGTCTTGCCCTGTCAATCAAATGGGAGCGGGTAGTGTACTGAGCGCGGTTGCGTAGCTGTAGTGTTGCTCCTAGTGCTGCAGTCAGCCCCTTGGTGCTCCAACTAACTAATTTGCAAAAAATATAAAGGTAATGATATCTCTGCAGTAGTACAAGCTAAAAACAAAAGAAGGATTTTGCTTTAATTGGCATGATCAATCCTACCAGGCAGTATGCCTGCTTTAAAAGGGTTGATCATGCTGACAGATGCTCTTTAACTTCGAATATTCTAGTGTGTTAGCTAAATGCAGTCATTTGCCTAAAGTTTTGGCTGATGGCCTTCCCTCCCAACCTCCGTATGATCTTGCTGCTGCACGCTTGACTATGATTGGGCATGCTGAAATATAGCACACTCGATCCTAGTTTCCCCAACATTTGCCATCAGAGAACAGTTGGGAAGCCCCCTAACAAATTAGTTTGTTGATGGATTCCACAATAATAATCTAATGTCGCTGAAGAACTTAAATGGTTTGTCTCATGAAGATAACTTTAGTTGACATGTTAGGTCATATGGACATCATAGAGGGGATCCCCCATTTGGGACCCTTCCTCTGTGAGCTAGAACAGCAAGCCCCTCCGTAAGAGCAGCTCTCACTCCAGTGGACGTTAGCTATCCATGCAGTATACGGTATCAAATGGACTTCTGAATGGCCACCATATAACTGAACAAATGTCTAGCTGGCCAATGCATACTCCAGCAAAACCAAATGTTTGGGTTTTTGGGAGCCAAAACCATGTGATGTCTGCTTTGGTATGGAAAGGATTGTCTGTAATGAAACATCCCTGTAATATGCACTGGATTTTTAAAATATTTGTTTTAATTATATGTTGGCATATATTCATTCATAGCAATACAGGAGCATCTGTTATACAGTGTATTTATCCAACATGCCATCTAAAAAGTGTGTTCTGAAATTGAGAGCCTGTAAAAGATGGTACCACTATCAGCTTCATATCGCACCAATAACGGCACCAGTGTTCCCAAAATCCAGATTAAAGTCACTGCATGTTCCTGAGCCCCTTAAATCTTACTTTATCAGAGTTTCATCCTCCTGTGTTTCTAACCAGACATTAATACCTGACATTATATGGAGATCTCTTCCTGTAGAACAAACTCTGGAACTCTTAATCCAGGACATTAAAACTGTGAAGAGGTTGGACGATGTTGAATTTCAGACACAGTAAAGCAATATTCCATACTTAGATCTATCTCAGTCCAAGACACCTTGGCTGATTTCAAGCAGAATGAGGTGCCTCAAGTCTCAATTTTACAGAAAAAAATTATAGAACTTTTAGTTTAGTTGTCTAGGAGTTTAACAAAAAGGTCTGCTTTTTTTTTTTCCCAGAAGCCATTGGCTGACTATGTTATTCCAGTTCAGCCCTTTTCAAATGAATGCTGCAATTCCAGACCCAGTCCTGGAACGAAAGTTGGGCTATCTCTTCTGTTTTTACAAGATTGCAACAGGATAACCCCATTAAGTGCAGTTACTCTAAAAGAGTTCTGATTTCTGCTTAGTATGTAGAGATTGGAAAAAAAAAAATTCCCTTATACAGTGCCATTCTTGTGTTCATTCGTGTCTCATGGCTATGAGTAAGCATGCAAGTTTAGTCATCGGAAACGCGTATGTTTTTACATCACTAATGTGGTTATGGAGTTTAAATTTTTGTCCTAAGCTTTTAATATGGAGAAGAGTGTCAGACAAGTATTTATTTCCACAGTAGTGATACTCCCTTAGTGCCCACACACAGTAGTTATGTCCCGTTAATGCCCCTTCACAATGGAATGTTCCCTTAGTGCCCCCCCCCCCAGTAGTTATGTCTTAGTGCCCACTTATAGGAAGAATGCCCTTTTAGTGCCCTTATTACAGTGGTTATGCCTCCTTAGGCTAACTTCACATACACGGGAAGAGATTCAGCATGGTGTTCCGGTAGAGAACAGCCTACCAGAGCTCTCTGGATCTGTCAGTTCTTGACAGTACCCGAATGCCTGCCTGCCCGATTAACTATAATTGAGTTCGGCAAAGATCTGGCTGCCACCCAGCAAATATGCCGGGATTTGGCCTGACAAAAAATGTAGTGCACAGCAATTCTTAGAATATTTGTTGGGTAGCTGCCGGATCCCTGCCAGAACCAATTATAGTTAATGGGACCGGCGGACATTCCAGTACCGCTGGACTGGATCTCTGGTCGTGTATGTGAAACTAGCCTTAGTGCTCCCACACAGTAGTTATGCTCCTATAGTGCCCCATTAACAGAAGAAGGTCCACCTAGTGCCCTTTCTCAGTAGTTATCCCTTAGTGCCCCCTTACAGTAAGACTTTCCTGTTATGCTCCCTTTAGTGATCCTATTCATTAGTTGTTCCCCTTAGTGTCCCCTCACAATAGTAAAGCCTGGTCATTTTTATAAAAAAAAATAAAGTAATTCTCACCTAGCCCTGTTCCCCTAATGAATTTAGCACATTATCCACAGCCTGTGCTCTCGTCCATCGCATCTGCCTGCTTGGGAGAGCACAAACTGGGGAATGGTGGGGCAGAAAACAAACAGATCCCTGCTTCACCATTGTATTCATCTGTATCTGCGTCCTTAGAACACAGATATAGTTGAAAATGGGACATGTCCTAGCACACCCAGGATCGCGGGGCGGCGGACAAGATCTGGGATTGTCCTGCCGGATGTGGAACGGTTGGGAGGCATGTTTCTAATCAGCCCCTGCATTACCAAACACGGCTTTTAAGGGGGCTTTTCCTGGAAGAAGGCAACTATATTTTTCTAATCTCATACAACCAACTTAATTTTTGCCCTTGTCATTGACTCTGTGACAGGCCATTTGCTTGGTCCTGGAATGAATTGCTGAACTATAAGACATTATCTGTAGAGTGCACTCGCGCGCACAAGATCAGTCAGCTGGCTTTAATTTTTGGATATTACACATCAGTTGGCAGAGGAGAAATATGTTGTTTTTATTGTAAATAGTAGACCGCACTAGAAAATCTCTCTCTCTGGGAAATGGAGCAAAAGAAAACAATAGGTTTGAGATTTGGTTTTGTTGAGGTGCAGTGTTCTCTTCGATAGATTTTGAGGGAAATTGTGGTTTCAAAGAAGGGTAACAGAAGGGCTGTAAAGACACAGGTAGCACTGATATTGGTAAAATGCTCACTGTGCTGTAACTCATGACAACCAATCAAATATAGAACTTTGGCTGTGTATGGTGGCACCATGAAAGTAATTGGTTGGTAATGGTGTATTTATACAATATTACATCAATGTACCATATCCTGTAGCACTTACACAGAGCAATCATACCACTCCAGTAGGTGCTTTCCACCAAACAAAATTGGTGAGCTATCCTCAGCATAGGCGGAAAAAAAATCTTAAAGGGGTTGTCCACTTAAATCACTTTTTGTTATAAGGCTTTCCTGACAAGAAGCTGATCATTGGAGGTCCTGCTGATTTGACCATGGAGATCAGCTGTCATCTGTGGGGAGACCTGATAGCAAGTGTTCAAATCCCCAGCAGCACCACCACAGGGGCAATGCAGAATTACACAGTTCCTATTGAACGTAATGGGATCTGTGTGTAATGCAGATCGATGAGGTTTCTAAAAGCCCCCCTCCCCCCAGCATCTTTTTAATTCACCCAATAGGGTACTTGAAACCAGACAACACTCGTTGCTTTTTTCTGCTGCTTTTTCTGCCATGTTGTTCATTTGATTGTCCAGCAAGATATGCCTTCTTAGCCAGTCACCGGCATCAGTGGTTTCCTACTCAACCAGTGATTGGCTATGGAGACTTCTACTGCTATTTCCTGTGTGTTCAGCCCAGCCCAGGAAGCGGAGACCCACAGGGACTTTGTGTCAGAATGGCAGCAAAGAGAGATCAGTGAGGTGTGAGTAATGTCTATTTTATTTTTTCACCTGTTTAGTCCTTATTTAAAAGTTATCATCCTGCTGGACAATTCCTTTAAGTTTTACCTAGCAACCACAGTATCACTTAATCACAGTGTTTGTCACTTTAGTAGTATTATGTCTAGCGCAAGATAAGAGGGTGCCTGACATGAAGATCGTCTCTATGCGGTTGTTTTAATCCTTGTGTCATGCTCCACCTCTTCAGGTCCTCCAGTAGGTATAAACCGGTATCAGTTTTTTTAAGTGTTCCTTTATTTACTGGAGTATATGCAAATAGTTATAGGGATACAATAAAAATAGCACATCTGCCATTCTCCCACCTTTTTATTTCAGATATTGACGAGTGCCTAGTAAATAATGGTGGATGTGACCATTTTTGCCGCAACACAGTTGGAAGCTTTGAATGCAGCTGCCAGAAGGGATACAAGTTACTGACAGATGAACGCTCCTGCCAAGGTAAACTGGTATACATAGTGTTTTTAGTGCATTTTATCATATTGAACCCCTAAATTTTATCATATTGAACCCCTTAATCTTATCATGTTAAACCCCTGCTCTGTAGCTAATTTTCACACATAAATTAGGGATTTGCAGAAATTACAACACCCTAATAAAATATTTTATGAGAATTGCTGACTTTAGGGATGCCGTTTATAGAAATCATTCTATTGAATTCTCAGTTATGGGGTAAAGGTAAGTTCACATCTGCGTCAGAAGCTCTGTTTGAAAGCTATCAAAAGAGTTTGGTACAGGTTGGATGAGCTATGTGCTAATTTTGTTAATCTGCTCCTAGAACTTTCAAGTCCTCTGGCTACTGAGATTGGCATTCATGGATTACACCAACAAATAGGTCACCAAACACACCATTTTAAAGAAATCAAGTTTTCCAGTCATGGACCTTTTATCTAAAGAATAGGCCAGAAATATTTTCTAAGTGAGAGTCCCACTACCAGGAGAATAGGAGTTCCCCTTCAAAAAGGTGGTTAATTCTCCTAATTAATGGGATCCCATACATGGGACCTCCACCTATTATAAATAAATGGCTGTGGTGGGGAAACCTCTTTAGAGATATATGTAAAATGGTATAAAAAATCCTTTAAATGCCAACCATGTCAAAATTAAACACAACCCATCTGTTATTGTTGGTCCCTGTCACTGAGTCCTTGTAAGCACTGAGAATGATCAAATTTCTGTAGTTGTGTCCATAGCAGTGTCAGGAGGGATCATAGTTTGTGACCTGTCAACCTAAAGGGGTCATAATGAGACAGGAGACTAGTGTGGAGAACGCTCCTTAATTTGATCCTTCATATTGGCATATTGTTTAATTTAAATTTCATCCAGTAATGCCTTGGTAAGAAACGTCCTACTACAATTGGCAAGAACATTGTCTATGTCTTTGACATTTTTGTTGTCCTGGATAACCCCATAATAAAAATTTCTGTGTTGGAATACATTAAATTCTTAACCATATCCAGCTATCCATGTATTTATTTCATTTTTTTTTTGTCCATGCCCAGATATTTAGCTAGAGGCAGAGCTTGTTAAGAGTTCATTTGCATCCCCTTTTCCCAGAATTCCAGAGGAGCATTACCTGGCCTATAGGACTTCTCACACCATTTCAAAGCTAATACTCTAACCAGTCCTGTTCTTAAAAAACAAGACCTTGCTGGCATCTTTGACAGCTTTAAAGACATGAGATCCTCAATAAATAAAATCGCCTGTTAAGGGCAGAAGAATGTCCCATTGCTCAATATCCATCTACTTTTGTGCCTTGGCAATAGTCACCTACCTTCCATGGTCTACTGGAGCTTAAATGGAATGGAATGATGTGTTGTTTAGTTGTTGAGGTTGTATGTCTCCATTTGTGTGAAACCTTGGACAGTTGATAAGTTGACGATTAGGAGCCAGAAAAGATACCAAGAGGACAGTTACATCATCTATCTTCCATGTTTGACAGTAAAATATGCCTGGATGTGTTAGTTGCAGAACAGACGCGTTAGGAAGACATTTTACAGTATTCAATTTTGCATGAATGGTTCCCCAAGAATAAACATTTTGGGGGAGATTTATCAAAACTGGTGTAAATGAAAACTGGCTTAGTTGCCAATAGCAACCAATTAGATTCCACCTTTCATTTTCCAAAGGAGCTTTGAAAAATGAAAGGTAGAATCTGATTGGCTGCTATGGGCAACTAAGCCAGTTCGTCACAAAAAGTTGTCACTGTCACAAAAACGGGCAAAATTCAAGCGTTCTTGGTGCCTTATTGTTCTGTGTATATATTTGTCATGACTATGATTTTGTATTGAACAGAAGTACTGTAAATATCAAATGTGATTCAATGGGAAGTCTTACATTCACGGAATAATATATGTATCTATAGAACTGAGCTTTGTGTTGGGAGGGGGCAATAAAAAAATTGTATTGTAGTCTGAT
Source organism: Bufo gargarizans (assembly GCF_014858855.1). Taxonomy (NCBI): domain Eukaryota; kingdom Metazoa; phylum Chordata; class Amphibia; order Anura; family Bufonidae; genus Bufo; species Bufo gargarizans. The sequence continues at coordinate 470,744,070 of NC_058081.1, read as the reverse complement.
TATTTTGGAGCATGTAGCAAAGCTTCCGCCTTTGGCACACTGGTTTTTCCATAACCAAAGTTTGCTCAAACTTCACATGGAGCCAAATGATATTCAACTTTATCAAACTCCAGGCTATTTGCTGCAGGTAATTTCTATGTGTGATTATTGGATTTGTATAAAGCAGAGTAACCCAGTCCAGGCTATAATAAGCACTTGGCATGAAATAAAAAAAAATGGAATTGGAGAAGACTTTTAGGAACCTCTAGAGTTCAATTAATAGCCTTTTTGGCCTTGTAGTGCTGGATCCTCTCACAGTCGTTTGTGGTGTGATGATAGCTGTCACTTTCTCCCTCTTTATTATCTGTATGTCTCATTTTATCCCAACTTTGTTAATCATAGACTTCTGGAGAACAGTTGATGAGATCCAGCAGGGCTTATTGGCTCCTGCATAATCATCTTCCAGACATTTTCTTCTTTATCACATCAGTATACTGCCATGCTCTGACAACAATATGTTTGTGTAATGAGTAATGTGTCTTTATTGGGTAATTTATTTGCTGTAATATATTTGCCGCCTTTGATCCTCTGGTTAAACTCAAATCATTTCTCCATTTCTGTAGTGGGTGTTGGACCTGTAGTGGGTCTTGTGGGAAGGCAAAACATGTGATTATGATAGAAAGTGCTCGTAGATTTAATTGTCTTCGCCCAGTCTTGGAATTGTCATTCAGTTCATATGGACCCGTGGAGTAGAACCAGCTGTTAATTTTTATTTTTTTTATATATATTGCAAGTCTTTAAAGATCATTAAATATGGGCAGATGATTTGCCAGGCCTTGTCATTTGGGATTCATTTATAATTTAGGTTTACATAAAAGTAGGTCATCAGAGATTTTGAGGGTTTCTAAAGTTCCTCTGTTATTCCTCCTGGAAATGAGTGCATAAATTGACAGTTGGCCATTACCAGTCCCTTTGTCAACAGGGTTTGACCCTGTCTAATCAGTGCTGAGTGTCATTATAGGCGCACACCTTTATTGACAAGAGAACACCCAAATTTCAGTGTATTCATACATTTTAAGGAGGAATAAGAGAGGATTGGGATAAAGCATAGTTCTAAAAAAACTGTGCCCAGAAATTTTATTTTTATGGAGAATGCAAGTTTTACTTTTAAAATAGACACGACAAGTCCACTTTAAAGGAGTTGTGCCAAGTATTAAAGTTAACCCCTATCCACAGAAAGTTATCCACAGGTTCCCAGCTGATCCTGAGAATGGGCAACCCATTGTCCTGCTGCTCCATTCATTATGTGGAGCTGTCAGAAATAGCTGAGTGATGTACTTGGCTATCTCTGGCAGTCCCATAGAGAATAAATGGAGTGGAAGGGAGCATACTCAGGTTGCTGCTCCATCAGGATAGGAACATGGGACCTCCATTCTTGGGATTGGTAGAGATGCCAACAGCTTCACCCCCACCGATCAGTTAGTTATCCCCAATCCTGTGGTGTGTAGTGTGAATGTTGTACCAGGGTCAAATTTTATGCTCCAACACGGTCTCATCTGTCCTTTATTCATAATTTTCAACTGTGCCTTATAAATTACCAGCATCCTCTGGTAGGTGACCATGCAATTATTTTCTTTTAAAGTGCTATGAATCCAATGAGCACAGACCCCCCTTTCCCATGTGCATTTCTACCACTACATTTTTATTGAGCCAATACATCTAAAATGCAAATTTGAAAAACAGCCATGATTGTCAGTATTGTATTACATTGTTTATACAGCTCATATCCATGAATGTCTTCATGGCTACAGACAACAAACCCTGGGAGCAGTCTCATTCTAGAGCCACTGGGAGATTTGCAGACCTGGACAGTGCAATACTAGCTATGTAAATCCCCTTTAGTGGTAGCTTTGTGCCGCTAATATTATATCATTTATCAAGGCAGAAAAAAACAAGCTCTCATAAGTAATTTGATTAAATTAGCACTGAATTTTGTACCCCAAAAAAGAAACGGTGAGCATCAACTTTAATAAAGGTGTGGTAGTTTGGGCAGAACCCTCAGTGGGCAGTGGGGCTCATTCTTAGTGGTTGGTTCCTTCCCCGCTCATGCCACTATGATTTATGTGAATAGCTGTTGCGGCCAGAGCCCCTACCACTCCCGTCCTTGGCTTCCCTGCTCCTGGACTTGCAGCCCACTGCATACCTATTGCATCCAGTAACGTTTGCTTTCCTCATCTTCTTCATTCATACCTGACTGCCACGATGACTTCTTTCAGCCACCTTTCGTCTCTATGGACTTCTTAGACTCCTCACTATGCCCTATTCTCCCCTCCCCCCCCTCCTTCTCAACACAAACTCCCCATCCTGGTGCTGCCTCCTCCAGTACTGTGCCTGCTCTGCTCCCCAATGCCCCCAAACACTATACTATACAGAAAAAACTGAAAATGTATTTCTTGGTTACTTAATAATAATAAGAAACAATCTTTAATGAACCCTAACGTGTTCCAGTCGTATAAACAAGAGAGAGAAAAAAGCTTGTCATGGTTTTATGAGCATAAATCTATCGCTTCCAGGACAGTAAATTCTCATTTAAGCAAACGAAGCCAAGAGAAAGCACTGACCGTCTAATAACAGCCCTCAGTGGTAATAGTCTTTGGTTATTAGTAATGAAAGGAACTCAGGTCACGTCTGTGTGCCTCTATATGCAATATATTGTGTGTGTGTAATGTCTGTATCTATCTGTAACTATCACAATCTGCTGTCATACACAAGTGGCGCTAAATGTTGGCTGCAGCAGCCACTGATTAACTGGCGATTACTGCCACCCTTCGCTTTAAAAATCAGTTATTTAGCAGCAGCAGTATGTATTATACACTATAGGGGTAATTTACGAACAGATATACAGGACTTTTGTGGCGTATATCTGGCGCAGATTCTGTTGCACACTATGTTGCGGTAAAATCTGCAACTTCCCTGCTCATGCCAGCGTAAAAAAGGTCTGGCTTCAGCAGAGATGTTTGCATGTACCTCACAAGACCGCTGAAGCTTTTGACTAGCCGCAGTGCTTATATGGATGTAACTGAAGGACCAGTAAAGAAAGACTAAGCAGAGCCACCACAGCATTATTGCAGGAATAGCGGGGGGATTAAACCAATTATTTCTGTAGTTTTTTATTTTATTTATGTTTATCTCCTTGCCTGCTGTAAGAGTAGTTTCTAAACCCCAGGCTCCTTCACTACTAAATAAACCCTGTATAACATCATAAGTGTATAAATAACAAAATAATAGAAGGATAATTTACCAGATATTTCTTCATCATATCATTCCTTGGCTCATCAAAGGGGCGCCATTCTAATCAGAGATGTTAATCTTTCTCTAGAATGCGATTACATGAATTTTGTTTGCAGTCATTTGGTACTTGGCCTGCTGTGTAGCGCTGCCTCTGCAGGTCTCGCTCAGTCAAGGGCCTCAAGGTGTGCAGAATCAGCTATGAGATTTAGTAGCCCCCCTCCCCTCTCCATTTATTTATTCTTCACCTACTAAATTATGAAGAAAGCAGCAGGGATGTAAAGCAATGAGGTTTTTATATGTTACAGTGCCCTCTGCTTCCTTCCTCCTCCTCTGCCTGTGGCTCTGTTATTGACTTTCATAATCGTAATGAGGAAGAGCAGCTATGTTCTGCATGTCTAAATTAGGACTAAATTGCCTATTAAAGGTTTACTTTGTGGTAAGGCCGAGCTACATCCGCTCACTTTTTCCCCTCTCTGCCTGCAATGAAATGGCAAGAACATCTAGCACAGGATTAACTGGTGCTTCTAGATCCAGCCTTAAAAAATTTAAAAACTTTGACTGATTGAGCACATTTACCTTTTTTTTTCTTCTTTTAAGGATGACCTATTAATCATGTAATATATAAGACCCCAAAATTTGATGGGAACCACTATCCTGATCCCTCCCGAATCTGAATCCATGTTGCAACTACATATTGAAGAGGTGGCCGCACATGGCCCTCTCCACTGAAGGTTATGGAAGTTATGTAGACAGCCGAGCAAGCGACTCCCTTTCAGAAGTGTTGAAAAGAGCCTCATGCATGTGCCTCTGCCTCTTCTCGGCTGTTTAGGATTTCCGAACGGCCGTCAGGGTTAGGTAATGACTGCCAGGTGGATAAATAAAAAATGCTGACTCTCATACTCGACTTTTGACAGCCCCCCTTCCCCTTTCCAATTTTGGGGCCCCATTAAATTTTGCTATAGACTTGCCTCCCTCAGTGTAGGTTCCTAGGTTATAAATATCTACTTAAAGAGTCATTACATTTAATAGATAGCTATTGAGATAGGTGCGCGAGAGAGAAAGGAATACTAGACAGATAACACCATGCAACAAAAAAAAAAATATTTGTCTGCTACTGGGCAAAAACCATTTGTCCTATACTAAATCGAGTGTGTGGATTACAAATTCGAAGTCAGAATTGTTGTAACACATCATGAAATTTTGCTATGCATAAGTATGCCTAAATGAATTAAGCACTTGGAAAGCATTGAATCATTTTGAACAGAACGAGTTTTACTCCAACAATTAAAGTTTGTGTAGTAAACAATGGAATACCAAAATTTCAAAAAGTCTTGTTTTTCAGTTTAAAAGTCTGACTTGAGCAAGGCCCAGTAGTGTTAAAAGTGCTCCAGGCATCTGCTTTTGCGTTTGTGAACGGTCATATTTTCCCGTTGCAAAAAACACCAGTAGTCCCCCATCATTTTGGGATTCCAGCGGCCTTGATTCCTTTTCTCCATTGTAGAAATATCTTTATGGAACCGCTCTCCATGTTCGTCACTTACGTGTCCCAAATTGGGAGGAAAAAAGTTAAGATGGGAATGTAAGAAATGCACTTTCAATGACATTCAGCAGCCAAGTTGTTCATATGCTGTAAGCATGTTGTCTACTAATTCAGCATCGTTTGCAGCTCGTCTGTTCCCAAGGAAGTTCTGCACTACTAGCACAAATGCATCCCAAGCTGCAAGACGCACTCGCTTTGTCAGATTCTTGCGCTGATCATAAGTAGTATACACTCACCTAAAGGAACACCATACTAATACGTGTTGGACCCCCTTTTGCTTTCAGAACTGCCTTAATTCTACGTGGCATTGATTCAACAAGGTGCTGATAGCATTCTTTAGAAATGTTGGCCCATATTGATAGGATAGCATCTTGCAGTTGATGGAGATTTGAGGGATGCACATCCAGGGCACGAAGCTCCCATTCCACCACATAGATGCTCTATTGGGTTGAGATCTGGTGACTGTGGGGGCCATTTTAGTACAGTGAACTTATTGTCATGTTCAAGAAACCAATTTCAAATGATTCGAGCTTTGTGACATGGTGCATTATCCTGCTGGAAGTGGCCATCAGAGGATGGGTACATGGTGGTCATGAAGGGATGGACATGCTTTGAAACAATGCTCAGGTAGCCCGTGGCATTTAAACAATGGCCAATTGGCACTAAGGGGCCTAAAGTGTGCCCAGAAAATATCCCCCACACCATTACACCACAACCACCAGCCTGCACAGTGGTAACAAGGCATGATGGATACATGTTCTCATTCTGTTTACGCCAAATTCGGGCTGTCTTGACCAGGACCACAACCCTACATGCATTGAAGCAACTGCCATGTGATTGGTTGACTAGATAATCGCATTAATGAGAAATAGAACAGGTGTTCCTAATAATTCTTTAGGTGAGTGTATTTGCCACATATGTAGCAGAAATTGTCTGGATCATTAACACATTTGCGTTTATCCATCTTAAGTTTCAAAACTGATAGTAGTATAACAGATCACTTTATCAAAATCTGTCCAGCTTGCCTTATATACTTACTGCTGACATCAGCCTGAGTGCGTCCGAACAGGTCTGGACATGTCCATTGAAATATCTCCAATATAATGCATTAGTATTATAACTGAATAGGCTTTGCATGTATAACTTAACCCTTTAAGGACCTCCGCCGTACATGTACAGAAGAAATACGTTCCCAAAACATGTGCCTGCTCGCACATGCAGCGGGCGCCATAGCTGCCGGGTTTCTGCTATTTTAAAGCAGAGACCCACCCGCGACACATGTATGTGATTTGACCACTGCATCTGCGCAGTCCGGAAGCGGAAGTCGTGCACTTTCACTCCGGTAACAGCGCTCCCTGGCTGAGATCGTGGAACCTGTTACATTGATCGAATAGGCTGTCTATACCAATACAGGCCACTAGGTGGCAGCATTGTATTGGTATAGTGCAAATTAAGTGTTCAATGGTATCTATATAGACATTAATGAACACGATAGGCAATCTAATGATTGGCAGTTATTGTCACCCAAGGTGACTTAAGAGAAGTAGAAAAAAAGGTAAAAAAAAAAGGTTTTGCTAATATATATATATATATATATATAAAAGAGACTAAAAGTTCAAATCACCCCCCTTTCCTTAAAATAAAAATACTTAAACAATAAAAGAAATAAACATCATTGGCATTGCCACGTGCAAAAATACGGCAAATGGTGTAACGGGGAAAAAAAATAAAAACAGCCAATTTGCCATTTTTTCAACTACCCAATAATCTTTTTTTTTTTTTTTTTTTTTTTTTTTTAAGTGATCAAAAAGGCGCAAACACTTCAAATTGGTGTCACTGAAAAGAACAGATCCTCCCTCCAAAAATGAGCCCTCACAGAGCCCCGTACACTTAACTACAAAAAAGTTATAGGGGTCAGAATAAAAAGGTTTTACATTTTTTTTCAGTATTAAAATGCAAGAAAAATTATGTAAGTGTGGTATTGTTGCAACCGTACTGACCTGGAGAATAAAGATAACAGGTCAATTTTACCGCATAGTGCGCAGTGTAAAAAATAAAAACCTTTATCAGAATTACGTTTTCTCCCAATTCTACCCCATTTACCAAAACATTTTCCTGCTTCCTACTACATGATATGCAACCATTAAAGGGGGCCATTGAAAGTACAACTTGTCCTGCAAAAAATAAGCCCGCATAAGGCTATGTGAAAGGAAAAATAAAAAAGTTAGGACTATGGGAAGGCGGGGAGTGATAAACGAAAACGCTAAAATGGAAAATCCCAGGATCCTTAAGGGGTTAAAATCTAAACGTGTCATGCAAATTCTGAGTTCATATTTGGAATCAGCGCGCTCATTTTAGTATAAATCACATGTTTTTCTCTCAGTAGCAAAATCATTGTTGCGCGGTGTAATGGATACTCCGGTTCTGTCACGTTTGTAGCTAAACCATGGTAACTATCTGGATTACCAATAAAGGGGATGTTCCACGAGTTAAAATTTAAAAAGGCCCTGATGAATAATATACCTTACTGAACCTCTGCTGCTTCTGTTCCAATGCTGTGTAGTCCAGTATAATAAGAGTGCAAGGCTGGAAAGGAAACCAGAAATGATAACCTCCTACCAGCCACAGTGTCCATAAAACAGGAAGAAAGGATGCAGATCAGCAAGCAATTCCCGTTTCCTCCCTCATCATCTCTGAAAAAGTTTCTGCTGCCCCCTCTCCTTCCTGTAATGAGGGCACCTCTCCCTAAGAATAGCGAACCCTGCCATTTAGTTCTAGCCTTTGGCAGGATATGACCAGTTCAATATAATATACATGTAAATATAAAAGTGAGTGGTTTCTTTTTCCGAAGTGATCAGACTAGAGAGGACTTGGTCACGACCAGGACTGTGACATAGCTAGGTCAATCTTGCAGTGCTAATTCATCTGAGTCTCCATATCTCCACTTACAGTCCCATATCTACCCCTTCAGCCCCATTCCTTCTTAGTTCTCCATTTGCTGCACCTTTATCATCCATTCATCTGAATTCTCCTTATAAGCTACGATCTTCAAATCAGCTGTTATATTCCACTTATATCACAACATCTTGATGCCACTAGAAGTCAGGAAGTTGTCTGTGGCAGCGACCTACAGCGGATATAAGCGAACCACTGGAATATGTGACTATGTGGGGGCACCGGGGAGACTTGCCAGCTTGATATTGCCCCTAACTGGTGTGGATACTGTCTCTAATCAGCATGAATAGTGCACTTAGGGACTAATTAGGGACACCGTCCACACCTAGTGGTCTAATGGCTGGTATCCATGATTATACTATATGTCACGTGCATATTGAAAAATTCAGGGACGACACAGATCATGTTATTTCTTCCATAGAAAAATAGAAGTTATAGGGTTATTCCTATTTCAGACATACTGTTAAGATATGTCAGTTTTCTAGCACCCGCTCCTATCTCCAGAACAGGCCCCCGAAGTGGAGGTCTATTCACTGCTATGGGAGTTTTAAAAATAGTCTAGCCAGTGCTCGGTGAACGGAGGGTGGCCGTGCATATGCAGCTGCTCTCTCTTTACTTCAGGGGGCCCTTTCTGGACATATCAGGTCCAAGAGCTGGGACCCGCACCTATCTGACATTGATGGCATATCCTAGAGATAAGCTATCAATGCCTGAGATGGGAATAACTCTTTGAAGGGGTATTCCCTTTAGGTGCGAGTCCCAGAGGTGGAGAACGGAGAGGGGAGAGCTGTGGCTGGAGGACCCCAGGTTTCCCAGGGTCCGTCTACCACTAAGCGCTGCTCCCTTACAAGTTAATGGAAGCGTGCACCGCTCACGCGCAGCCCCTGCTCCCATTCATTTCTATGGGGCAGATGGAAATAGCTGGCCCGGCTATTTTCGGCAACCTCATTGAAATGAATCGAGGGTGGCTGCATATGCGCAGTGCGCCCTCCAATAATTTCCCCGCTCCGTTCTCGTTGTAGGTGCGGGTCCCAGAGGTGGGACCCGCACCTATCAGACAATGGGGGCATATCCTAGTGATATGCCCCCCTTGGATGTGATGGCAAAACCCCTTTAAGAAAGTACTCCCATTAATACATGCCTTTGTTCACTAGTGCAACTTTTCCACTCCAATAAGTCTTTCTCATGCATGCTTTAGAAAGACCCATTCAAGCTCAATTGTTGCTTTGGTGAACAAAGCCGTGTATTAATGTGGGTGCTGATGTGGAGGACTCTGGTCCTGTAAGACAGTCCAGTACTGCTGACCTCTTTGAATCATTGATGCCATATATTTCTGCATACCTACTTTTGGTATAGAGAACATTTGCCAGAATTGTGCCCCAAATATCATATGATTTGAGCCCAAATCTGGCCATTGACAGCAGATTTGGAGATCCCTTGAAATATAACAAGCCTGTCTGATCTAATATCATTAAGATAATCTGTGCCAAAGAAGGCGCATCCCCTATGTCCTATTGATATATTATAAATGGCATGGGGCATAATTACAATGCAAAGTAAAAAAAAAAGTCAGTAATGCCCCTTAGCCCCTTGTAGACATAAAAACTGAACAATGCAAACCTGGGCCTCATAGGCTGCAGTAACCCCCTTGGCATCAAACATGCCATAACACTTAAAAGGGTTATCCTATGACTAATGTAAAAAATGAAAATCAGACATCATATAGTATAGGACAATCCCTTTCTAGCAATGCTAGAACCAGCTTTGTACTTCACATGGATCCAGAGATCTCCCCATTCACTCCTCTGCTAGATTTATATCAAGCTGACGGCTCAAAGGGAGTGTCTTTTCTGCTGCAGCTTAGGGGGCGTGTCCATGCTCTCCCTATCACAGCTCAGGAAGCAGTTGAAGGATGAAACTGAGCATGTGCGGCCTTCTCAGTGAGCAGGTCAAAGAAATAAGAATAAAAATAAACAGCAGGTGGCGCTATACAGATATATTTTATCGTATAACTCCGTGGCTTTGCCCCAAATTTTTTTACATGCAATTACAAAAGTATTCAGATCCAGGTGCTGATTTGAAAACTGTAGAATATTTTTCATGGGACAACCCCTTTAATAACTACTGTATCTAGATATATTTTTACCTGTCATTCCTTACAGTCTGTTTACACCTTACCAGCCACCTTACTGTACGCCTGATCAATTTCGCCTACGATTAATATTTGTTTTTCTCATTTGCCTAGGGCAGTTATCATTACGAATGATGATAATTGTTTCAGTCTGAAAAATAACGACTAAATAATGTATAAATGGACCTTGAGCGATTATTGAATTTTGCAGTAGAGTTCTTAATGATAGAGCTATGCATGTCAATACTATACATTGGTGCCATCTAGTGTCCGTCATGGGTTCTGCATCAAAAGATAATGCTGATTTTGAATTAACAATAAAGGGGTATTTTGGCCAAAGAAATGTGTGCCATAAATACAACTGTCTGGAATACCTACTTTAAAGTATCTCCCACCTCATATCTGTCGTCATTTTACTAGGATATGATATTTTGATGATATTTGTTTGAAAAATATTCAGGACATTTTTGACCAGTGTACTGTAGACCTTGCTGCCATATTATTATGTTAAAAAAGGAAGAAGGCCTTTCGGTAACAGAAATTAGACTCATAAAAGGCTGACAGAGGTTGGTGTTAGCTACTTGCTGTCCAAGTAATTGAAAGTGGAGAAGGCTGGACTACAACGTCTATACATTGACCCTTTCTTTTTGTTTCAGACATTGATGAGTGTTCCTTTGAGAGGACCTGTGACCACATCTGTATCAACTACCCTGGAAGTTTTGAATGTCTCTGTCACAAGGGATACACACTCTATGGAATGACCCACTGTGGAGGTTTGTATACTTTCCTGTTGTCATAGCCCTGGTTGAATGTAAAGCTTTTAAACCAATCTTATGGCAAGTAAACCAGGAAAAGATAGGATATTTTTCAAGGGGTGTTTCTAAGCATGTTGGAGCTGGAGGTGGAGGCCTCACATCCTCTCCATTATACAGAATCTCCTCTGAAAGATATGCCCCTGACGAAGTGGAGGTGAAACCCGGGTCGGGCAGTTCCCATGGAGGAATTTTATGAGATTTTGCTGATGTGCGCTTTTATACTTTATGCTTAGTAAGTACAATAAATCCTTATGTGTTTGAACTCTGGCTTAGCATTACTTAACTATTGCATGTTCTTTCCTTTTTTCCTGCAAATGGGATTTTAGGAAAGGACTAGAAAGTGCAGGGATTTGTTACGTCATATTGAGACTCCTGAGTGAAAACTGATGGGCTTCTGGAAGTTAGTTGTGTGCGTGCTGTGCAACTCCAATATCTTTCTGTAGATATATTAAAGAGGTTTTCCAAGATATTTTAACTGATAGGTTATCAGTATCTGATCGGTGGGGTCCGACACCCTGGACCCCTGCCGATCAGCTGTTTGAGAAGGCACAAGTGCTCATGGTAGCAGCTCAGCCCAATTAACTTCAATGCATCTAGGCCATATGGTGATAAACGTGACGTCACACAACTTAGGCTGCTTTCACACTAGCGTTCGGGTTTCCGTTCGTGAGCTCCGTTTGAAGGAGCTCACGAGCGGACCCGAACGCAGCCGTCCAGCCCTGATGCAGTCTGAATGGAGGCGGATCCGCTCAGACTGCATCAGTCTGGCGGCGTTCAGCCTCCGCTCCGCTCGCCTCCGCACGGACAGGCGGACAGCTGAACGCTGCTTGCAGCGTTCGGGTGTCCGCCTGGCCGTGCGGAGGCGTGCGGATCCGTCCAGACTTACAATGTAAGTCAATGGGGACGGATCCGTTTGAAGATGCCACAATGTGGCTCAATCTTCAAGCGGATCCGTCCCCCATTGACTTTACATTGAAAGTCTGGACGGATCCGTCCCAGGCTATTTTCACACTTAGCTTTTTTTAGCTAATATAATGCAGACGGATCCGTTCTGAACGGAGCCTCCGTCTGCATTATTATGGGCGGATCCGTTCAGAACGGATCCGCCCGAACGCTAGTGTGAAAGTAGCCTTAGGCAAATCTGTGAAAAGGCCACAACGCTAGTGCGACCGCTGGTACCTTCTCAAACAACTGATTGCCGGGGATCCCGGGTGTTGGACCCCCACTGATCGCACCCCCACTGATTAGATACTTATGACCTATCCTCTGGGCCCTCCCTGAGCTGCGTTCCTGCCTCAGCACTGTCCGGGTGCTGGCGCTGCACTGTGCTCTGACGTCACTCAGTGTCAGGGCACAGTGCAGCACTGGTGTCCGCAGAAGAGGACCACAGAGCAGTGAGTAAAGCCAGTGCTAGGAGTGGTATACTCACCACTCCCTTTGCCACAATGGAAGTGCTCATTAGTTAGACTCCAATGTAGGTAGATGTGAGCTGTGTAGTACTCTTCACCTGTGATGTACATGTATGTCAGAGGGCACAAAGGGGTATTACAGTCAAATAAATATATGCCATAAATGTCATGGGCAGCATGGTGATTTGATAGTTAACACTAGTACTGATAGGTTGATTTGGAATTTACACTACATTGTGAGCCCCCAATAAATATATGCATTTTTATCAGAATGCTGCTTTTCTCTCATTTTTAATTTGCATAGAAGGTGTGAAATATAACAAGAAATGGGGAAGTAAGGAACAAAGGGACAGAATGAGGCACTTGATTAAAAGAAATTTCATAAAAATGTCTGAATGAATAAATAGGTAATTTATTACAAATTCATTGGAACAAGCTCATTATCAGGGGCGGAACTATTGCTGTAACAGCTAATGTGGGGCCCGCAGCAGCAGGGGCCCTGGGCTCTCAGGCTTGGGCCTCACCTGCCAGTGCACACACAGTAATGACTACAGTGTGTGTGTACTGGCAGGCGAGGCCCAGGCTGTAATAGAAGACACAATATCTGGAGTCTGACTGCTGTGTCTGTAATCCTTTAGGGCCCGGGACTCATTCCCTAACCTGTACTTTACCGAGCAGGCGCAATGCAGTGACATCATCATGCCTGCTGGGCTGTGTAGGAGAGCACCTGGGCTCCCCCGACCTGTGCTCTCTCCTGCTCAGCAGGCCTAATGATCTCACTACATTGTGGCGGCTGCTGCTGACGGAGTGCATGATGTGTTCCGTTCATCAGGGGAACAGGGCTAGATGAGTATTACTTTTTTATTTTATTAACACCACAGAGGCTTCACTACTGTGTGGGAGCACTAAAGGGGCATTCTTCTGTGAAGGGGGCACTAGAGGAAATTTACTGTATGGGGGCACTAAGGGAGCCCCCATACATGATGTGTGGGGCGCTAAGGCAACATGCCACTGTAAAGGCGGCACTAAGGGGGAAAACTACTGTGTAGGGGCACTAAGAGACATTCAACTGTGTTTGGGCACTAAAGGGGCATTCTACAATGTGGGGCACTAAGGGGGTATGACTACTGTGGGCGGGCACTAAGGAGGCATGCCTACTGTGAAGGGGACATTAGGTGGGGAAATCTATAGTGAAGGGGCACTGAGGGGTAAGAACTACTGTGTGGGGGCACTATTGGGGGCATGACTGATGTGTGGGGGCACTAAGGGGGCATAACAGATGTGTGGGGAACATTTTACTGTAAAGAGGGCACTAAGGGTGAATAACTACTGTGTAGGGGCATTGAGGGAGCGTGATTACCTTGTGGGGCACTGAGGAAGCATAATTACTATGAGGGGGCAGTAAGTGAGCACTCTACTCTGTGGGGCACTAAGAGAGAGTAACTACTGTATGGGGCGCTAAAGTAAACTTCTGACTCCTCCTGTTCAGTGCTAGTAAGCATTTTATTTTCATATTTTTTGCATGACTGTGGGTGGAGAGTTGTATGGCGATCGTGGGGGGCCTGGACTAGCCGAGGGGGTGGGGGTTGCAGAGTAGTTGTTCAGAGGGAGGTTCATCATATAGTCAAATCAATATAAACCTTATATGATATGTAATATGTAAAGGAAGGTAGCCGAGCCCTAAGGAAGGCCATTAGTATTGTTTAGGGACCCTGACCCCCTCATATAGCATCTATCTGGACATATAGGAACATGTCTGAACAAGGCTGACGTAGGAATTTCTATTTTTACAGTTCTTATTTGTAAGCTGTCAGTGACAGGTTTTGGACAAGAAACATCTGAAATGGTGTAATGAATTTGACAGACTAAACAAGCCCCAAGAAGACACTAATACACACAGTATTACATCCTTGACCCTGCTCATGTGGTATATGACACGTACTGGCTTCAACTTATTAGCAGACTAAACAATGAGCCAAAATAAATGTCTCATTCATCTGAGCGGCAGGTTCATTTTCACAACTGTTTGCTGACTACAGGCGAGAACTGGTCTTTGTGAACCTCATCATTATTGTAGGGTCACCAGCCATCAACTGTAGCATGGCATTACTGAAAGGAAGAGCAAATAGCTCTCACTGCATAGAGTGATAAACCCTAGTTGTTATACTTACTGGCACTGCTGTATTGCTCCCAGTGGCGTAGCGTGGGTTGCCAGCACCAGGGGTGAGCCATGTATTGTGCCCCCCCCCCCCCATCCCAACCTGTGGACACGCCCCTTTTACAGATAATGTAGTAGTCCTATATAACACCACAGATAACATGGTGGTAACTCTCTAAGTACAGATAATGTAGAAGATGGGTGTGAGGCCCCAGAATTCAGAACACGCACAGTGTGACCTGAAGTCTGGGGCCGGGATGCAACAGGGTGGGCCAAATTCTATATCCACCCCCCAACCCTACTGTGAAACAAATATGTGTTTGGATATTACATACATCACTACAAAATATACAGTATAATGCAGCACCACAAACCTCATCCATCCAGTGACATCTCCTGTGATGTACACTTTCCTCGGCGTCTTTATTTGGAGATAAGACCGCCATGACACCTTCTTGCAGCTGCGTCTCATCTCTGCAGAGTTTTATTAATATTAGTTGTTATTATTATTATTATTATTATTATATATATATATATATAATGGCCCACTCTGTAATATTAGGATATATAATGGGCCATTATATATCCTAATAATACAGAGGGGGCCATTATATATTATAATAATACAGGGGGGTCATTATATATAGTAATTATACAGAGGGTCCATTATATATCCTAATATTACAGAGGGGTCATTATATATAATAATTATACAGAGGGGCATTATATATAATAATAATAATACAGAGGGGGCCATTATATATCCTAATATTACAGAGGGGTCACTATATATAATATACAGGGGGGCCATTATATATTATAGCTATAGAGAGGGGCCATAATAAATAATAATTATACAAAGGCGCCATTATATATTATACATAGGGGCCATTAAATATAATAATTATATATTATGGCCCCACTCTATAACTATATATTATAGTTATACAGTGGGGCCATAATATATAATAATTATACAGGAGGGCCATTATATATTAGAATTATACAGAGGGCCCATTATTAATAGCCTCTATGTATAATTATAATATATAATGGCCCCTATGTATAATATATGACTGCCCCTTGGATAATTATTTTATTGAATGGCCCCTCTGTATAACTATAATATATATTGGCCCCCTTGTATAATTATTGTATATTATGGCCCCACTGTATAACTATAATATACAATGGCCCCCTGTACAATGTATCATGGCCCCTCTGTATAATATAAAACGGTGCCCATTCTTTCTAAATATATCTTCTCCTCTCCTCCTTTGTATCTTCTCCTCTCCTCCTTAAATAAAAAAAATAAAAAAATACTCACCTCTCTTCATCACCTCTTGTAGTCTTTGCTTTGGCATCCCGGTGCAGGCGGTCAGGAACACATCCCCCTGCCCTCCTGCGCCGCGTCATCATGTCATCGCGTCATCTCGCGAGACCTGGCGCAGGAGGTCACGGTGATATAATCGCGATCTCCTGGACTCCTGCGCCGCTCTACTGCGTCTTAAAGTTTCAGGCCAGGCGGAACGGAGGGGATGGGAGCATAGGCTTCCATCACCCTCATTTTACTGCCTTCTGCCTGGCGCCCCCTACAATTTGGCGCCCGGGGCAACTGCCCCCCTTCCCCCACGCTACGCCCCTAATTGCTCCAAAGATGTGTGACAGAACTGGAGTACTCTGGAGGCGACCATTTTATGGGGTTACTTTTCTCAGTAGAAATTAGCAAAGCATAAATATTCAATGGTCTATGAAGCATGACGTCTCTTCAAAGACTCCTTGTCTTGATTCTTTTACACTCTGGAGGAAGGGCACTGGTGACCACAAGCCAGTGTGGTATTGAGATAGAATCTACTTGTAGGACTTCCTGTGACCACCTCAGTACACGCTGCTACATGTACTCAAATAATGGTGGTTGTGAGGCAACTAAAGTATGTCAGCCTGCCTGATAAACAGGGGAATACTGCCATAAGAGAAAGAAACCTATAGCTTCTGCAGATGTGTGTACTGCAGTGGAATTTATATTAGTTTATATATAGATATAATTTACGTAAAACGTTTTGACACTTGCAAATACTTTGCATAAATTATCTTCAAATAATCCTGCATTGTACTCCAGAGCTGTAATCACTATTCTTACCAGAGATGTCATGTTACTTATCCTTTTCCTGTATCTCGAGTTCTACCATGTATTATACTTATTAGGAGGATCCCCATTTTTAAATGTTTGGGTCAGTTTGAACTTTGCCACAGCCCTTCCCTCCTCTGTATAGATAGGTTATATAAACTACTGTAAGGGTCATTGCATTTAATAGATATATAGGTGAACCATATTAGATAGCTAGAAGCAGCATGGCCAGGGAGGAGACTGTCCCTTTGTTTTCCAGTTGCATAGAGGCCACAGAGAATGTGCCACTTGTGCCCGCCTTTTAAACATTTAAAGAGCACCCTGTCAGCATGATCAACCCTATTAAACCAGGCATACTGCCTGGTACGGTTGATCATTCTGATTAAAACTATATTTTTATTTTGTTTGTTGCTTGTACTGCTACAGAGATTACTTTTATATTATTTTTATATTTATGCAAGTTGGTAGGAGCACCTCTACAGCTATGCCCCAGTGCTAAGTATACTCTCCCCCCCCCCCCCCCCCCATTGGATTACCAGCAAGTCATCTCGTCTTCCCCGGTCTTCGGGCGACTGCGCTGTGGCTTACAGACTTGGAGCCTGTGCTCTACATCTGCTGCTTTTTATTTCTTTATTAAAAGAAATCCAAAATTAAAAAAATAGCAAAATTTACAGTTTTCCAAATCTGAATTTCTCAAATTTCAAGACAAACTGTCATACCACCCAAAATAGTTATTTATTTTTACCATATGTCCACTTTATATAGGTATAATTTCTCAAATATGCTTTCTCTTATTTGATATGTTAAAAGTTTAGCAGCAACTGTTAAAACAAACTTCCAAAACCTGTTTTTTTAGGGACCAGTTTTATTCTATATATTAGAAATCCCTCAAAAATCACCATATAAAAAAAAAACTGCACCCCTCAAAGTATTCAACATGGCATTTAGGAAGCTTGTAAACCCTTCAGGTGTCTCCACAGGAATTAACTCAAGATAGAGGAGAAATTTTAGATTTTCACTTTTAAGCCCTTTTTAAAAAAAAAAAAACATCAAGTAATAAAAAAGAAATAAACCTCAATATTTATTATACTGATTCTGCTTTTTAAAAAATATCCCTAATTTGACCCTAGAATGCAACTTGACTGAAATACTCAGATATGAAGGTGCACCTTGTAGACTTTCAGGCTTTTTAGGATGTTTCTCAGGCACCAATTCAGGTTTGTAGAGGCCTTGAGGTGGCGCAACATAATAGCATACCAAAGGATACTATTTTGGGAACTACACCCCTCAAGGAATGTATCTAAAGGTGTAGTGAGCATTTTGACCACACAAATGATTAATTGAATTTGTTAGAATTATATTGTGAAAATTAAAGTTAACAGATGAAAAATCACCAAATTGTTACGTCATTTCTCCCAAGTACTGCAGTACCCCATAAGTGGTCCTTAACTGCTTTATGGCAAAGTGGCAGGCCTCAGAAGGGAAGGAGCGCTACTTGGCTTTTGAAACACAGATCTTGTTGAAAGGGGTTTGGGCGCCATTTACAACACAACCATTTACAACACCCCTGACATACCACTACAGTGGAAACCCCCAAGAAATGACCCCATGGAATTCAACTAGGGGTGTAGAGATGGTTTTAAATCCACAGATGTTTAATAGAATTTATTAACATTGGACCGTGAAAATGAAAAAGTACATTTTTTTTCAG
Source organism: Bufo gargarizans (assembly GCF_014858855.1). NCBI lineage: Eukaryota > Metazoa > Chordata > Amphibia > Anura > Bufonidae > Bufo > Bufo gargarizans. The sequence goes on along the minus strand of NC_058081.1, from coordinate 470,725,953 downwards.
TAGTATGTTGCTTCAGCCTTTATTTTTTTTTATTTTTCCAAGGGGTAAAAGGAGAACAAAGCACCCCACAAATGGTGATGTAGTTTCTTCCAAGTCTGGAAATACTTCCCTTTTTTGTGTGAGTTGTGCGAGGGCTTGCTTTTCATGGGACAACCTGTAGTTTTTATTAGTACCATCTTGGTATGCACATGGCTTTTTGATTGTTTTACAGCGTTAAAATGAAATGTTTGAACTAATCAACTTGATTCGCTGAACACTATTAAAAATCTGTTTTGCTTCACCATGTTTTATCATTCATAACATTTCATTTTCCATTGTGTGAGGTCTTGTTTTTTGTGAAATTGACTGTAGCTTTTATGGGTACCATTTTGAGGTACACATGACATTTTGATTGTCTCTTATTAAAATTTTTGCTTTCTGCCGCATGGCTATATACATTGTGGCGGTAAACTGTTATCTGTAACCCAATGTACAAAAGTGTCAGGTTACGTTGCGATCTGCCTGCACCCCAGAGAAATGTAGATCTCTGTGACCACGCTGTCATTAGACAGCTGCAATTACAGTAAGGATCCCTGAGGTCAGGTAAAGTGGTCTCTCTGCGTGTCATCGTTGTAGCGGGGTGCTACAATGATCCATTGCCGTGTAAAGTGAAAAAGCCGGCAGGGGAGCTTTCTTTTTTTATGTGAACGTGCCCCCTTGCTGGTTTTAAAATTAATTGTGACCCTGCAGTTTTTTTCCTTTAATAAAATAAAAAAATAAGTGAAATAAAAAAAAGCTATAGCTATAGTTACTAGTTTTAGCAAAAGTATAGCAGGCGACGTACACACACATCCACACATTTCCCCCCATTTTCATTCATAAAAAAATAAAATATAAAAATATATTTATTTGATTAAGGGCAGATTTACATCACCATTATGAATTCTGTTATTGCTTTCCGTTATAACAGACGGAAAATAACGGAATTCATAAGATGGAATTCAAAACGGAACTTTTAGAGGCATTCTGTTTTGATCTGTTATAATAGAAGTCTATTGGCAGCATAACAGATCTGTCTGGTTTCCATTATGCAGGATGGAAAAGAAAGTCCTGTCGACAACTGTAAAGGTTTCCGTTTTGAATTCCATCTTACGAATTCAGTTATTTTCCCTAATAACCATGTTATAACGGAATGCTGTAACGGAATTCATAACTGTAATGTGAACCCGCCCTTAGCAATAGTATAGTGAACTTGAACGTGTGTATAAAATATACAAGCAAAATGTAAAAACATAGGTATTTGTTTTAGCTACCGCATATTTAGTAAGTTAGGTTTTTATCAAATACATGTAAGTTGGCTCAGAAATTAGTTATTTCCAGTTAGATAGGCCCATTGCTAAAACTGAAAAATTGGTCTGGTAGAGAAAGGGGGTAAACACTCTGGTAATGCGACTATTAACTTTTTGGCAGCTAAGATTTAAAAAAAAACTATTCTGTCAAGGTTTTTTATTTATTTTATTTATCGGGTTCCCTCTATGGTATTACCGATATGTTAATCTGATGTAGGAAACAGTGACTGAACTATAAGAGACCAGGTGACCTGTTAGGGGGTGTGTCTGACAACAAGCTTGTTCACTGTTTCTAATAGTATCCAGCAGAACTGTGAGTGCAGCTCTGGAGTATAATACAGTCTGCAACTCGAAATCAATACAGGATAAGAAAACCACTGTGATGATATTCAAATGTGGACCTTCCCTTTAAGTACTGTATCCATGCATTTTATTTAGGTTGTTGCCATTTTTCATTGTGTCTTATGTGTAATGAAGTCATGTTTCCTTTGTGCAGACACTGATGAATGCAGCATAAATAATGGCAGCTGTGACGCCGCCTGCATAAACACTCTGGGAAGCTATGACTGTGCTTGTCCTTCTGGGAAGAAGCTGCATTGGAATAAGAGGGACTGCATTGGTGAGCTCATAGATTTTGGCGATATTGGCGATACACATTGACCTCTCCTTCACTCTGTATTATGCACTTCTAGCTGCTGGGGTCTTGGCTAAAGCTTGTATATCTTGACCAGTTATGTCTTATGGTTTTCTCTTTTTTCCTAGAGACGGCAAAATGCATCCCCAGCCACAAACCGACCCCAAAAGCTCAGCTCATCTGCAGTAAATCAGCAGGGATAGATAGCTGCTTCTTGTCCTGCTCGGCCAACACTCTTTTTGTACCAGGTTTGTAAATTGGACAAGGTATTTAATAAAAGGAGCGTAATAGGTTGACATAAAGACATGCCCATGAAGAACCCCTCCGTATACTGATATCCAAAATGCCTTTCCTCTACAAGTAAACACTGTGCCCCTGTTCTTTCTAAAATCCTAGTTTCAGTTGACCAAGCATCTCATTATAAGGGCCCATTCACACAACCGTATTATTCTTTTAGCATCCGTTCTGCAATTTTGTGGATCGGATACGGACCCAAGATGCGGACAGGAAACTGTGCTGCCTGCATCCGTACTTTCGTTCCGCGGCCCCGCAAAAAAGATAGAACATGTCCCATTCTTGTCCATTTTACAGACAAGAATAGGCATATATCATAGGGCAGGACATTCCTATCTGCAAAAATGCGGAACGCACATGGATGGTGTCTGTGTTTTGCAGATCTGCAATTTGTAGTCTGCAAAAATGGATACGGTCGTGTGAATGGATCCTAAGCGAGATCTCCCACCCCATTTAATGTTAGTTGCATGTCTTTGAACAGTCTCCAGCTGTCCAGTATAATGTGGGGCCAAACTGAATCCAGTATTGAAGATGTGCTTTTACAAAGGATTGTTCTATTTCCTATGGGGGAGATTTATCATCTCCCTGTGCCAAAAAAGTGGTGTTAAAAAGTCACAAACTAAGACCTATATGCGACATTTTATTAAAAAAAAAAGCAGTTTTTATATCACATTTCATGCCCCATTTCCCACCCAGCATGGGGGAGATTTAACCAGACTGGCGCTTTCTGCTCGGTCTAGATAAACTCTGCGCTGCCAGAGGATGTGCCTGTCTGTGCATCTAAACGGAAATCTACAACTGCTCAGAGCTGCCGTACATTTCTGGCTTCATTTGCGTAAATGAAGATAAGTTTGTTAAAAAATTGGTGAGGGCAGCGTAAAAAAATGTCTTTTGGGACTTTTTTTATTTTAATATTAAAAGTCGCATTTAAAATGATTATTCATCTCCCTCTATGAGTAAATCCAACCCTTCTGATTGAGATGTGGTTGATAACCTCATCAGAAATCAAATCAAATGTTGTGCGCTTTTACCGCAGTTTGCGGTGGTTTTGTTTTACAGTAACTCGACTCTTGTTTTTTGTTTTTTTATATACTGTAGGTTTCACCATTTCACCTGTAAATACTACGTGCCCAGTTATCGCATTGCAGAATGTGGCAAATCACATTTAAGGCCTCTTTCACACGACAGTATGTCCAGGCCTCTTTCACACGACAGTATGTCCATTTCAGTGTTTTGCGGTCCGTTTTTCACGGATCCGTTGTTCCGTTTTTTGCTTCTGTTGTGGTTCCGTTTCCGTTCCGTTGTTCCGTTCCGTTTTTCCGTATGGCAAATACAGTATACAGTAATTTCATATTAAAAATTGGGCTGGGCATAACATTTTCAATAGATGGTTCCGCAAAAAACGGAACGGATACGGAAGACATACGGATGCATTTCCGTATGCATTCCGTTTTTTTGCGGACCCATAGACTTTAATGGAGCCACGGAACGTGATTTGCGGCCAAATATAGGACATGTTCTATCTTTAAACGGAACGGAAAAACGGAAATACGGAAACGGAATGCACACGGAGTACATTCCGTTTTTTTTGCGGAACCATTGAAATGAATGGTTCCGTATACGGACCGTATACGGACCGCAAAAAACGGCCCGCAAAACGGAAAAAAAAACCGGTCGTGTGAAAGAGGCCTAAACCACATATGCGGTTATCTACCAGACCTCAACCACATTGTCTGAATACCCTAAACTAGTACTTGCTTTTGCAGCTCCTGCTTGACATTGAGTACTGCTGCGTAGATCAGTTATAACCAGAGGAGCCTGACCCAGTTTTAGTACATTTCATGTGTATCCAGTGAAAGAATTACTGTGGTCTAGGTGCATTACTTTACATTTACCAAAATTTTAATTCATCTACCATGTTTTGCCTATGCTGCCAGTTTATCAGGATGCAGTATTTCTGTAACGCATACACAAAATGTGAAAAATCCCAAAGATTCCTCTGCTAATTTCCTTATCTCTTCTAAACCTATCCTGTCTCATATTTCAATCAAAACTTTGAGTAATGTATGAAGAATTCTATAGGTTATCTATTCTCTCTGTCTGTAAAGCAACTGACTGCGGCAGAAGCCCTACCCCACTACGCTGGCTGCAATAGGGACCACACGTATAATACTGGGAGATATGGACTCAGCAGTATAAGATGACAGCTTTGTGGGCTGAGATTCATGCTGATGGCCTAAGGCAGCTGTTAAAGGGGTATTCCAGCAGAATAAAAAAGCTTGACCATGGGCTGCAAATGCTTTAAAAAATAAAAGCGCTTATACTCACCTCACTGATTCCCTGTCAATGCTGTTCCTTTGGTACCTGGGTCCCTGCTGTGACCAACTCCTGTGCTGACATGTTAGGTAATGGCTGTGAATGCTTCCCAGCCAGTCATTGGCTGCAGTGATTTCACATGTTCTCTTTTCTACAGCCTTGTCTCCATGGTTACAGATGGTATCATACTCTGTTCCATATCCCCCTACCTCTTGGAAAATACATTCAATACTGAAAGTTATGACTTGGGCTGTAAAAGGGCCCATTCACACATACCATTCATCCATAGGTCAGTTCCACAGTCCCACAAAATAGATAGGACATGTCCTATTGGGTCCGCAAAAAAACTGATACAACACAGACGTCATCCGTAATTTCTGCGGGTATGCGTTTTGTGTAACGCAAAATACATACGGTGAATACATACATACAGATGTGGACCCGTTTACTTCAATAAGGCCGCAAAAGATGCATCCTTATGTCCGTTCTGTGGCATCCGTAAAAATATACAACATTATATACACACTATTCTTGACCACATTACAGATAAGAAAAAGGACTATTCTATTATTGCCCGGACGTTCCGTTCTACAAAATGCGGAATGGACACAGCTGGTATCTGTGTTTTGCGGATTTGCAATTTGCGGACCCTATGGCCTAGTTTTATATGAGAGATATTGCACTTTTGGTGTAGTTTGAGGGTACATATAAATGACTTTGTAATTTGTATACACTTTTATTGCATTGCAAATATAGAATAAGCAACTTTTGACTGCCAATAGCAAACTTATGGAAAACTGATAAAAAATGTTAGCTATGGAGTAATAAAAAAAATACTTTCGAAGCTGGTTTTACTCCTTAATGGTCCTGAGCAGCCTTGAGCTTTAAAGGGGTATTCCAGTGCAAAAAAAGAAAACTTTCCCCTGGGCTGCACATTCTGTAAAAAAATTACAGATAGGTGAGGTGAGTAAAAGTTCTGTTATTTTTTACAGCATGTGCAGCCTGGGTGAAGACCTTTTTATTAATTTTTTTATATTTATTTTTTTATGCACTGGAATACCCCTTTAAGATCTGTAATAAAGCGGAATGGACTAGTCCTGTAATGTGCGGCATTGACAGTGCTACCATGCTAATGTTATTTTCTATCCCTAGAGTCTGAGAACAGTTATTTGCTGAGCTGTGGCATGCCTGTGCAGCAGAGCAAGGCGGTCCTGAAGCGCAACTCAACACTACCAACATGCTCAGGTAGGTGATCCAACAATGTAAATATTCAATCACCTACCATGTTAGAATATAGTTATATATCTTTGTGTTATATGCTATAGATTTTTGGAGCAAAAAAAAACCAGTGTATTAGATATTGTTGCTGCCTTTACTAAGGGACCTAAGGGTGTGGATTACTGGGAGGGCGTGTGGCCTAAATGTGACTTGTGCTAAAATAAACCAAAAAAATCTTCAATAAAATACTAGACAACCTGAATAATGGGCAGTTTTCACTCCTCTGCCTCAGTATCACATTTAGCCCAGTCCTAACACTTTTATGTACAAGCCTTTTGTAGCAATCTTAAAGGCAATGTGTCATCAGAACATGGCCGATTGTTTATATCATGTTTTTTATGTTAAACATATTTTTAAATACATTTTTGAGATGTTATTATAATTTTTTCATGTCAATATCTATATTTAAAAAAATCATACAATCCTGCAGTTTTCACACTGGCCACTAAAGCTGGCCATACACATTAGACGGCTATCTCTCCCGTCTTGCCTTCTGGCTACCCCATATACATACACTTACACACTTTCGGCTCAACTGAATGTATCTGTGTATCCTGTAGGGAGAGAGAAGAAAGTTTTTGCCAGACTGTTCTGGTGGTGGCTTATCTCCCGGGAGAACAAAAGGATTGGGTAAAAATATTAGTTTTATCAGATCCTTGTCTTCCCTGACCTCATCTGTCAGGGGAGAGTAGGGTGCTTGCCAAACCCGCAGTTCTCTGACAAAAGTATAATGTGTATGGCTAGCTTAAGCCTAATAATAGCTTATTGGTCGGTATAGATAACTTTACTGTAGTTATTTGCTTATTATTACAGACAGGATTAGAATGACAGATATCACCTATGTATAGATGGCAAAAGATCCACCTTTCACAATAGGTGATATCACAGCTTCCACATCTACTTCCTGCACAGATCGCAGAGCATGCTTAGAAAATTCTCCCATAGAAGGTATAGGAAGATAAGGTCCCTTCTTGTCCATTGGATCTATGGCCCATGGTGGCTGCTGTAAAGCATATCTCTAAATGCTGTTAAGAACAGCTCAGGCAAGATGGCAGCCCCCATAGTAATGGACTGGCAATATTCTGAGAAATGATTGAATGTAAAGGCCTCTTTCACACGGGCGAGATTTCCGCGCGGGTGCAATGTGTGATGTGAACGCATTGCACCCGCACTGAATCCGGACCCATTCATTTCTATGGGGCTGTGCACATAAGCGTTGATTTTTCACGCATCACTTGTGCGTTGCATGAAAATCGCAGCATGTTCTATATTGTGCGTTTTTCACGCAACGCAGGCCCCATAGAAGTGAATGGGGCTGCATGAGAATCGCAAGCATCCGCAATAAAGTGCGGATGCGGTGCGATTTTCACACATGGTTGCTAGGAGATGATCGGGATGTTATAAGGGAAAATAATAGCATTCTTAATACTGAATGCTAAGTAAATTAGGGAAGGAGGGGTTAAAAAAAATGTACTCGCCTCATCCACTTGTTCGCACTGCGTGGCTTCTCTTCTGTATTTTTCTTTGATGACCAGGAGGAAAATGACCTGTGGTGACGTCACTGCACTCTTTACATGGTCAATCACATAATCCATGATGATGGATCATGTGATGGACCATGTGATGTGCGCAGTGACATCACCAAATGTCCTTTTCTCCCAGCTCATCAAAGAAGAAGAAAGAAGAGAAGCCGGGCAGCGCGAACAAGTGGATGAGGTGAGTTTAAACATTTTTTATTTATTTTTAACCCCTCCATCCCTAATTTACTCAGCATTCTGTATTAAGAATGCTATTATTTTCCCTTATAACCATGTTATAAGGGAAAATAATAAAATCTACACAACACCTAACACAAACCCGAACTTCTGTGAAGCATTAAAACGCTTTGCACTCGCGCAGAAAAATCATGCATTTTCCCGCGACGCACCCGCTTCCTATCTGGCCCTCACACGCGACGCCCGTGTGAAAGAGGCCTAACTGTTTTGGTCTCAATAGTAGGGTAAGTAGTGCTTTTCCCTATCTGCCATAATTGTGGGCCACTGGGATCCAACCAGTGAAAGAGGCTACCAATGAGTATTACATGCACAACTGGTTGTTGTGTGCAGCACACAACCAAAATAGGTCACCAAGTTTTCATCCTTCCTTATTATTATTATTATTATTATTATGGGAAGGATCCAGGGCGCTGTTCAAACATGATATAACACAAAAAGGGTACAATAAGCATGGACTAACTTTTTGAAAGACTGGTACAGAGGTGAAGAGGGGGATACGTGTGAAAAATGTTGTAGACGATGGGTGAGGAGCAAACGAGGGGAGCAAAGAAGGCGGTCTTGTGAGGATCAGAGGATACATGTGAGAATTAGTGTTGATCGCGAATATTCAAATATCAATTTTTTTTGAGAATATCGGCACTTCGCTAATCGCGAATATTTCGAATATAGTGCTATAAATTCGCTATTTCAAATATTCATATATATATATTTTTTTATTGTTATATTTTTTGCTTTCCAACTTCTCAAAAGTAGTTCTTACCTGTCCTTAGGATTCCTGGCTTCCTGGCTGCTCCAGTCAGTGCCCGTTGCCACCTCTGCCGACTTCCGTGCTCATGGAGCGTCCCCATCACCATGGGAACGTCTCCATACTAGAATGTACTGTCGGATTTGAGAATTACGTTGAAATCGCAATTCGATTAATACAACTTGAATTAATCGCATTGCGATTTCAACTTAGCACTGCTATATTCCATATTCGTTAATTCTAGCCTAATACTAATATGGACTATAGCAGTGCTAAGTTGTAATCACAATGCGATTTAAACTTAGACCTGGTTTACTATGGTTGGCTTGGTAGAATTAGCGAATATGACAAATGTATTTGTCATATTCCTCAAAACGAAGATAACTAAGTATTCTCCATCTTCGTTTTAGCTCCATATTCGTCAACTTCGCTAATTCTAGCAATCAAATAGGAAAGTTGACTATAGAGACAGCTGTGTTTAATTCGCTATGCAATTATATTACTTTTTTTTTATAAATAGAATAATTATAATAATTATCAAGTATTATAATTATTCTATTTATTTAAAAAAAAGCTAAGTAATATAATCGCATAGCGAATTAAACACAGCTAGCTCTATAGTCAACTTTCCTATTTGATTGCTAGAATTAGCGAAGTTGACAAATAGGTAGCTAAAACGAAGATGGAAAATACTTCGTTATCTTCCTTTTGAGGAATATGACGAATACATTCGTCATATTCGCTAATTCTACCAAGCCAACCATAGTAAACCAGGTCTAAGTTGAAATCACAATGCGATTAAGGCTACTTTCACACTAGCGTTCGGGCGGATCCGTTCTGAACGGATCCGCTCATAATAATGCAGACGGAGGCTCCGTTCAGAACGGATCCGTCTGCATTATATTAGCAAAAAAAAGCTAAGTGTGAAAATAGCCTGGGACGGATCCGTCCAGACTTTCAATGTAAAGTCAATGGGGGACGGATCCGCTTGAAGATTGAGCCACATTGTGGCATCTTCAAACGGATCCGTCCCCATTGACTTACATTGAAAGTCTGGACGGATCCGCACGGATCCGCACGCCTCCGAACGGCCAGGCGGACACCCGAACGCTGCAAGCAGCGTTCAGCTGTCCGCCTGTCCGTGCGGAGGCGAGCGGAGCGGAGGCTGAACGCCGCCAGACTGATGCAGTCTGAGCGGATCCACCTCCATTCAGACTGCATCAGGGCTGGACGGCTGCGTTCGGGTCCGCTCGTGAGCTCCTTCAAACGGAGCTCACGAACGGAAACCCGAACGCTAGTGTGAAAGTAGCCTAATTCGTTATATTAATCAAATTTCGATTTCAACTTAGCACTGCTATATTCCATATTCGTTAACTTCGTTAATTCTAGCAAGCTGACCCATTAGAAACCCTGCTCTAAGTTGTAATCGCAATGCGATTAATATAACTTGAATTAATCGCATTGCGATTTTAACTTAAACCTGTTTACTATGGTTGGCTTGGTAGAATTAGCGAATATGACGAATGTATTCGTCATATTCCTCAAAACAAAGATAACAAAGTATTCTCCATGTTCGTTTTTGCTCCATATTCGTCAACTTCGCTAATTCTAGCAATCAAATAGGAAAGTTGACTATAGAGACAGCTAAGTTTAATTCGCTATGCGATTATATTACTTAGCTTTTTTTTTATAAATAGAATAATTATAATACTTGATAATATCGAACCAATAGGAAAGTAGCCTTAAGTTATAATCGCAATACGCAATTATTTAAATCGCATATTAGTCGCGATAACTAGAATAATGACGAATATTCGATTTTGACAAATATGAAACAAATATTCTAGCGAATTTCGTCGAAATCTAATATGGCACCTCCCGCTCATCACTAGTGAGAATGTATTGGAAGAGCAGGTCAGAGATGTGAGGAGTGCACAGATTGTGCATGGCCTTGAATGTTGCTGTTAGTATTTTTTGCTGAATGCACTGTACAATTGGGAGCTAGTGAAGGGATTGACAGAGGGGAGAATCAGAAGAGAGACGAGGAGAGAGGTGGATTTACTGGACAGCAGAATTACAGGGATGATTTGGAGGTGTGCAACACTGTCGGATGGGAGGCCACACAAGAAAATGTTGCAGTAGTCCAGGCGGGAGATGATGACGGCACGCACTAGCATTTTATGTTGTTGCTACATATTGCCTGAAATGCTCTGACTATTTTCCTTCAGATCACTTGCAACATGTTAGCAATTTATTTTAGGTTTAAAGGGTATTTCAAATCTTAAACTGCAGCTTTTTTTGGTCAAATAGATGTTGCAAATCCTAAATTGCTCACTGCCAAATCACACCTTAAAATAGTTGTGTGACTTTAATGTAACAGCAAGTCACAGACAAATTACACATATACAGCAGGCCCAGAAAAGGGGAGAGGAGTGGTGGATGAGTGGTGGTAGCATTCATGGTGGTAGTAGATGCTCACTCTGAAGCTCCTTGGGTCTGTGCAGGTTTCTACCCTCAGGGCACACCCTGAGTTTTGGGGAATCTCCTGGTAAATCAGGGACCCCTTGGTGTTGGTGGTTTACTGCAAGGTGCAAGGCATGGTCCCAGATGAAGTGACAGTGCCGTGACAATGCGGGTGTTAGTGCAGGCAGTGAAGAGGCTGGTATAACAGGTGAACAGTTCTTTACTGGCAGATAGCATTAAAGCACAACAGTCACAGTTCTCGGCATGCATGGCCCTGCAGATCTTACACAAGTTGCTGTTTCTACAGTTGGTTAACAGGCCAAGTTATTGTTTCTCTGAGTTAATATTTCTAACATTGCACTTTTCTCTCAAGTTCAAGCATCCAGACATAGGGGTGCAACTCATCTCTTTCTGCACTCCTCTAACTTTGTCTCTGTAATCACAGTGTTGTGCGATGATTTGAACTGCGGGATGTAACCATTAGCAGATCCTCCATCTGCCTCTGAAGTATGTCCAGTCTACTGAACCCTTAAATCTCCTGAACAAATGATTTGAGGAGTCATGCAGACAAGTTATCTCCACAGGCTTTGTTGCATGCACCACCTTTTAACACTGGAATGCACCAAACATGCCTCTTTTGTTCCCTCAGAGGCTATCTTATAGACTTTTTAGTTTCTCTGGCTGGTTCTCTATCCATTGCTTCCTTCTTTCTCACCATACCACACTGAACTCTACTCCTGCCTATGGGGAGGTGTCACAGCCCCACCTAGCAACGGGGAACAGACATACTACATATAAAATTTTAACCCCTTTAGCAGTGGAGCACTGCACTTGCCTTAAACTTTATTAAGAGCATTGACTTTTCCATAGATCCCATAGGACACCCTATAACCCAGAAAGCTCGGTTCAAGATTAAAGATGCCAAGTGTCACCTGCGTCCACGGGGTAAAGACAAAACCAGAGACTCTTTAAAGCAGTCACTGATGGGTAAGTTATGCATATGGTGCATTATTGCACTGCAACCACGTTTCCCATAGCAGCCAATGGAAATTGCTGCCTGTTGTCATGTTGGTTGCAATGCCAGTTTCACAAGCATCCCGATGGTGTAACCTGTTGTATTACAGCAATATTGTTACCCATCATTTTACAGACAGCTGCCATGTTACATATGTGAACCTGAAATGCGACTCCTCTAAGAAAAAAAGAAGAGGCCGTAAATCTCCATCTAAAGAGGTCTCTCATATTATTGCAGAATTTGAGCTGGAAGTGAAGCGAGATGAGGTTTCAGGTAAATATACTTTAACTCAACTTTTGTAATGCTACAAGCATCATAGTGAACAGATGTATTAAAGGGACACTGGGCCTATAGTCTACATTTACTGTGCAGATGAATGTATTGTTACCTGGTATCAGCCATTTCCGCTCTAGGAGAGGTTGACTGTACTGTTTTTCAAATGGATGAATGATAGGAAGTTCAACGAAATGTCTTACCCCATGAGCTCTGGTTTCTTCAGTGCTGAGACCTCCAGAAACACTGACATTTCTTAATGTGTCCCCCCACCACCACCACCACCTTAAGTGCTGGATTTCATCCATCTAAAGAGGACATTTGGAAGGAGAAAGTCCAGCTATTTGCTGTCAGCCAATCATCATTGCTAAAACAACTCGTGATGTTGGTTGGCTGAGACAGACCTCCCACAATGCTCCTCTCTGATGTTCTTTTTAGTTGGATGCCGGCACAGTATGTGGCCTTACATGGCAGTGGCTTGTTGTCAGACAAACCCAGCTCTAGACTATAATACAGGCTGTATATCCGGAACAATGCAAAATGTGATGTATTTTCAATGTTGCTCGGCTCTATATGTAGATGAATTGTTTTCCTCTTAGACTCGTGTAATGCAGACTGTGTGCGGAAAAGGATGGAGCAGAAGTTACAGGCTGCCATTAAAACTCTGAGAAAGTCAATCAACAAGCAGCAGTTTTACATCCAGTTCTCGGGTATAGACTATGAAGTGGCACAGAAGCCAGCTAAAGGCACTGACAACCAGGAGGCATGCAGCACGGGGCAGGTCCTGCAGGATGGAAAGTGTGGTACGGATAGATATACTTTATATCCAGTATGTCTATGATGATGTCACGTGTGTAAAATCCAACCTCTTTGAAGACCTGTGATGTCATCTGTCACTTGACTCATTGTGTTTGTTATGGAGACTCTATGGCTCCTATGGGCACCAGTACATGTAAGGCACATATTGGCATTTTATCAGCCTTCTGGCTCCCTGTGTGATAATGTGCTGTGGTGCACAGTAAACATATGGCACCACCACAGTTCATCTCTCTCCCTCTGCCTCTCCCCTTAAAGCAGTTGTCTTATCACGGACAACCCTTTTAATATGGAAGCCACCAGGACAGTAAGCTGGTCACTGCAGATCCGGGTCCCAAAACCCCCAGCAAACAGCGGGAGCAAGACATACATTTCCTCAGTATGGGAAATGTTTTATTACATGGTGGCCATACAGATGACACTCACCCTCATCTGTGAGAAAAGCGCCCCGTATATCAGTACCATAATATAAAAACAGCACTCCTTATTTTTCAGTCACCTGTGGGGCAGGCACATACTACAATGGAGAGACCAATCACTGTTCCCCCTGTCTACCCGGAACATACCAGGACATGGAAGGCCAGCTGTCATGTGAACCTTGTCCAAGTAACGATGGCATGGGCATTCTTGGAGCAAGAAATCTGTCTCAATGTGGAGGTAAGTGATGGTGGGCACACCTACTAATGACGGTGTCTTTAATTTCAGTTCTTGAGTTTTCAGATTTCAGCCAATCCCATTTAACATTCTTTTGCTCCTTTAGGGCAGTGTCCCCCAGGACATTACTCTGCTGATGGATTCAAACCATGCAAACCTTGCCCACTGGGCACTTACCAACCAGATCTAGGACGCACACTCTGCTTTCCATGTGGAGGAGGATTGATCACAAAATATGAAAGTGCGGTTTCTTTCCAGGACTGTGAGACAAAAGGTGGGTGATGTATTTACCATTTAGTGCATGGTGCCACCTTTTACCATAGCTTTGCCCAGTAGGCACCATTTTATGGGGATGTATGACCCTTTAATGTAATCTGCTGCACTATTTTCTTTGGTAAATTCTGTATTTTGTTCATTACTACATTTGTTCTTTTCCAGTTCACTGTTCTCCTGGACATTTCTACAATGCCTCCACCCACAGATGTATCAGATGCCCAATAGCTACTTATCAGCCAGAATTTGGGCAGAATTTCTGTATTACCTGCCCGGGGAATACCAGCACTGACTTTGATGGCTCTACAAATGTGACACATTGTAAAAGTAAGTTGCATTGTCTGGGGAAGGGCTACAGTGTTGCCAAGATGCTTTTCCTTGTCTCTGCACCCTTCATTCTGTCGGTGGGGATCCAACCCCAAGGACCCCCGGAAATTGGCTGTTGTGGAGGCTCCGGTACTCCAGTCAGCGCCAATGCCTTTTGCTAGGTCAGTGACACTATGTTCATCGGTCACATGGCTAGGCCCAGCTCAGTCCCATTCACTTGAATTAGCCTGAGCTGCAATATCAAGTATGGTGCTGTCCTTGGTAAGGTGTAAGGAGTGCTGCAGCCTTTTCAAACATCGGGGCAGTGCCAGGGATTGGATCTCCACCCAAGTGATATTGATGAGCATTTCTCCTGGAAAACCCTTTAATCTAAAATCTGAAGTATATGCAAATTTTGAAAAAAAAACATACACACACATTTATATACATACATATAGTGTATGTTTATGTATGAGTGCTCATTCATAATGCTGGTTCCTCTGAGGTGGAAGTCTTCAATATACAGGAATACACTGCTCCATATGCTGCAGATATCATGGCATGGTGTGCACGGGTATTAGAGGCCCAAAGCGGCTGTGTAGGCTCCATCAGAGAAATGTATGGAGGCCTGTACACCAAGGCCTCAATGTCTCGGAGATCTCAGTAACCAGTGCCAATTATCTGGATGCAACATTAATGGAATTTATCTGGACTGACGTGTTCATGACTGTTTCCATAAAAGTCCATAAAATGCAGCTTTTTCTTCACAGACCAACACTGTGGAGGGGAATTAGGAGATTACACAGGTTATATAGAGTCTCCCAACTACCCCGGAGATTATCCAGCCCATGTGGAGTGTATCTGGAACATAAATCCCCCTCAGAAAAGAAGAATATTGATCGTGGTTCCAGAAATCTTTCTACCAATTGAAGATGAGTGTGGAGATGTACTAGTCATGAGAAAAAGCGGTAATTATTTATTAAACCATTGGCATTTTTGGTTTACACCTGTCATTTATTTTAGGCATGGCTTGCATGAAGATGTTTTCCAGGACTACAATAGTGATTGCCTATCCTAATCAGATCTGTGGTGGTGTGACTCTGCCACCCATGCCAGTTCGCTGACTGAAGGGCCAAAGGAGACTTGAGCAGACATTGGCTCTGGCAGTAACATAGTAACATAGTACATAAGGCAGAAAAAAGACATTTGTCCCTCCAGTTCGGCCTGTCCATCAGTAAAGTAACAAATTTCTTCAGTGGAGGTCGCACTGTTCAAAACTAGTATTATTTTGTGTTAGGGAGAGTGGGAACATCAGAATATCAGGGGCTCATCTTGAAGTTGATGCATCTAAGGTGGGACACAAATGGTGGTTGAGACATGTAAGGGCTAGGTACGCCTTTGAATGAGGGATATAAATGGGGGCACACCTTGTGTTCGAAGCATGTAAAAAGGAGCACAACTTGAAGGGGTTGTCTCACTTCAGCAAATGGCGTTTGTAATAACTTTCTTTACATGCTAAATGCCATTTGCTGAAGTGAGACAACCTCCATAAGGCATGGAGGGAACACCTCCCAAGACATGTAACATGTGAACAACTGTTTCAAGCACAACTTTGTCCCTCACGCAGCAGAACAGAAGTTGCACCCCGCGGAAACAGAAATGGGTACAGTCTGCTAAGGTTTAAACCCATGGTTTGTGATGAACCAGTGTTTTTTTTTTTTTTTTTTTTTTTTTTTTAGGGGCCATACAGAAATAGTAATGTGGAAAAGTTCTCCTTGTTCTTTAGTTCCTCTGCGCAGCCTCTAGATGGTGCTATCTGCATTGATAACAATGAATTCATTACGGTCCTGCTGAACACAACCTGAGTGCCTTAGATATAAGAAAAGACAGAAACGATGTTATGATATTTAGGCGAAATGATTCAACCAACATAACAATTTTTTTCAGCTTCTCCAACATCTATAACCACCTATGAGACGTGTCAGACATACGAGCGACCTATAGCATTCACATCAAGGTCACGCAAACTATGGATCCAGTTCAAGTCTAATGAGGGTAACAGCGGGAAAGGATTTCAAGTGCCTTATGTCACATATGACGGTATGATCTGCTTACATCTATCACGTGACATCATGTTTTATGGCCATATAGAAATTTCTCGCTTGTTATACTGAATCAGGTTCCACAGTGTAGCAATTAGAGGAGGTCTGACCCCCACCAATCTTGCATTTATCACCTTTCTGCAGATGTCCAGATTGCGTGGTCTTCCTCCAATTATAAGAGTGCTCAGCTGTTTCCGTGCCTGCCATAGACTTGTATGGACTAGGCTGTGCCTCTGCTTTCCTGCAGATAAGGGCTCATGCACACGACCATCTCGGTCTTTGCAGTCCAGAAATTGCGGATACGGAAAACACGGATACTGGCTGTGTGTGTTTCCCGCATTTTGCAGAACGGAACGTCCTGCCCTCTATAGTACTGTACTATCCTTGTCCGTAAAACAGACAAGAATAGGACATATTCTATTTTTTTGCAGGCCGTGGAACAGACATTAGTTTAAGACGGCTACTAACAGCTTTTCAGGGCTTCCTTCCTAATGGTGGGAGAGCCCATTAAAAGTATTATTATATCAGTGAGAGACATGTCATAAATTTTCGGTAAAGAATCTGCACTGAAAATCTGCAGCAGTTTACAGTACAATGTGTGGATGCCATTTCAAATTCTTGAAATACAGTCACCCATTAAAAAGTTGAATTTTCACAATTAAGTACGACCACCAATAATCACTGACCAATATGTGCTGTCAATCGCTAAACCAAAAAAGTCCCTCTTTGGTCTATGACCAGCTGGTGTAACACTATGATAGTCATGTGCTATGGTGGCACACTGGGCTAAAAGGCAGGGGCATAGCTAAAGGCTCATGAGCCCTGATGCAAGAGTTGAGCTTGGGCCCCCCTTCCCTCAGTGCTTTGTGGCCAGGGGCAGAGAAGCACATAGCCTTCTTGCTGCCTGAGGCAAAAATTGAAATGCCCCCCCCCATGCCAAATTCTTGACCTCTGCCCTTCCTTCCAGCCACAGGTAAAACTTGACCAGCATGCACTTTCTATATTACCGGTGTCTTCTTATGCAGCACAAGTGTCTTTGGGCTCCTCAGTCTCCTGGGCCTGGTAGCAACTGCTACCTCTGAACCCCCTATAGCTACGCCCCTGCTAAACGGGTTTTCCTACGGGAAGAAAACTTGATGGCAGTGGGTTCAGAGGGCGTTAAAAAGAACCAGTACTCCCCTTACTGATCCCCACCGCTCCTGTTCTGACACTGCACGGGTCCCCATTGGTCTCTACTTCCTGGTCCTGTCTCGACACACAGGAAATGCCCACACAGCCAATCACTTGTTTTAGTGGTGACCCATCTCAGTCAGTAACTGGCTCAGCAGGCATTTCCCTTTTGTCCAGACAAGACCAGGCCAGTTTTGGACTGGTAGTGGAAGGGATTGGTAAACAGTTTTTTAATTTTTTTTTTCAGTCGCCTCTGACTCATTTTCTTCCTATTAGAATCCCCATTAAAATTATTTTTTTTTGTTTTGTTTTTTTAAATATTGTGTTTATAAAGACGAAACTAGCCTTGATTTAGTGCTTATCATTGCTGAGGAGTTGTTACAGTGCATTGGTTTAGACAATCATCTGTAAACTAAGGCTTGTTTCACACTTGCATTTTGGGTTGCTCATTTGACATCCGGCAGAGGATCTCAAAACCGGACCAAACCGGTTCTGTTTGATGTTAGGATGCGGTTGTGTTGCGTCAAAACAGAACAAACCGGATCCGTCACTAAAATCGTTGTAAGTCAAAAAAACTTATCCGGGATCATTGACTTGGGCTACTTTCGCCCATCCGGCAGGGTTGAGCAAAAATGCTTCCGTTAATGATAATACAACCATCTGCATCCGTTATGAATCGATCTGGTTGTATTATCTTTAACATAGCCAAGAAGGATCCGTCATGAACTCCATTGTAAGTCAATGAGGGACAGATCCGTTTTCGATTGTGTCAGAGATCCGTCTTGCTCCGCATCCCAGGACGGATAGCAAACTGCAGCTTTCTGACGTTTGCTCTCCGGTATGAGAACGGAACAGAATGCATTTTGGAGCATTCCGTTCTGTTCAGTTACGTTTTGTCCCCTTGACAATGAATGGAGACAAAGCTGAAGCGTTTTTTCACGGTATTGAGACCCTATGATGGATCTCAATGCTGGAAAATATTAATGCTAGTGTGAAAATAGCCTAACATTGATTTTGCTGCTGGATCCAGTTTGTTCCGTTTCGCAGACCAAACACAAAACACAGCTTGCGGTGGTTTTGTGTCCTGTGAAAAAAACGCAGCGGAACAGAATGCATCCTGATCAGTTTTGTCCCCATTGACAATGAATGGGGTCAAAACGGAACCGCTCTGGCCCGGTTTTGAGATCTGGATGCACAGTGCAAGTGTGAAACAGCCCTAAACACAGCAGCATCACAAACCAATCTAATGTCTTGGACTGCAGGCTGCTTCTGATCTGCTCTGTGGCCTTTTCTTTATTTTTATAATGGAAGCCGCAGTGTTCTGTCGGATCAGACACATGATGGACTCCAGTGGCACCAGCAACTTCAAACAGTAGAATCTGCAATGTGAACAGAGCTTAACTCTGTACTAATACAATTTTACACACTCTGAAAGGCGGTGAGAGGATTTGTGGTGTAAAGTAGAACTGGCTCAGTTGCCCATAGCAACCAATCAGATTCCACCTTTCATTTTTCACAGCTCATTTGGAAAATGAAAGGTGGAATCTGATTGGTTGCTATGGGCACCTGAGCCAGTTCTACTTTACACCACTTTAATAAATCTCCCCCAACATTTTATATTTCCTCACAGTAAGAAAGTTGTATAACCTTCTATCACTCATTGATCTGGATGACCTTTTAAGATAACACAGTAGATCACCCTGCAGTCCTACAAACACTCACAGAGCACACACAATGAATGGTGTGATATGACAGACTATATTGTAGCTGAATATGACTATAAGAACAGCCATGCAGAAATCATTAGGAAGCACCACAATGCCGAGAACTCATTTCAGTGAGTGTTCCAGGGATAAAGGCAATCGCTCTGATGATCTAGATCCCCCGGGTTGGGAAGTGAGTGTGAAACTTAGCATCATAAATGTCCTATTACAGATGGATGGTCCCAATTTCAGATCCAATCCAAATGATAAACTGTATCTAATTATGGTTGTTCCATCTGCTTTTAATTTCACAGAGGATTACCAACAATTAATAGAAGATATTGTCCGTGATGGAAGATTATATGCTTCAGAGAATCATCAAGAAATTTTAAAAGTACGTAATCAAAAATATTTGAAAAAAATGACTGTAATTGCAGAAAAAATGTTTTACTAGATAGAGCTGTTATCCACTGAGTCCTTCAACAAGGTTTCCGGGAGTTTTATACTGATGGCCTTATCCGCTGGTCGTCAGTATCTGATCGTGGGGTCCGACTCCCTAAACACCTGCCTGTCAGCTGTTTGAGAATGCATCGGCTCTCACAGCAGTTCCGTGGCCTTCTCTCAGCTTTATCTAGTCCATTTGACGTTATGTTCATCGGTCACATGGCCTAGGCGCAGTTCAGTTCCAATGACGTGATGGGGCTGAGCTGCGATAGCAAGTACAACCGCTATACAATGTACAGCTCTGTGCTTGGTGAGCTGAGAGAAGGTCAGGGTGTACTGTGAGAGCCAGTGCTTTCTCAGCTGATTGTGTGGAGGTCATGGGTATCGGAACCCCACCGATCAGATAGTGATGACCTATTCAGAGGATAAGTCATCAGGATAAAAGTCCTAAAAAACCCTTTTCAGTGTACTCAAAGATCAGCCCTATAGTATATCATGTCTGTCATATGTAAGTAATAGCCGAGAGAGGGAAAGGCCCCATTATTCCTACACATACAGATGAATGGGAGTAGAGTCCTGCTAGCTTATGTGGAAGGGTTGCTTCCCCCAGAGCAAAGATTCCATTTCATGCCCTAGGCCTATATCTAAATGCCCGGGCAGAGTGGCTTGTTGGCTCTCCTCTGGCACCCAGACATATGCCCAAACAGCTAGTTCCAGTTTGGTGCCCTGTAAGTAAGCAAAGTAGGAACTATGCTTGCCTCGTATTAGACAGTTCTCTGATAATTTCAGTCCACCATATAATGTCCAAGTAATACTGCAATTAAATTGTAGAAAAAGTGGTTTTAGAGATCCGCTCACCTCTGTTCCCCCACGGTAGGTGCTCCAACCACAATTTGAGTACACCCCTCAAAATTGTAGTTTAAAATAGAAAAATGTGTGGATGGGCACTCTATATGAAGGTAAATAGGACGTATTTTATTAATATAATTTCATAAAATGCAAACAATATATAAACCAATATAAAATAGATATACACTCTATATAAAAGTCTGTAAAAATTTGGAAACAGATCAAATTCTTATGTTACTTCATGAAACTGGGGCTGATACCTAATACAAACCCTACTTGATATCACAGGACCAATTTGTCTTGGAAATGAGGTTTTGTATTGGATGGGAATGGTCAGGCACTCAGTCCCCGTTGCATGTGATAGTATCTGTCCAAATGTACATAAGCAGGTTAAAATGACATATATAATTTCACTGATAAAAGTAAATGGTCCTATTTAATATAGCCACTTGAATTTCTTATTTAGAATCGTTGGTGTACTTTAAATACTATATGTAGCAAGTTCCTGCTCAGATTGAAACTCTTTGTGAATAATAAATAGTCTCCTTTTATATCCGCATGGAGTTCGCTACAAATGTAGCCAGTCTTTCTAGTGTTGATCTTTAGAATATTCTAATAACGGCATCCAGATCAAATCGCTATGGCGAAAATCCTTGATGGTACAGTGGATCGTTCTTTTTCAGTTGGTGTTATATATTGCGTCAAGAAAAGTTTATACCCACTATGTGGGCTTACCTTTGCCTATAGTTTGCAGGAACTTGCGAGTAAGTTCGTCCTCCACATAACACGCCGGCGTCCCGGCTGCAGAGTTGATCGCGTCCCGCGTGTCTCTGCTGCTGATTAGCAGAAGCTGGTTTGGTATAGAGACCACGTCTTTTTTCGGCGCAGGTCAATGACGTCTTTCCAATCTGTTCAAATGGATTAAAGATGTTCCTTTTTCTTCTTAGTGCACTTAAGTTCTTTAAGATCGGGGTATCTTTCAAGGTCCTACGCCTATGCTGGCGTAGGACCTTGAAAGATACCCCGATCTTAAAGAACTTAAGTGCACTAAGAAGAAAAAGGAACATCTTTAATCCATTTGAACAGATTGGAAAGACGTCATTTACCTGCGCCGAAAAAAGACGTGGTCTCTATACCAAACCAGCTTCTGCTAATCAGCAGCAGAGACACGTGGGACGCGATCAACTCTGCAGCCGGGACGCCGGCGTGTTATGTGGAGGACGAACTTACTCGCAAGTTCCCGCAAACTATAGGCAAAGGTAAGCCCACATAGTGGGTATAAACTTTTCTTGACGCAATATATAACACCAACTGAAAAAGAACGATCCACTGTACCATCAAGGATTTTCACCATAGCGATTTGATCTGGATGCCGTTATTAGAATATTCTAAAGATCAACACTAGAAAGACTGGCTACATTTGTAGCGAACTCCATGCGGATATAAAAGGAGACTGTTTATTATTCACAAAGAGTTTCAATCTGAGCAGGAACTTGCTACATATAGTATTTAAAGTACACCAACGATTCTAAATAAGAAATTCAAGTGGCTATATTAAATAGGACCATTTACTTTTATCAGTGAAATTATATATGTCATTTTAACCTGCTTATGTACATTTGGACAGATACTATCACATGCAACGGGGACTGAGTGCCTGACCATTCCCATCCAATACAAAACCTCATTTCCAGGACAAATTGGTCCTGTGATATCAAGTAGGGTTTGTATTAGGTATCAGCCCCAGTTTCATGAAGTAACCTAAGAATTTGATCTGTTTCCAAATTTTTACAGACTTTTATATAGAGTGTATATCTATTTTATATTGGTTTATATATTGTTTGCATTTTATGAAATTATATTAATAAAATACGTCCTATTTACCTTCATATAGAGTGCCCATCCACACATTTTTCTATTTTAATACTGCAATTAAGTTCAAAATAATGCAACCATACACAGCTAAATATTACAATTTCCCAGTTAGCACCCCCAATAACTATACCCCTCTGATAAAGATGCTTCCAGGTCAGTGTTTTCTGATCACATCATGGTTTTGGACCAGGGCCGGATCCTTGTTGCACTAGGGTAAATTTGTTTTTGTGTTTCCGTTCCACAGGACAAGAAGTTGATCAAGGCTCTCTTTGATGTCTTAGCACATCCCCAAAATTATTTCAAATACACAGCACAGGAGTCTAAGGAGATGTTCCCAAGATCTTTTATTAAACTACTCCGCTCAAAAGTTTCCAGATTTTTACGACCTTATAAATAGGTTTATTTTTTTAATTAGTGTTTTTTTTTTTTTTGTTTTTTTTTTTGTGGTCTTAATCCTTATTCTTTTAAATACTTCATCCCTTTTTGCAGTAATCACTGCTCCACATAAAAGACTTGTTTTGTAGTCTTAATTTTCCAATTCATTCAAAAGATTAAAAAACAAAACAAAAAGGGCTTATTTGACAAATGATTTTATGGACGCCGCACTGAGTAATCCTCTTTTCAGCTTTCCAATTTAGCCGAGGTACAATAATCCTCACATCTCTACAAACCTTCTCCTGCCACACCCTGCATCCTGCACCTTGATCCTCAAAGCTGCAATATCAAGTTCTTCTCAAAAAGTAGACAAGCTGCTGTGTACAGTGATATGAAACCTAACGATAGACAACTGCAATTATCCATAACCACACAACAAGATGTGGCTCAGTGAGCAAGTGCAATCCTTTGGCTAGAACTCAAGGTTCTATGAACTCAATATAACA
This sequence comes from Bufo gargarizans, assembly GCF_014858855.1. Lineage (NCBI taxonomy): Eukaryota > Metazoa > Chordata > Amphibia > Anura > Bufonidae > Bufo > Bufo gargarizans. The sequence continues at coordinate 470,702,759 of NC_058081.1, read as the reverse complement.
GTATCCTACTTGTGTCTTGATGTTCTGGGAATTTTTGGATTGTGTTTTTGAATTTAGGGGGCATCCATAGCATTTGAGAACTGATTGTCTTTGCTTACACACAGTCCTGTTCATAAACGATGTAATCGTGAAGAATGGATTGCTCTATATGATAATCTATCTACAGCATCAATGCCCCCAAACGCAACATTTAAACTCTCTGCCTCCTTTTGCACTGACATTATTTCCAAAAGTCAAGGTATTCTCTCCACAATGCATATGGTGATTGCTCTGCTATACACAGGAGATATATCCACTCCGATCTGGCATGGAAGGCTCATGGACTATATTTGCACCTCTTGGACTGTATTGGGGTCTTCACAGAGTAAGGATTACACACACATCATCTCTGTGTTGGCTTAAGAACTTTTTTTTTTCATCTCTTCAAGTCACAGGAAGTTGGCGTATTCTTGTTTCTCCAGTTGGTTTAAGAACCTGCCTGCAAACGAGTATTATGGCAAGAGAGCGAAGTGTGTAGTATAATTAATATTTTAAATTGCACTTGAATTTTGTATGTAATGTTAGGGGGAAGAGGTTTTTTTTATTTTGTTTTTGTCTTTTATATTTTTATTTTTTTAGATCGTAGGATTATAATCTAAAACCAAAAATATACCGGCTGTATAGTGTTTTTTACATTCTGTGTATAAAAGACAGCCCTTGATCAGTCCTTGGTGACACAGGCGATGGCACACTAGACTTTGGTGGGCCATAGGCTGCTTATTTTATCTCAGATTAAGAGTTTTTTCCGTAACAATGATTTCAGTATCATGAAGGGATTCTGAAAATGTGGCCCCACTGGAATTAACAAAGTTACAGCCCCAGACAAAAGTGTGTGTGAATGTGAGTGATGTCTGGATAGTAGACAGAGAAGTAATGGTGGATGTGCTCTTCTGGTCAACCATAAGTTTATACTTCAAATATTTAAAAAAATGATTGTGCTATAAAAGTGCTAAATAGTCCAAGAACAGGAAGGAACTTCTCTAAACCTTTGCACCATACCTAGCCAACTACATTTTCTCTTAAAGAGAGCAACTACCATATTGATCCTGAAAGGCCGCAATCGCCCTCCCCACCCATCTTAACATGGCTGGGATCCTAGTACAGTATATGATTAAAGGGTATGTACATTATCTCTTTTGAGCATCTTGTCCCTTTTGCTTCATTAAGCTTCATTTGTAGATTTCCATAGGAAAGGTAACAGGCATTACAAGTGCATTCTGCATTGGGAGCCTAGTAGCTTGAAGACCCAGAAAGCTGTTAGTGAAGATGACTAAAGATAGAGGGGCACAGCGCTCCTTCATTCTAGAGATCAGTGGAAATCTTGCATCATGGGCCCTGAAGAATAACCTATTTTACTGGGAGATCTTAGAAGATGTGCATACTCTTAAAATATATCTCTACTGCCAGGGGTGGACTGGAAATTTAAATGGCCCTGGAAAAAAACTAAAAGTGGCCCCATGTTGTAGGTAGGTCCAAATTGACACCTACACTTGAAACAAGAATGGGACTGAGGCTGATTTTGTAGAAGTAATTTTACTACGAGCAGAACTTGTCTGGGGCTGTTAACCCTCATGCCGGATCAGCACAATGTGGCGCATATGAGGTTAATGTTTCTCTCATTGTTTATACTTTTTTAATTCCTTATCATCTCAAGTTTTTTCCCCAACATGAAATGCCCCCACCAAGAAAAAAAATGTACAGAAATTATTAAAAATTTCTTTGATATCTAAGTATACAGTTACAATGTAGTGTGTATTTTATTTATTCTGCCATTAGCTTAGTGTTATTAGTGGACTCACTTTTACGAGAAACGCAAAGATTTTTTTTCTTAAATATTTTTGTTCTGTACCACTTTAAATACAAATCTGAATATTAAACTACTCATTGTACATGGCAGCCATTTTGTGGACAGGGCTCTTTATTGGAGATAAAATAGCTGTCCATTCATTGTTCAAGATCTGTTGTTTCAGGAAATCTATTATTGAATTTATTTTCTTAAAATTTGTTCTATTCATTCTATAAAATGTTGACATTAAAGACCCAATTTTTTTAACCTGTGATGAATTCACATGACTCCTTAACAGTAAAGGATAAATAGAGGGAATCTCCGGAGTATAAGGCCGAATGCACACGGACGTGAACGGTCTGTGGTATCCCGGCCTGGCATCCTGCTGACAGCTGGAGCGCACGGCGTCATTGTTTGCTATGACGCCGTGCGCTTCATGCCGCCACTGCACTACAGTAATACACTCGTATGCATTCGGCCTAAGGCTCTGTTCAGAGCTATACAAAGAAACCCCCTAAGTTTATTTTTTTTAATTGATTGTTAAAAAATTATTAGTTGGTTGTTAATTGGTAATGACCTAATAATTACCCACAAAACCGCATGACCATAACCAGTCAAAACTATCAATTTTAACTATTTGAAAAACAAGTTTACGCGGCTTTCAGACACATTCAGGTTGTATCTCGGGTTCCCGGCTTTCATTCCATTAGACCGTACTCTCAAGGTTGAGATCCTTACCCCTGTTACTTTGATGAAACCAACATCAAGCACAAGCTCCTAGCTGCAGTCCACCAGTGTCTTCTCAATGACGGTGACTGCCATCATCTTGTATCTTATGGTAGCAGTCAACATATAATTTATGGAACTCAACAATCCCTTAAAAGGGGAAATATTTATTAAAAATTATGGAGGAATAAAAAAAAAAAAATTTTGCCTTGTTGTAAAAGTGAATTCACCGGTCCAGAAATGTCTTGTAATATACATCCATAAAGTGTACATATGTTGTCTTAGTTGTAATATTTAAACCTTTGATATTCCTTGAAAAGGTCAAATATATATGTAAAACATCACACTCTTGCTTACGGCTTATAACTAAAACTCTGTATTATACTCGTAGACAAAATGCCAGTCTCGTTGTACCATAAACAAGTTTGCATCTAAATTGCCAAGAATGTAATAAAAAAATGACTTTAATTTTACAGTCTCTGTGTCCTGAGATTTGTATGTGGATTGGGTGCAGTTAGTGATGTAATTATAAGGTATCTGATGATCTGTGGCATTCAAAGGCACCAGATGTTAAGCAGGACAAGGTCAGGATGGTTCCCATTCACTAACAGCCAGCAGAGATCTTGATCTGTACAGGAATTCCCACCTTAGACATTTATGGCATATCAATAGGAGGGCCAGGGGACCTCTGTTTCAAAGATAGGTGTGGGTCCCAAAGGTGGGACCCACATTTATCAGACATTTATGGAACCTGTTTAATGTGCTTCCACAGATTTTTTGTTTTGTTTTAGTTTTTTGGCTTGTTAACAGAAGCTATGAAATGTATGCTTTTTTAAAAATGTGTTTTAGGGTGGTGTATTTTAATCACACAATGTGTTACTTCAGACGTTTATTTTCATATAGAGAAGTCTGATAAAAAGCAAGTAAAAAACCGTGAGGGACCACACAAAAAAAGACACCACTATAAAAAATGCAGTGTTTGTGGGACATTTTATATTTTCCTGTTATGTGTAACATCTGACCGTGTCGGTTTTGGCTTCAAAGCATTTTTGAACAAGGATCTACAGCAGGCATCCTCAAACTATGGCCCATCAGCTGTTGCAAAACTACAACTCCCAGCATGCCTGAACAGCCTACAGGTATCAGCCTACCGCAGGGCATTGTGGGAGTTGTAGTTTTACAACAGCTGGAGGGCCACAGTTTGAGGATGCCTGATCTACAGCAACCCACTTCCACCAAAATTTTTGTCACATATGAGCAAAAAGGGAAAAACACTGAATATTCACGTATGCACAATATGTGAATATTCAGTGTTTTTCCTTTTCTAAAAACAGGTGGATGGTTTTCTGGAGATCATTTTTGAGGTCACGCCATGTATTTACATGCCTGGACGGCTCTTTAACTTCCTGTTTGGACTTTTAGCACAGCAAACAGCCTTGCTTGACTTTCCCAGTCAAACCATCACGGTGGCTAGAGAGTCCTCTGTAGTGACACAATTACAGCATCATACGTTACACTAATCAATGCTTTTCTGTGGGTATCTTTCTCTACACCTGTTAATTCTATACCTACTATTATAATAAAGATTGCCTTGCAGATAGCATCTTCGGCTCACAGCAGCAGTAAACAGACATCTATATAGGAGTTTTAAAGTGTAACTGCCGTTCTATTTTTATTTATATAATGCATAGCGGCAGTGATTTTAACCATTTTTGTAATATACTTAAATTACTGAAATCCTACATTTCTATTAAAAAAAACTGCTCTAAAGTGGCCCATTTTAAACCTTAGCTACGCTCCTCTGTCTTCTGTTTACATAACACAGTCAGTGTTAGGAAGTCTCCACTGTTATATAAACAGAAGACTTAAGATGGGCCACTTTAGAGCAGTGTTTTTTAATACAAATGTATGGTTTCAGTAATTAAAGTATATTACAAAATGGTTAACATCACTACTGCTTCACATTATAAAAATAGAATGGAAGTTGCACTTTAAATATTTCTTTGCTGATAGCTACAGAAGGACAATATTTTGGATCTAATTTTCAATGGCAAAGTAAAAAAATGCCAAAATTTAAAAATAAAAATAGGCAACAACTCAAAAAAAAAAAATGTTTTATTAATATATAGAGTTACAAATATGTTTCTGATTTATTTTATACTGGATGACCTCTTTAGCGCTTAATGAAACCGATGGGTTAATACAGTGTTACTCCAGTCCTCAGGGCCCCTCTGTCATTCATGATTTGAGAATATCCCACAGAATGAATACCTGTGGTAAGTCCTGATTTATTGACACTAATAACAGGTATATCACCTGCTCAATTCAAAGGAAATCTTGATAACATGACTGGTAGGTGGGCCTGGAGACTGGAGTTGAGGAATACTGGGTTAATAGAGACATAGATCAAGGCACTGTATTATCAATTTAAAATGTTTTAGTGCTGCATAAATGCTGCAAAATAGCATTCTTACACCACAGTATTTTATACTGTTCGGAATATGATGTCATAAATATCTGTTAAAAAATTATAAAAAAAATTGCCAACCGTTCTATGCGTACTCTGGCCTCTTTTAGGGGAATCATGAAGATTATATTCACATTATCTGCTTAGAATTCAGAGGCAAGAGATCTGTTTCAGTTGGTCAGTATCAGACGGGGGATCCTGCGGCCCCAGAGAACATGATGTTAGGGGCTCAATCTGTACAGAACATGCACCCCCACTATTAAGTGCATCATAATCTTCGTCACTGTTATTGTACACACAGGACAAATCATTAATAATGTGTAACAGGATATTTGTTGATCATTCCCTTAAAGGAAATCTGTCACCTGGATTTTGGGTATAGAGCTGAGGACATGGGCTGCTAGATGGCCGCTAGCACACCCGCAGTATCCAGTCCCCATAGCTCTGTGTGCTTTTATTGAGTAAAAAAAACTATTTGATACATATGCAAATTAACACGAGATGAGTCAGAGCTTGAAAATATGACTCTTCTCTGGTCACACAAGTAAGATATGACTCTTTTATGTTAATTTGCATATGTATCAAATCGTTTTTGGTGACAGGTTCCCTTTAAGAAAAGGACCTTAGTGGCAAATGATTGGTGTCAGTCACAATGGGTGTTTTTTAACATCTGAGACAAATCCCACCTGAGGGTCCTCTGAAGTGCCAGGATCCTGTTTTTTAAACAAGCAGAAGGAAGCCTTTTGACAGTCATGCTTTTCCTTCTCCATCAAGAGTTACAGTTGGTTAAAAAGCACTGGATCCTCCCATCACTATATGAAGAGTCTTAAGACTCCTTTAATCCTGTTACATCCAACCATAAATATCTTGAATCCCAAAGAAAAATAATGGTTTGATTTGGAGTCTGATCAGTCACAGTCTGAGCATCTGATAAAACATCCGGATACAAGATAATGAGGCGCTATCCTGAGACGTCTGTGCTCTTCTACCTAAAGCCACTTGGATCATTTGGTGTTTACTAAACTGAGTTCTGTCTCTTCCTGTCTGGATCAAATGAACACCTCGGCTTTCATCTAGGAAATTTCTAAAATGCTTTTAGTTCGGAAAAGTAACATATTAAAGTCTGAAATAAATGTAAAAGAAATCCATAAGAAATCTAAATCCTTGAGTCGTCTAATCTTATTTTCTTAATTCTGTTTCATGATTACATTTGGTTGTAGAAAAGCAGAGTTGTCACCACCACCTGGCTTTTTCAGAAACCAATATAACTAAGAAATAACAGACTATTTAGCAACGTAACAAAAGATAATATTTTAATGGTACCCGTACTTTCACACTACTTTGTATAAATACATACAAAAGGTAAACAAACATAAGAAACTTTGTAATATCTTATTCATAGAAAAATGTTTTGTTTTAGAGTTCAGCTGTTTTCTGCCCCCCCCCCCCCCCTCTCCTTTCTAAACTAACTTTCTTTATGAAATTTATAAATCCATGTTGTGAGACTGAGACGGGCTGGCTGCTCCCTGAATGATCAGATTACATCATACCATAGGGGAAGGGGAGCAATGAGGCACAGACAAGATCAGCAGCTAATAGTAACTTATATCTCAACCCAAGTGCTTTATTCACATAACTATGGCTCAGTACTTCTCTATGATGTCCATTTTCCTTCTGAGATCGTGAGATCGAGTTGGGAATCAGAATCTCCTGTCTCCATGTATAGTCTGAAGCAGACATAATTATAGATAGTCTCCACCTACCAACTCGGCAACAACTAAGAATTACAGATTGAGCCTGCAGAGGAGAAAACTGCAAAAAAAAAAAAAATGCCAGATGCAAGCCATACAGTATAATGGTCAGATAAAGTGCTATCACTTATGTTTATAGATATGGCAGCTTGTTCTAAAATGTTATCTAAAATAAAAGGTACACTTTAAAGAGGTTGTTGAGCTTAGAAAAACCCATATGGGGAATGTCATAAGCATTACTACTGAATACTACTCTGTCCCAATGAAAAGCAGTGGATATAAAAAGTCTACATACCATGTGCATCCCACAGCAAAAGCCATGGTGCACAGAGAGCTTCCAAAGCATCAGAGGGATCTCATTGTTAAAAGGTATCAGGAGAAGGGTACAAAATAATTTCCAAGGCATTAGATATACCATAGAACACAGTGAAGACAGTCATCATCAAGTGGAGAAAATATGGCACAACAGTGACATTACCAAGAACTGGACGTCCCACCAAAATTGATGAAAAGACAAGGAGAAAACTGGTCTGGGAGGCTATCAAGAGGCCTACAGCAACATTAAAGGAGCTGCAGGAATATCTGGCAAGTACTGGCTGTGTGATACATGTGACAACAATCTCCTGTATTCTTCATATGTCTGGGCTATGGGGTAGAGTGGCAAGACAAAAGCCTTTTCTTACGAAGAGAAACATCCAAGCCAGGCTACATTTTGCAAAAACACATCTAAAGTCTCCCAAAAGCATGTGGGAAAAGGTGTTATGGTCTGATAAAACCAAGGTTGAACTTTTTGGCCATAATTCCAAAAGATATGTTTGGTACAAAAACAACACTGCACATCACCAAAAGAACACCATACCCACAGTGAAGCATGGTGGTGGCAGCATCATGCTTTGGGTCTGTTTTTCTTCAGTTGGAACTAGGGCCTTAGTTAAAGGGGTTCTGCACTTTCAATTAACTGATGATCTATCCTCTGGATAGATCATCAGCTTCTGATCGGCGGGGGTCCGACACCCGGGACCCCCGCCGATCAGCTTTTTCAGAAGGCAGCGGCGCTCCAGCAGCGCCGCGGCCTTCTCACTGTTTACCGCCGGGCCGCCCGCCCACTGACGTCACGACTTGTATCAATTAGAGTGGGCGCGGCTAAGCTCCATTCAAGTGAACAGAGCTTAGCCGCGCCCACTCTAGTTGATACAAGTCGTGACGACAGTGGGCGGGCGGCCCGGCGGTAAACAGTGAGAAGGCCGCGGCGCTGCTGGAGCGCCGCTGCCTTCTGAAACAGCTGATCGGCGGGGGTCCCGGGTGTCGGACCCCCGCCGATCAGAAGCTGATGATCTATCCAGAGGATAGATCATCAGTTAATTGAAAGTGCAGAACCCCTTTAAGCTAGAGGGAATTATGAACAGTTCAAAATACCAGTCAATATCGGCACAAAACCTTCAGGCTTCTGCTAGAAAGCTGAACATGAAGAGGAACTTCATCTTTCAGCATGACAACGACCCAAAGCATACATCCAAATCAACAAAGGAATGGCTTCACCCAGAAAAGATTAAAGTTTTGGAATGGCCCAGCCAGAGCCCAGATCTGAATCTGAATGAAAATCTGTGGGGTGATCTGAAGAGGGCTGTGCACAGGAGATCCCCTCGCAATCTGACAGATTTGGAGTGATTTTGCCAAGAAGAGTGGGAAAATCTTGCCAAGTCAAAATGTGCCATGCTGATAGACTCATACCGAAAAAGACTGAGTGCTGTAATAAAATCAAAAGGTGCTTCAACAAAGTATTAGTTTAAGGGTGTGCACACTTATGCAACCATATTATTTTATTTTTATATTTTTTCTTCCCTCTACCTAAACTATTTCAGTTTGTTTTTCAATGGAGTTGTACAGTTTGTAGGTCACATTAAAGGTTGAAAAAGTTCTGAAATGATTTATCTTTGTCTAATTTTTTTACATCACAGAAACCTGACATTTTAAAGTTTGTAGACTTTTTATATCCACTGTGTGTAGCATTTGCTAAATGATCATTTGTCACTCCAAGAACGTTTGTCTGGCAGGAAAACATGAATACGTGCATTCATTAATGCTATAGTGTCCCACACAGGTATCTGTATCTCTCCCCTGCCCCAGACACCACATAGTAGGTGGAAGCTGATGGTTTCTATGGTTCTAATCTAGGTAGATCCCATATGACTGTTTGTAATATTGCTAGGATCTCTCATTCTACTAATTGCAGATCCTCAATGGTACATCATCTCCAGATACTGTGTAAATCGCCCTTAAAGCTCCATAGAGCCTAGCCCAGCACAAACATATCCACTTCTCAAAAATGAATTTATTTATGCAGCAGGCTATTATCAGACCCTTGGTTTTGACATTGCTGCTTCCTATGAGTTATCAGGGCCTATCCTATAAGGCAGGGGTCAGCAAACTCCGGCACGCCAGATGTTCTGAAACTACAACTCCCAGAATGCTCCATTCACTCCTATGGGAGTTGTGAGAACAGCTGAGCATGTTTGCATGCTGGGAGTTGGAGTTTCACAGCAGCTGGAGTGCCGAAGGTTGCTGATCCCTGCTATAAGGGTTAATAGGAAGGGGGGACTCTCACATTGAGATACCTTGTCATATATCTTCTATATAAAAAGAATCTTCATATAACAGAGAGGATCAAAAAAAACAATTATGTATCAAAAAAAATTATATGATCCTTCGGGCGGACATAAACGCCTCTAAGTTGTTTTTATCGAGTATCTTAATTTGATTTGTGCAAGCAGTGAAACAAAGGGACAATTGTATATGCAATATATATATATATATATATATATATATATATATATATATATACATATACAGTACAGACCAAAAGTTTGGACACACCTTCTCATTCAAAGAGTTTTCTTTATTTTCATGACTATGAAAATTGGAGATTCACACTGAAGGCATCAAAACTATGAATTAACACATGTGGAATTATATACATAACAAAAAAGTGTGAAACAACAGAAAATATGTCATATTCTAGGTTCTTCAAAGTAGCCACCTTTTGTTTTGATTACTGCTTTGCACACTCTTGGCATTCTCTTGATAAGCTTCAAGAGGTAGTCACCTGAAATGGTTTTCACTTCACAGGTCAGGTTTAATAAGTGGGATTTCTTGCCTTAGAAATGGGGTTGGGACCATCAGTTGCGTTGTGGAGAAGTCGGGTGGATACACAGCGGATAGTCCTACTGAATAGACTGTTAGAATTTGTATTATGGCAAGAAAAAAGCAGCTAAGTAAAGAAAAACGAGTGGCCATCATTACTTTAAGAAATTAAGGTCAGTCAGTCCAAAAAATTGGGAAAACTTTGAAAGTGTCTCCAAGTGCAGTCACAAAAACCATCAAGCGCTACAAAGAAACTGGCTCACATGCAGACCGCCCAAGGAAAGGAAGACCAAGAGTCACCTCTGCTGCAGAGGAGAAGTTCATCCGAGTCACCAGCCTCAGAAATCGCAGGTTAACAGCAGCTCAGATTAGAGACCAGGTCAATGCCACACAGAGTTCTAGCAGTAGACACATCTCTAGAACAACTGCTAAGAGGAGACTGTGTGAATCAGGCCTTCATGGTAGAATATCTGCTAGGAAACCACTGCTAAGGACAGGAAACAAGCAGAAGAGACCTGTTTGGGCTAAAGAACACAAGGAATGGACATTAGACCAGTGGAAATCTGTGATTTGGTCTCATGAGTCCAAATTTGAGATCTTTGGTTCCAACCACCGTGTCTTTGTGCGACGCAGAAAAGGCGAAAGGATGGACTCTACATGCCTGGTTCCCACCGTGAAGCATGGAGGAGGAGGTGTGATGGTGTGGGGGTGCTTTGCTGGTGACACTGTTGGAGATTTACACTACGTGCAGAATTATTAGGCAAATGAGTATTTTGACCACATCATCCTCTTTATGCATGTTGTCTTACTCCAAGCTGTATAGGCTCAAAAGCCTACTACCAATTAAGCATATTAGGTGATGTGCATCTCTGTAATGAGAAGGGGTGTGGTCTAATGACATCAACACCCTATATCAGGTGTGCATAATTATTAGGCAACTTCCTTTCCTTTGGCAAAATGGGTCAAAAGAAGGACTTGACAGGCTCAGAAAAGTCAAAAATAGTGAGATATCTTGCAGAGGGATGCAGCACTCTTAAAATTGCAAAGCTTCTGAAGCGTGATCATCGAACAATCAAGCGTTTCATTCAAAATAGTCAACAGGGTCGCAAGAAGCGTGTGGAAAAACCAAGGCGCAAAATAACTGCCCATGAACTGAGAAAAGTCAAGCGTGCAGCTGCCAAGATGCCACTTGCCACCAGTTTGGCCATATTTTAGAGCTGCAACATCACTGGAGTGCCCAAAAGCACAAGGTGTGCAATACTCAGAGACATGGCCAAGGTAAGAAAGGCTGAAAGACGACCACCACTGAACAAGACACACAAGCTGAAACGTCAAGACTGGGCCAAGAAATATCTCAAGACTGATTTTTCTAAGGTTTTATGGACTGATGAAATAAGAGTGAGTCTTGATGGGCCAGATGGCTGGATTGGTAAAGGGTAGAGAGCTCCAGTCCGACTCAGACGCCAGCAAGGTGGAGGTGGAGTACTGGTTTGGGCTGGTATCATCAAAGATGAGCTTGTGGGGCCTTTTTGGGTTGAGGATGGAGTCAAGCTCAACTCCCAGTCCTACTGCCAGTTTCTGGAAGACACCTTCTTCAAGCAGTGGTACAAGAAGAAGTCTGCAAGGTAAGAAAAACATGATTTTCATGCAGGACAATGCTCCATCACACGCGTCCAAGTACTCCACAGCGTGGCTGGCAAGAAAGGGTATAAAAGAAGAAAATCTAATGACATGGCCTCTTTGTTCACCTGATCTGAACCCCATGGAGAACCTGTGGTCCATCATCAAATGTGAGATTTACAAGGAGGGAAAACAGTACACCTCTCTGAACAGTGTCTGGGAGGCTGTGGTTGCTGCTGCATGCAATGTTGATGGTGAACAGATCAAAACACTGACAGAATCCATGGATGGCAGGCTTTTGAGTTTCCTTGCAAAGAAAGGTGGCTATATTGGTCACTGATTTGTTTTTGTTTTTGTTTTGAATGTCAGAAATGTATATTTGTGAATGTTGAGATGTTATATTGGTTTCACTGGTAAAAATAAATAATTGAAATGGGTATATATTTGTTTTTTGTTAAGTTGCCTAATAATTATGTACAGTAATAGTCACCTGCACACACAGATATCCCCCTAAAATAGCTAAAACTAAAAACAAACTAAAAACTACTTCCAAAAATATTCAGCTTTGATATTAATGAGTTTTTTGGGTTCATTGAGAACATGGTTGTTGTTCAATAATAAAATTAATCCTCAAAAATACAACTTGCCTAATAATTCTGCACTCCCTGTATTCAAAATTGAAGGCATACTGAACCAGCATGGCTACCACAGCATCTTGCAGCGGCATGCTATTCCATCCGGTTTGCGTTTAGTTGGACCATAATTTATTTTTCAACAGGACAATGACCCCAAACACACCTCCAGGCTGTGTAAGGGCTATTTGACCATGAAGGAGAGTGATGGGGTGCTGGACCACAGAGTGAAGGCAAAAGGGCCAACAAGTGCTAAGCATCTCTGGGAACTCCTTCAAGACTGTTGGAAGACCATTTCAGGTGACTACCTCTTGAAGCTCATCAAGAGAATGCCAAGAGTGTGCAAAGCAGTAATCAAAGCAAAAGGTGGCTACTTTGAAGAACCTAGAATATGACATATTTTCAGTTGTGTCACACTTTTTTGTTATGTATATAATTCCACATGTGTTAATTCATAGTTTTGATGCCTTCAGTGTGAATCTACAATTTTCATAGTCATGAAAATAAAGAAAACTCTTTGTATTATAAAACAAAGAATATAAAATCAATACAATTGCAAAACAAATGATGAAGTTACAAAATAATACCTGAACACGCCACACGGTGGTGCTAACACACCCCTATCTCACCAGCACAGTATAACAGTGATTTATGACAACCAGTGTCATACCTTTAACAAACAGACTCATATACCAAGAGAAACTTAGGATCTTCTGTTTTTCAAACAGGCTATAGCAATAAAACACGGATTATACAGGAAAATAAATGTTATCCCTTGACTCTGTTTTCCTATGACCAATCAAAAATATATGATATTAATATGATAAAATATTCAGCAATCAGACTATGGAAAAATAACTTTCCAAGGGTTTAGTCCTCTTTTCAAATAATGTCAGATCTTCCATTAACAATATGCATCTTTGCTAAGAGAATAATCAGCATTATGGAGGCGTCTAACACTATATATTCCCACAGTATGGAGACTCTTGGCTATATACCGAGATAAATATCTTATTAATATCACGAGCATTAAACATAATATACGTTACTGGGTCAAAGGTAGACAGAGTTCAGATAGGACCAGTTCTCAAGAACTTTCCTAGTAGTCCAAAAAAAAGAATCCAAGTTTCTTCTCGTTTTTCTTTTGGTCTTGATTGAATGGATGGATGGATCAATGGATACGAGTAATTATTCCCCACCTTACCTAAGAATCATCCCTTCTAGATTAGGAATTTCCAATCAGATAAATTGGGTGTATTCGCATGCTAATAACACAATTATGTCATATTAACCCTTGACATGGTATAAAACAAATTATAAAATAATATAATATTGTCCATCTGCCTCCAGATGGCACTGTGGTACTGCAGATGAATATCACAACCTTAAACATTAATTCTAAATACCTAATAATATGTTTACATGACCTTCTTAACCTTTTTAATATACATCATTGAGGAAGATCTTTTCCTGACACTTTTAAATACCTATAAACTAGACTTGTTGGAGTCTTCTCCTATCTTTTTGAATATATGCTAACTTGATAACAATTTATATAACGGCCTTGATACTCGGCATCAGGACTTGTATATTTGACTTATCTACATCCATGAATAACTATCGTCTGAAATAACATTCTTCTCAGAAATCCAATTACCAGAAACTTACTTCAGTGTTTCTGTATCTTCTTCAGGATACATTCTAAATTACACATACATGGTATAACATATATATATATATATATCACACAAAAAATTACACAGCAGCACTAGTCCAATAGCACGGGTGCAAAATCCTCCCAGCCGCTTTCGCAGCGGTTTGGACAGATGGCGGATGCGGAATCCTGGGTCATTTTTCATATGATTTTTGTGAGGGGACTCATAGGGCACAACTATTTTAGATTCATTATTAATTATTCTGGCCGCTTGTAAAGGGCTTTGAAAAGTGAGTGGTGGTTCTAATTTACCTGTTTGTAGGGTTTGGGGGAGATTTTGGGCTAGAAGGTTTTGGGCATGGACATGTCCTGGGCCTCCTTCCCGTTATAGGCCCGTAGTGATGATCATGGAAATGATATAACTACTGGTCCCCCTCTATCTACCCTCAAGATGCTTTGTATGTATTTTATAGGGGTTCTTTTGCCCTTGTGTGCTCTAATACAAAAAGTACCATGATCGCTCCAGCATATATCCTGAGTACAGCGGCTAGATGGATGTCTTTACCTTTCAAATTTAGACATCCGTTCTATTGGTCATTCGATCTTTCTTTCCCCCTTTTTTTCTTTTTTTGTGCCTTCTGTTTCCCCTTCTCCTTATAGTTGTGACTGCATTGCCCTTTTTGTCTGGCTGGTATTCGCCTTGCCTGCGGTGTGCGGCCGGCTGTTGCTGGGGCAACGACGCCAGTATTACTGGTGTTGTTGGCCTGTGTGCGCTTGCCTCTCCCCGCTGGCGTGGCGAATCCAAGCGATGCTCTCGGCGTAGTCTCGCAATGGCTGCACAAGTCATGTGGATGGTTAGGTGATCAATCATGTGACTCTGGTGGCGTCTCTTGGCTACGTTCGTTTGAGTTGCGGTTGCTAGGCTTCTGGACATGCGCAGTCTGACTTGGAGGACGCGGATTTTGGAGCCGCTGGTCTGTCTCCGCTGAGTGAGTTTTTATTGATTTCAGCTATTGCTGACACTTATGCACAGGTGATGTAACACTGCTTTATTGTGTCCAATTTACACAGTTTATAGTATATGTTTGTATTAATCATGAATATTGTTAATTTGCACATTTGAACACAATCATGTAAACTATATTGATGATACACTGATGACTGTATGATTATATACTATGTATTTTAGCACCTATTTTTATGATTGTATTATTTATTAATTGATTGTCACTCTATTTGCTGCTATGTATTCTGGGTATATATACCCCCTGTGAGACACCATGATAAAGACTGCATTGAGCGGTTGAAACGTTGCAGAGGGGTCAATAAAGGGTCCATAGTTTTTCACTTTACCTCTGGAGTGCTGCCTCATCTTTTGAACATATATATATATATATATATATATATATATATATGTGTATATATATATTTATTTATTTTTTCTCAAAGAAGAGGCAGCACTCCAAGATAAAAGTGAAAAGCGACCCGCTTTATTTCCCCTGTGCAACGTTTCAGCTGCTCATTGCAGTCTTTCTCAAGCATAACAATTGGTGTCACAGCATCTACATTTATACCCACAATGCTTAGTGAGTCAATTAACAGAGTGATTAGCAATAACATGATCAATAGTGTACAAAAACATACATTACATAAAAAAAAAAATCATAATTGCATGTAAATTTATTACATATATCATATAGGTAAGCCACAATTTTACATACATGGTGAAACTTCATAGGTAGTTTTAGAAAATCGCAAACAAACATTGCCTAATTCATAAAGTGCCTCGTGCATTAATTACAGTGATCACCTGAATGTGCTTATTAGGCGTTCAATAGGCCGCATGATTTAAAAATGTACAGAGTGGGGTATCATGATGGCAGCCGTCCTGGCGTCCCCGAGCCTTCACTGCGCATGCTCGGTATCCTGGTTACTGGTGTCCACAATCAAAGACTGCGCTCAGTAATGACGTCAGTCATGATGCACGCACCAGCCGCCAGGTCCCTCCCCCGAAGCATGACGATATGGGAGGCGGCGCCTCCCAGTCCGGCCTCACGGTCACATGGCAAGTCACGTGAACCGTAGCCTGGCAACTAGGAAGCTCTCACCCTCGGCGCATCGCAATCTCCAGGATCAGTCAGAGCACAGCAGTGAGGTCTATATAGGGAAAGAAAGGAACAAATAGAGAATGATCGGGTTGTAAATACTACTAGCTAGATTATTGCAGATGATTATTGTAAATAAATCAGGATGTCAAATCGTAAATATCTGAGGATTGTAGTCCTTAATAGGAACATAACATGTATTAAATGGAGAAAAAGGGGTGCGGTATATAAGGATGCATCACTCAGGTGATCATCCCTAACACCTATAGGGCCATAGGGCACAGAGTGTTATCCACACCCCGTATCACCATAACCCACGTCCACCCTCTATACATCTCCTGTAGCCATAACTTCCTCCGTTCATGACTTATCCATTTTTCCTTTTAAGAGTGTAACCATGATTCCAACCCCATTCTCCTGTTCTGGAACTAGACCGCCATAGACTATCGCCATCATTCTCCTCCACCGTGATAATAAACTAAAAAAATAGAAGAATCCTTTTCGGATCCAGAAAGTTAATAAAATAAAAAATAATAAATAATTAGAATAATAGACACCAAAGGTGATCACATAACCAAATTGGTATAAGAGGAGAACAAGCCCTCAGGGAGGCAAGAGAGGCCAAAACAATCTACATGATGTTCCACTTAAAGTCCACATTCAGGCCCTGTGGTTTGAGTGACTGTAGGTGATGTATCCACCGCAGTTCCCGTTGTTTAAGGGTCACTGTGCGGTCCCCACCTCGTCTACCTCTTTGGACCTGATCTATAATCATACATTTTAGGTCTTTTTCAGTATGGCCATATTCCACAAAATGTTTTGGGACCGGTAGGTCTAATCTTTTGCGTCTTATCGAAAACCGGTGGTTATTCAAACATGTTTTCATGTCACATGTGGTCTCCCCCACATAGAGGAGACCACATGGACATTTTAACACGTATATAACAAATGTGCTGTCACACGTCAGATAATGGCGAATGTCATATTGTACTCCAGTTCCCGGGTGTGTGAACAAATTACCCTTAATCATATACGTGCAGTTCACGCATGTAAGGCACGGGAAACATCCTGTCCTTCTTGTACCAAGGAATGTTTGCACCTTCTTTTTAATAGGGACATCAGCCCTCACCAGCCTGTCACTCAGGTTTGTAGGCCGTCTATATGATAGGAGTGAAGGCCTAGTCAGTGTTTCGATCTTAGGGTAATTACTCTGTAGGATAGGCCAGTGTTTTCTCAATATACTAGCTATAGCCTTACTCTGCTCTGAGTATGTTGTTACAAATGGGATCTGTTTGAGTTTAGATTTCTTTTCCTCCTCCCCCTGTGGATGCTGTATTCTCTTCAGATGTTTTACAAAAATTTTTTGTGTGTACCCTCTCTGGCTGAATTTGTTGACCATTTGTCCATATCTGACCGGTAGGTTCTCTGGATCCTGTACAATTCTCTTCACACGCAGTAATTGACTACGTGGTAAGGATTCGATACAGGGTCTAGGGTGACAACTTTCATATCGCAATAACGTATTGCAATCAGTTGACTTGGTGAAGATGTCCGTAGACAATCTATCACCAACAATAGACACCATTGTGTCAAGGAACTGGACCTGTTTGTTGGAGTGTGTTAATGTGAATACAATCTCACTGTCCATGTAATTTAAATAACAGTGAAATTGTTCCAAAGATTTTATGTCCCCTCGCCAAATGAGGAAGACGTCGTCTATGTACCGCCACCACCCCAGTACCTGGCTGAAGTGGTGGGATGCATAGACCAGATCCTCCTCAAGTGACGCCATAAACACATTTGCATACGTGGGGGCCACATTAGACCCCATTGCGGTCCAACATAATTGCAGAAAAAACTGCTCCCCAAACATAAAATAATTATGTCTCAGGACCAGGTTCAACAATTGAATGATAAAATCACAGCATCCTCCAGAATAATCACTACATTCCAAACTTCTCCTGACTGCATTGACTCCCCGTTCGTGATCTATAGAGGTATAGAGACTGGTGACATCAAAGGATGCCACCAGACATCCATTAGGCAATCTCACGGTGGAGATTTTTTCCAAAAAATCCTCTGTGTCCCTGATATAGGATTTTGTGCTAATTGCATAAGTGCGGAGTATGCGATCCAGGAAAATGGAAATGTGTGAGCAGATTGAATCAATACCCGACACAATGGGTCGCCCAGGGGGGGTTTTCAGGGACTTATGTATTTTTGGCAATACGTAAATCATTGGCGTGCGTGGATTCTCTATTAACAAAAATGAGTACACACCCTCATCAATGATATCATGATCACGTGCCACATCCAATACATTTTTGATCTTTTTAACCACTTCAGCCCCGCTAGGTGAAACCCCCTTCATGACCAGAGCACTTTTTACACTTCGGCACTACACTACTTTCACCGTTTATCGCTCGGTCATGCAACTTACCATACAAATGAATTTTACCTCCTTTTCTTCTCACTAATAGAGCTTTCATTTGGTGGTATTTCATTGCTGCTGGCATTTTTACTTTTTTTGTTATTAATCAAAATGTAACGATTTTTTTTGCAAAAAAATGACATTTTTCACTTTCAGCTGTAAAATTTTGCAAAAAAAACGACATCCATATATAAATTTTTCGCCAAATTTATTGTTCTACATGTCTTTGATAAAAAAAAATGTTTGGGCAAAAAAAAAATGGTTTGGGTAAAAGTTATAGCATTTACAAACTATGGTACAAAAATGTGAATTTCCGCTTTTTGAAACAGCTCTGACTTTCTGAGCACCTGTCATGATTCCTGAGGTTCTACAATGCCCAAACAGTAGAAAACCCCCACAAATGACCCCATTTCGGAAAGTAGACACCCTAAGGTATTCGCTGATGGGCATAGTGAGTTCATAGAACTTTTTATTTTTTGTCACAAGTTATCGGAAAATGATGATGATTTTATTTTTTATTTTTTTTCTTACAAAGTCTCATATTCCACTAACTTGCGACAAAAAATAAAAAATTCTAGGAACTCGCCATGCCCCTCACGGAATACCTTGGGGTGTCTTCTTTCCAAAATGGGGTCACTTGTGAGGTAGTTATACTGCCCTGGCAATTTAGGGGCCCAAATGTGTGAGAAGAACTTTGCAATCAAAATGTGTAAAAAATGACCGGTGAAATCCAAAAGGTGCACTTTGGAATATGTGCCCCTTTGCCCACCTTGGCAGCAAAAAAGTGTGACACATCTGGTATCGCCGTACTCAGGAGAAGTTGGGGAATGTGTTTTGGGGTGTCATTTTACATATACCCATGCTGGATGAGAGAAATATCTTGGCAAAAGACAACTTTTCCCATTTTTTTATACAAAGTTGGCATTTGACCAAGATATTTTTCTCGCCCAGCATGGGTATATGTAAAATGACACCACAAAACACATTCCCCAACTTCTCCTGAGTACGGCGATACCAGATGTGTCACACTTTTTTGCTGCCAAGGTGGGCAAAGGGGCACATATTCCAAAGTGCACCTTTCAGATTTTGCAGGCCATTTTTTACACATTTTGATTGCAAGGTACTTCTCACACATTTGGGCCCCTAAATTGCCAGGGCAGTATAACTACACCACAAGTGACCCCATTTTGGAAAGAAGACACCCCAAGGTATTCCGTGAGGGGCATGGCGAGTTCCTAGAATTTTTTTTTTTTTGTCACAAGTTAGCGGAAAATGATGATTTTTTTTTTTCTCTTTTTTCCTTACAAAGTCTCATATTCCACTAACTTGCGACAAAAAATAAAAAATTCTAGGAACTCGCCATGCCCCTCACGGAATACCTTGGGGTGTCTTCTTTCCAAAATGGGGTCACTTGTGGCGTAGTTATACTGCCCTGGCAATTTAGGGGCCCATATGTGTGAGAAGTACTTTGCAATCAAAATCTGTAAAAAATGACCGGTGAAATCCGAAAGGTGCACTTTGGAATATGTGCCCCTTTGCCCACCTTGGCAGCAAAAAAGTGTGACACATCTGGTATCGCCGTACTCAGGAGAAGTTGGGGAATGTGTTTTGGGGTGTCATTTTACATATACCCATGCTGGGTGAGAAAAATATCTTGGTCAAATGCCAACTTTGTATAAAAAAATTGAAAAAGTTGTCTTTTGCCAAGATATTTCTCTCATCCAGCATGGGTATATGTAAAATGACACCCCAAAACACATTCCCCAACTTCTCCTGAGTACGGCGATACCAGATGTGTCACACTTTTTTGCTGCCAAGGTGGGCAAAGGGGCACATATTCCAAAGTGCACCTTTCAGATTTTGCAGGGCATTTTTTACACATTTTGATTGCAAAGTTCTTCTCACACATTTGGGCCCCTAAATTGCCAGGGCAGTATAACTACGCCACAAGTGACCCCATTTTGGAAAGAAGACACCCCAAGGTATTCCATGAGGGGCACTGCGAGTTCCTAGAATTTTTTATTTTTTGTCACAAGTTAGCGGAAAATGATGATTTTTTTTTTTCTCTTTTTTCCTTACAAAGTCTCATATTCCACTAACTTGCGACAAAAAATAAAAAATTCTAGGAACTCGCCATGCCCCTCACGGAATACCTTGGGGTGTCTTCTTTCCAAAATGGGGTCACTTGTGGCGTAGTTATACTGCCCTGGCAATTTAGGGGCCCATATGTGTGAGAAGTACTGGTCCTTCTCAAATAATTAGCATATTGTGATAAAAATTCATTATTTTCTGTAATGTACTGATAAACATTAGACTTTCATATATTTTAGATTCATTACACACCAACTGAAGTAGTTCAAGCCTTTTATTGTTTTAATATTGATGATTTTGGCATACAGCTCATGAAAACCCAAATTTCCTATCTCGAAAAATTAGCATATTTCATCCGACCAATAAAAGAAATGTGTTTTTAATACAAAAAAAGTCAACCTTCAAATAATTATGTTCAGTTCTGCACTCAATACTTGGTCCGGAATCCTTTTGCAGAAATGACTGCTTCAATGCGGCGTGGCATGGAGGCAATCAGCCTGTGGCACTGCTGAGGTATTATGGAGGCCCAGAATGCTTTGATAGCGGCCTTAAGCTCATCCAGAGTGTTGGGTTTTGCGTCTCTCAACTTTCTCTTCCCAATATCCCACAGATTCTCTATGGGGTTAGGTCAGGAGAGTTGGCAGGCCAATAGAGCACAGTGATACCATGGTCAGTAAACCATTTACCAGTGGTTTTGGCACTGTGAGCAGGTGCCAGGTCGTGCTGAAAAATGAAATCTTCATCTCCATAAAGCTTTTCAGCAGATGGAAGCATGAAGTGCTCCAAAATCTCCTGATAGCTAGTTGCATTGACCCTGCCCTTGATAAAACACAGTGGACCAACACCAGCAGCTGACATGGCACCCCAGACCATCACTGTCTGTGGGTACTTGACACTGGACTTCAGGCATTTTGGCATTTCCCTCTCCCCAGTCTTCCTCCAGACTCTGGCACCCTGATTTCCGAATGACATGCAAAATTTGCTTTCATCCGAAAAAAGTACTTTGGACCGCTGAGCAACAGTCCAGTGCTGCTTCTCTGTAGCCCAGGTCAGGCGCTTCTGCCGCTGTTTCTGGTTCAAAAGTGGCTTGACCTGGGGAATGCGGCACCTGTAGCCCATTTCCTGCACACGCCTGTGGATGTTTCTACTCCAGACTCAGTCCACTGCTTCCGCAGGTCCCCCAAGGTCTGGAATCGGTCCTTCTCCACAATCTTCCTCAGGGTCCATTCACCTCTTCTCGTTGTGCAGCAGTTTTCTGCCACACTTTTTCCTTCCCACAGACTTCCCACTGAGGTGCCTTGATACAGCACTCTGGGAACAGCCTATTCGTTCAGAAATTTCTTTCTGTGTCTTACCCTCTTGTTTGAGGGTGTCAATGATGGCCTTCTGGACAGCGGTCAGGTCGGCAGTCTTACCCATGATTGCGGTTTTGAGTAATGAACCAGGCTGGGAGTTTTTAAAAGCCTCAGGAATCTTTTGCAGGTGTTTAGAGTTAATTAGTTGATTCAGATGATTAGGTTAATAGCTCGTTTAGAGAACCTTTTCATGATATGCTAATTTTTTGAGATAGGAATTTTGGGTTTTCATGAGCTGTATGCCAAAATCATCAATATTAAAACAATAAAAGGCTTGAACTACTTCAGTTGGTGTGTAATGAATCTAAAATATATGAAAGTCTAATGTTTATCAGTACATTACAGAAAATAATGAACTTTATCACAATATGCTAATTTTTTGAGAAGGACCTGTACTTTGCAATCAAAATCTGTAAAAAATGACCGGTGAAATCCGAAAGGTGCACTTTGGAATATGTGCCCCTTTGCCCACCT
The DNA here is from genome assembly GCF_014858855.1 of Bufo gargarizans. Classification (NCBI taxonomy): domain Eukaryota; kingdom Metazoa; phylum Chordata; class Amphibia; order Anura; family Bufonidae; genus Bufo; species Bufo gargarizans. The sequence goes on along the minus strand of NC_058081.1, from coordinate 470,680,487 downwards.
TGGCATCAAAAAAGTGTCACACATCTGGTATCGCCGTACTCAGGAGAAGTTGGGGAATGTGTTTTGGGGTGTCATTTTACATATACCCATGCTGGGTGAGAGAAATATCTTGGCAAAAGACAACTTTTCCCATTTTTTTATACAAAGTTGGCATTTGACCAAGATATTTTTCTCACCCAGCATGGGTATATGTAAAATGACACCCCGGAACACATTCCCCAACTTCTCCTGAGTACGGCGATACCAGATGTGTGACACTTTTTTGCAGCCTAGATGCGCAAAGGGGCCCAAATTCCTTTTAGGAGGGCATTTTTAGACATTTGGATCCCAGACTTCTTCTCACGCTTTAGGGCCCCTAAAAAGCCAGGGCAGTATGAATACCCCACATGTGACCCCACTTTGGAAAGAAGACACCCCAAGGTATCCAATGAGGGGCCTGGCAAGTTCATAGAATTATTATTTTTTTTTGCATAAGTTAGCGGAAATTTTTATATTTTTTTTTTCTCACAAAGTCTCACTTTCCGCTAACTTAGGACAAAAATGTAAATCTTTCATGGACTCAATATGCCCCTCAGCAAATACCTTGGGGTGTCTTCTTTCCAAAATGGGGTCAGTTGTGGGGTGTTTGTACTGCCCTGGCATTTGAGGGTCTCCGCAATCATTACATGTATGGCCAGCATTAGGAGTTTCTGCTATTCTCCTTATATTGAGCATACAGGTAATGAGATTTTTTTTTCCGTTCAGCCTCTGGGCTGAAAGAAAAAAATGAACGGCAGAGATTTCTTCATTCGCATCGATCAATGTGGATGAAAAAATCTCTGCCAAAAAAAAAAAATGGAGGGGAAAGGCGTCTGCCAGGACATAGGAGCTCCGCCCTACATCCATACCCACTTAGCTCGTATGCCCTGGCAAACCAGATTTCTCCATTCACATCAATCGATGTGGATGAATAAATCATTGCCGGGATTATTATTTTTTTTTTTATATATATATATATATATACAAAGTGCTTGCCAAAGCATAGGAACGCCGCCTCCTCCTCAGCTCGTATGCCTTGGCAAACGTATCTGTCACTGCAGAGGAGAAAATCCCGTCTTGCAGCGCCGCATACACCGACTTGCGTGTAATCTGACAGCAGCGCAATGCTTCTGTCAGAATGCACATCGGTGCTGCAGCTAGTCAATCGGTTGGTCCACCTGGAAGGTAAAAAAAGAAAAAAAAAGAAAAAACCAGGCCGCAACGCAATAATTTTATTAACTTTGCAACAGAACATATAAACTTTAACTTTTTTAACTGAACATTAACCTTTTTGCTTACTGGTGTGTTTTTTTTTTTTTTTTTTTACCTTTATAGAACAAACCTCTCCTTCCCCATGGGTCAATGTGCAAAGCGCAAATCGCCCAAAGATGTGGCGAAGTGCGTTATGCACTTTGTCCCATGTGAAAGGAGACGTTTGCAGCAGCAGTGAGTGAATGGCCCCTAATAGCCCTGTGTGCCTATCCTGGTGAGATGATCCCTATGCTAATAGTGTACCTGTGAGTGGTACTTCCGGAAACACTCTCCAAAGCATAGGGCAGGGTGGTCCGGACAGTCAGGACAGAAATAGCGGGTGTCACGCCTTATTCCACTCCTGCTACAGACACTACATCTTTTTCGGGGTGACTGTTGGGTTGAGGTACCAGGAACGACATTGGGGAAATGTCGCTCGTGTAGACGGCTAACTACACTGGTGGTTGGGGCCACGGAACCTCCTGGATACAGGAGGTTCTCGATGATCTCTTCCTGAAATTTGAGGAAGGATCCAGTTCTCCCAGCCTTACTGTAGAGAACAAAACTATTGTACAGAGCCAATTGAATTAAATATACAGACACCTTCTTATACCAGCGTCTGGTGCGTCGGGAAACTAAATACGGAGACAACATCTGGTCATTGAAGTCGACCCCTCCCATGTGGAGGTTATAGTCGTGGACTGAGAGGGGCTTTTCAATGACACGGGTTGCTCGCTCAATTTGTATTGTCGTGTCTGCGTGAATTGAGGAGAGCATGTAAACGTCACGCTTGTCTCTCCATTTCACCGCGAGCAGTTCTTCGTTACACAGTGCGGCCCTCTGCCCCCTTGCAAGACGGGTGGTAACGAGCCGTTGGGGGAAGTCCGCGCGACTAGTTCGCGCGGTACCACAGGCGCCAATCCGTTCTAGAAACAAATGCCTAAAGAGGGCCACACTTGTGTAAAAATTGTCCACATAAAGATGGTACCCCTTGCCGAATAAGGGTGACACCAAGTCCCAAACTGTCTTCCCACTGCTCCCCAGGTAGTCAGGGCAACCGACCGGCTCCAGGGTCTGATCTTTTCCCTCATAGACCCGAAATTTGTGGGTATAGCCTGTGGCCCTTTCACAGAGCTTATACAATTTGACCCCATACCGGGCGCGCTTGCTTGGGATGTATTGTTTGAAGCCAAGGCGCCCGGTAAAATGTATCAGGGACTCGTCTATGCAGATGTTTTGCTCTGGGGTATAAATATCTGCAAATTTCTGGTTGAAATGGTCTATGAGGGGCCGAATTTTGTGGAGCCGGTCAAAAGCAGGGTGGCCCCTGGGACGGGAGGCGGTGTTGTCACTAAAGTGCAGGAACCGCAGGATGGCCTCAAAACGTGCCCTGGACATGGCAGCAGAGAACATGGGCATGTGATGAATCGGGTTTGTGGACCAATATGACCGCAATTCATGCTTTTTTGTCAGGCCCATGTTGAGGAGGAGGCCCAGAAAAGTTTTAAGTTCGGAAACTTGGACTGGTTTCCACCGGAAAGGCTGGGCATAAAAGCTTCCCGGGTTAGCGGTGATAAATTGTGTGGCATACCTGTTTGTTTCGGCCACAACTATGTCTAAAAGCTCCGCAGTCAAGAACAGCTCAAAAAATCCCAGGGCCGAACCGATCTGAGCCGTCTCAACCCGAACTCCAGACTGGGCAGTGAAAGGGAAAACTACAGGTGCGGCTGAAGTTGGGGACTGCCAATCAGGGTTTGCCAGCACCTCTGGGATTCTAGGGGCTCTACGGGCACGTCTTTGCGGTGGCTGCGACGGGGTCACTACTGCACGTGCCACCGTACCAGCTTCAACTGCCCTTCTGGTGCTCGCTACTTCACCAGGTTGTACGGCAGTGCTGGTACTAGGTCCAGGGAGGGCTGGGCTGCTGGTGTATGCCTCACCACGTAATCCGACAGCACCAGCCCCACTCTGCTGCTCTTGAAGCGGATCCTGCGCAACCTGCGGTCTAGCGACACGGGGCCGGGTACGCCTGGTGGTATCAGGGACCTCAGCCTCCTCGTCCGAACTTTGGGTCAGAGAGCCACTGCTTTCTACAGGTTCGTATTCTGACCCGCTGGATTCATCAGATGAGGGTTCCCACTCCTCATCCGACTGGGTCAGAAGCCTGTAGGCCTCTTCAGAGGAATACCCCCTGTTAGACATGTGGGCAACTAAATTTAGGGGTATTCCCTGAGACTACCCAAGAAAAAAAAAGCAAGCCTGTCTTACAAAGGGGAGGCTAGCGAAGTACCGGAGGCCGCTGCGGTTGATAAAAAATATCAAAACTGATTTTTTTATCGCCGCAGTGCATGTAAAGTGAATGTGCAGTGATCAAAAAAAATTTTTTTTTGTCACTGCGGTGGGGCGGGTGTGGGCGAACGCACGTGTGGGCGACCGATCAGGCCTGATCGGGCAAACACTGCGTTTTGGGTGGAGGGCGAACTAAAGTGACACTAATACAATTATAGATCTGACCGTGATCAGTTTTGATCACTTCCAGATACTATAAAAGTACAAATGCTGATTAGCGATACGCTAATCAGCGAATAACGGACTGCGGTGCGGTGGGCTGGGCGCTAACTGATCGCTAACTACCTAACCAAGGGACCTAAACTATACCTAAAACCTAACGGTCAATAACAGTGAAAAAAAAAAGTGACAGTTTGCACTGATCACTTTTTTCTTTTCACTTGTGATTGACAGGGGTGATCAAAGGGTTAATTGGGGTTCAGGGGGGTGATCAGGGGCTATAGTGTAGTGTTTGGTGTACTCACTGTGAAGCCTGCTCCTCTGCTGGATCCAACCGACGAAAAGAACCAGCAGAGGAGCAGGCAGCCATATAACAGATCATATTTACTAATATGATCTGCTATCTGGCACTTTGATTGGATTTTTTAAAAATCAGCAACCTGCCAGCCACGATCATTGGCTGGCAGGTTGCTGACGAAATACTTCTGTGCGAAATGCCGGCGCGAACTGCGCATGCGCGCGCGCATAGTCGCGTCATCACGCGTCTCGCGAGATGACGCGTATATGCGTGACTGTGCGCAGCGCTGCCACCTCCGGAACGCACATGTGCGTTAGGCGGTCCGGAGGTGGTTAATATACAAAAATTTTGGGTCACCTGATAATTCCCTATACACATTCTGATCATTTAGCTGTCTCCTTATTTCACCCATGTACAAGGACGTGTCCATGACAACAACCGCACTGCCCTTGTCGGCCCGGCTTTATGGTGAGGCTGTTGTCATGGCACAACTCGTCCAGTGATCTAATGTCAACTGAGGTCATATTTGGGTGTTGCAGAGGTGTATCAAGGACCCTGGATTTGAGTCCACTGATATCCAATGCCACTGCTTTCATAAATGTTTCTACAGTGTGGTGGTTTGTCTGTGGTATAAAGTCACTCTTGGGAGACACCCAGAGTGAGTTCAGATCCACGTGTAGTTGATCTGTGGTCAGCTGGAGGTGGATGTTCAGAGAACCAAATTTATAGTTTGATATTCCTGAACAGATGTTGCATATCCACCTCAAGCTGAAACCAGTCAACCTTTGTAGGAGGGACAGAAGGATAAACCCTTTGACAGTAAAGCCATCTGTGCATCAGACAAGGGAACAGAGGACATATTTACCACTGTAGGTTTGGAGATAGAAGACTCATCCACCCCTACTGGTTGCCCTTTTTGTGACATGTCGTTTGCTTCTGTGATCTCTGATCTTTGGAGTTTTCTCCACTTGTGGTGCTTCCTCCCTCCCGCCTGGTTCTTTTAGTAGGCCTCCTTTCTTTCTGTTTTATATATATATATATATATATATATATATTCACATATATATATATATATATATATATGTATATATATAAATCAATACATTATTACATGAATTATTGGTTAAAATATGTTGAAAACTAAATATACCATATACAGAAATATATAATTATGAATGTATGAATTGAACCTCATACAGCAGGTGTGCCTCAAGGATATGAATTCTTATCTCGTCATGGCTTATCCATGAAATAACATTGTTCCCTTCAGACAGACATGTCTGAGGAAGCTAGTGTACTCCCCATAGATAACCCATATCTTTAGCAATAACTTTAAAAATATAATGTCCGTTCATATTCACAATAAAAAATTTTAATACACTGAACTTGCCATGAACTCATCTTGGCCTCTCCAGCCACATAACAGAACTTTGGTTCAAGCTGATTTTATTCTTAAATGCAATGAGCATTAATTTCGGCCATAATATCATTAGATAATATTGTATACTTATGAAAATGCAAAACAACCTCATGGCCCAGAAGGAAAGTGAAGTTGTTGCCTCTGAAAGGGACTGTTATAATTGTGTATTGCCACAGTGTACTTAATCAAGCCGTCGCCTCTAAGCCTATGCCCTCACTAAGAGACTGCAACCATTAACCTTGGTACCCCACCAGAGACCAGTAAAAACCACGTTGTTTAAGTTAAGAGTGTGTCTGACAAAGTCACACCATCCTGGAGTGGGGAGTAGCCATGCATATCACTTAAAGATTCCCTTTGTAAGATCTGATCCCCTTACACAACCCCTTTGACTTCAACATACATAGGCCCTGATTTATCATAGCTTCACTCCAGAATTTGGGGGTTAAAAAGTAGCAAAATAGGGCTTTTGCAACTTTTTTGCACTCGCTTGCGCAAACATTTGCGACTTTTGACACCGACTTGTGTAAAATTTTGCGAATTTTGTATTCTTACGCCACTCACTCCAGTTTTGTAATATGGGTGTAAAAGTGGGTGTGGTTAGCTATGTTAATGAGTAGAGATGAGCGAATTGAAACTGACTAAGTGGAATTCCTTTACAATTTCAGGAAAACTTTGATTCGCAACGAATGCTTCGTGGTAACGAATCGCAATTTTCCTAAAATCGCGGCTACACGTAAGAGGACTGAGGACATGTGGCGAGGAACTCTGGGAAGGCGTGATCACCCACATTGACATGCCTGCATTCAGCCAATCAGCAGCCAGCCCTGTGATGTCACAACCCTATAAATACGGCGGACATTTTAGATTCTGCCATTTTCCAGCATTCAGAGTGCAGGGACAGACCTGTAAAGGCGCAAGGGACAGCAATTGGAAAAAGGATTGTGGGGGAAAAAAAGACAGAAAAAAACAATTTATAAGTGCAGGGAAAGAATAGGGAGAAAACATTTCACAGCAACTTAGGGCAGGGAGAGATGTTAGAAGGCGCTAGGGACATTGATAGGAGAGCTATTTACAAGTGCAGGGAAAGATTATTTGGGGATCCAAATAGTCATTAGACTGCTCTGTCATTACAGCTTTTTGTTATTTGGCTGTAAGTTTTATGTTGAAAAGCCTTTAGTGGCTTATATTTTAGTATCTTTAGTATCTTATATTAGTACTTATATCAGTACTACAAGAAAAATATTTTCTCAATTCACTTCTGCAGTTATTTCTGTTGAAAGCGTATAGGGGTGTATTTCAGTACTGCAAGAAAAATATATATGCACTTCATTCTTTAATTGTTTTCTGGTCAAAGTGTATAGTGGCCTATTTCAGTCCAAGAAGAAAAATATATTCTCAGGTCACTTCTGCAGTTATTTCTGGTAAAAGCGTATAGGGGCGTATTTCAGTCTTACAAGAAAAATGTATTCTCAGTTTACTGTTGCAGTTATATCTGGTAAAGCCTTTACTGGCGTATTGCAGTAGAAAAAGAAATAGTTTATACTTGAGTTATTTGGTCAGTTTTGGCCCGTAACTGCCCAAATAAGCAAAGTGTGCAGTAATTCTAAGAGCGACGCTTGTCATCTGCATGTCATACTGACAGTATTATTTCACTACCACAGCAGACTCCCTATGAGTGTTACTGCAAGGCACAGTGTTCTACACCACTATACAGGCTCTCTGCTGCCAGGTAATAGCCGTTTTTTAACGTAATTCGCCACGAATATATTTGCATCTAATCGAATTTTCCCCTAAAAATTCAGCAAACCGGCGAATTACATTTTTTAAACATTCGCTCATCTCTATTAACCCTTTCATGACCAAAGGTCATTGATGCCCCAGTGTCCAGGTCAAAATTTACAAATCTGACATGCGTCACTTTAAGTGCTAATAGCTTTGGAACTCTTTTACTTATCCACGCCATTCTGAGATTGTTTTCTCGTGACACATTGTACTTCATAACAGTCATAAATTTGAGTCAATATATATCACCTTTATATATGAAAAAATCCCAAATTTAGCAAAAAATTGAAAAAATTAGAAATTTTCTAAATTTCAATTTCTCTGCTTCTAAAACAGAAAGTGATACCTCATAAAATATTTATTACATAACATTCCCCACATGTCTACTTTATGTTGGCACCATTTTGGAAATGTTATTTTATTTTTTTAGGACATTACAAGACTTAGAAGTTTAGAAGCAATTCTTAAAATTTTTAAGAAAATTTCCAAAACCCACTTTTTAAGGACTAGTTCAGGTCTGCAGTCACTTTGTGGGGCTTACATAGTGGAAACCCCCCATAAATGACCCCATTGTAGAAACTACACCCCTCAAGTTACTTAAAACCAATTTTACAAACGTTATTAACCCTTTAGGTGTTCCACAAGAATTAAAGGAAAATGGAGATGACATTTCTAAATTTCACTTTTTTTTGCAGATTTTCTATTTTATTGCATTTTTTTCTTTAACACATTAAGGGTTAACAGCCAAACAAAACTCAATATTTATTACTCTGATTCTGTGGTTTACAGAAACACCCCACATGTTGCCATAAACTGATGTAAGGGCGCACGGCAGGGCGCAGAAGGAAAGGAACACCGTATGGTTTTTGGAAGGCAGATTTTGCTGGATTGGTTTTCTGAACGCCATATGTTTTTTATTTTTCTACCGATCATCTTGTGCAGGGGCTCATTTTTTGCAGAAAGAGTTGAGGTTTTTATTAGTACCATTTTTGGGTACATAGGATTTTTTGATCATTCATTATTACACTTTATGGGACAAGGTGGCCAAAAAACTGGCTGTTTTGGAAATTATTATTATTATTTTTTTTTTACAGCGTTCATCTGAGGGGTTAAGTCATGTGACAGTTTTATAAAGCAGATCGTTACGGACGTGGCAATACCCAATATGTATACTTTTTCTTATTTATTTAAGTTTTACACAATAATAGCATTTCTGAAACCAAAAAAATGATGTTTTAGTGTCTCCATAGTCTGAGAGCCATAGCTTTTTTATTTTTTGGGCGATTGTCTTAAATATGGGCTCATTTTTTGCGGGATGAGGTAACGGTTTGATTGGTACTATTTTGGGGTATATACGCCTTTTTTGATCGCTTGATGTTGCACTTTTTGTGATGTAAGGTGACAAAAATGGCTTATTGTTTTTAGTGTTTATTGGATGGGGTTGATGATGTTATACAGGTCCTTCCAAAAAAAATTAGCATATTGTGATAAAGTTCATTATTTTCTGTAATGTACTGATAAACATTAGACTTTCATATATTTTAGAGTCATTACACACCAACTGAAGTAGTTCAAGCCTTTTATTGTTTTAATATTGATGATTTTGGCATACAGCTCATGAAAACCCAAATTTCCTATCTAAAAAAATTTGCATATTTCATCCGACCAATAAAAGAAAAGTGTTTTTAATACAAAAAAAGTCAACCTTCAAATAATTATGTTCAGTTATGCACTCAATACTTGGTCGGGAATCCTTTTGCAGAAGTGACTGCTTCAATGCGGCGTGGCATGGAGGCAATCAGCCTGTGGCACTGCTGAGTTGTTATGGAGGCCCAGGATTCTTCGATAGCGGCCTTAAGCTCATCCAGAGTGTTGGGTCTTGCGTCTCTCAACTTTCTCTTCCCAATATCCCACAGATTCTCTATGGGGTTCAGGTCAGTAAACCATTTACCAGTGGTTTTGGCACTGTGAGCAGGTGCCAGGTCGTGCTGAAAAATGAAATCTTCATCTCCATAAAGCTTTTCAGCAGATGGAAGCATGAAGTGCTCTAAAATCTCCTGATAGCTAGCTGCATTGACCCTGCCCTTGATAAAACACAGTGGACCAACACCAGCAGCTGACATGGCACCCCAGACCATCACTGACTGTGGGTACTCGACACTGGACTTCAGGCATTTTGGCATTTCCCTCTCCCCAGTCTTCCTCCAGACTCTGGCACCTTGATTTCCGAATGACATGCAACAGTCCAGTTGTGAACCGAGAGCAAGGCAGGTGGTTTAACTCCGCAACCAGAAAAGAGTGCGTACGCAGAAGTCAAGATTAAGAAGATTGCATTTACTATAAATTAATAAAAGCAGGTTAACAGTGAAATCACAGAGATAAAGACAAGCAAAATATTCAAAACAGTATAAACGATTCAAGTCAGAGACTGCAACAATTTCCACCTTTGCTGTGTCCGTATTCGCAGTGCGGACACTAAGAAATAACAGTCCCCGGAACTATCCCTAACTGACCCTAACTTTCAAGCGGGTGCGCACCCCCCTTATCCCAGTGGTCCAAGTGGACCTCTTACAGTTTGTGGAAGTGCACGGTGGGGCCCGGTGTCGTCCTTTTCCTTTAACCAGCGCAGGATCCGCAACAAAGAAGTCCTCCTCAGCAGGCCGGAAAACCAGATGGATATAATCCAGAATTTTACAGTGACTGTCCGGTACCTCGACAGCACTGTGAGTCTCTTTACTATTTGGGGCAATCCACTCAGCCCAATGTCGGCTCCACAGGTTAGTTGCTGCACACAGTCCTTTTAACTTGCCTTCACTAAATGCACAGTCTCTTTATACTCCATCCGTCTCTAGACTGAAGTTCACACAGCTTGGCTGCACAGGAACGTCCTTTAGTATCTCCACACACGTCTTACACAGCACAGAACTTGCTTTCTTTCTTGCCAAGATGGCAGCCGTTATAGTTCCAGTGTCTCTTCCTCATTCTTCCTGCTCACACTGAGGCAGGCTGACATCATAAGGGGCGTGTCACTTCAACACTTATGCTGTTTTAAAGAGCCACTATCACATTAATACATTTTCTCTATGGTAAACTTCAATGCAAATTGGTCCTATGCTGCCATCTACTGACCAAACGAATACTGCAGGCATTTACATTTATCTGTATTACTGGAATAGCATTATACAATAAATTTTAACACAGTTTACCAGGATAATGAAACTTAGAGACATTACATGACTGTTTCTTACATATTCCCCCCCACTTTAAGATTGGCAGTCCCTGCCAATGACTGAATATCCAGAGGGCTGTACTCTTATACGTAGAGTGGTAATGTATCGTTGTATGGCAGGCCAAATAAACTCGTCCTGCGCATACCGAACAGGGGGAATGCCAGCATTTGGTCTAGTGGTGCGTCTGAGAACCACTGGTATACTCTGGGGTACTGTAGCCATAGGCTGAGAAGGACCAGCAGACTCCGCACCAGAGGGGGCACAGGCTGGGGGCACACTAGTCACAGGTGGAACATCCTCAGGAGCGGGGATTGGCCAACAATCATCCTCATCATCGTAAGCCCATTCCACACCACCAGTCTCGGACTATGGTAGCTCGTTGACATTATCAGTTCCATCACAATTTGCTTCTTTAGATTGACACAGGTGCAACATATTTCTGTGAAGTACTCGGACACAATCAGTTCCTTCCTTCTGAACTTCGTACACAGGCCCATTTGCATACTTGCGGGCAACTACACGATATGGCACAGACTCCCACCCGCTTTCCAATTTTCCTTGAGGCTTCTTGACACGTACCAGCACCAGGTCACCTGGCTGCAATGGTGCCCTTTGCACCGGGGTCTTATCAGGATGAGAATTTTCTTGCAGACGCTGTCGCACCAATCGATGAACTGTCTCAAGTCTCTGCCGGTGTGCTCGCACCCAGGAGGCTGGATCCCTTGGAGGGAACCCATCCACATCATTTAACTGTAACTCTCCGACACTTCGCCCAGACCGTCCAAAGAGGAGAGTATAAGGAGAATACCCCGTTGTAGAATGGACCTGATTGTTATAGGCCCACACCATCTCAGACAAGAACTGAGGCCACTGTAACTTCTTGTCCTCCTCCAAAGTCCGCACCATCTGTAGCAGAGTTCTATTAAATCGTTCGCAGGCTCCGTTTCCTTGGGGATGGTATGGAGTCGTGTGCGACTTCTTTATCCCGTAGATACGTTGAACTTCTTTCATTACATGTCCCTCAAAGCAAGCCTCTTGGTCAGAGTGGATGCGTTGTGGACACCCGTACACTCGGATGAAATCTTGGCATAGGGCTCGAGCTGCTGACTCAGCGGTCTGGTCCTTGGTGGCGGTCACCACCGCAAATTTGGTGAAGTGGTCCACCATTACGAGGCAGTACTGGTGCCCACTGTTGGATGGGCCCACCATTAGGTAGTCTATCATGACGATCTCCAAAGGTTCCTGGGTCACTATGGTTTGCAGGGGAGCTCTTTGTTCTATTGCCTTATGGATCTCACAAGTTCGACATCTATGACATACTTCTTCGACCATTTGACGGAGAGCTGGACAGTAAATCAGTCGCTGTAGCCAACGAAAGGTCTTCTCATGACCAAAATGTCCATTCTTATTATGAGCCTCAAGAGCCAATGATTGAGCCAGTTCACTAGGCACTACGATTTGGTAACAAATGTCGATTTCAGAAGGCAGATATACCTTTTGGCATAGCACTCCATTTTTCATCTCTAACTTTTCCCACTGACTCAGGACTAATAGCATTTCACGGGTCAGTCGTTCTCTTTCCTCTTTACAGGGCTTCTTGCCTTTCTCAACACACTTGATCATTTTCCCCAGCCCCTCATGGGCCTGCTGTATTTGCACCCATTCCTGTAGTGAGGGGCCAAAGAAAGGAGCCGTTTCGGTCCCTTCCACTGCACACTGCATAGCAGTGACCAAGGCTTGTGAAAATCTGCTGAAGTCAGGCATCTCCACATGCTCCAACTCATGATCCACGTCTCCGCTGGGGGCCTGGGTAGTTACCCTAGAAAGTCCATCGGCATTTTGGTTCTCCGTCTTGGACCGATACTTAATGCGGTAATTGAACTTAGACATTCGGGCTATCCACCTCTGCTCCAAAGCCCCGAGCTTGGCATTTTCCAGGTGAGCCAATGGGTTGTTGTCAGTCAGTACTAAGACTTCAGCTCCGGTCAAATACTCAGAGAATTTCTCAGTCATGGCCCATACCAGTGCCAACAGTTCTAACTTGAATGAACTATAATTGTCAGGGTTTCTCTCAGAATCTCGCAAGGATCGGCTGGCATACGCTATGACACGCTCTTGGCCATCCTGGAACTGAGATAGCACCGCTCCGAGACCATACAGGCTTGCATCGGTATATAGCTGGAAGGGCAAGTGGTAATCAGCATACGCTAAGATTGGGGCCGTTGTAAGAGCATCCTTCAATGCCTGGAAGGCGTGTTCCTGTTCAGGGCCCCATTTCACAGAGCGGTTCTTCGGACCCCCGCCGGTGCCTCGTAGGAGAGCATTAAGTGGCGCTGCTACTCTAGCAAAGTCCTTAATAAACCGTCGATAGTAGCCGGCTACTCCCAGGAACGCCCTCACTTCTCGCAGGGTAGTCGGTGTCGGCCAGTCTTGAACAGCCGCTATCTTGTCCCTTGACGGCCTCACCCCTTCTCCTGATACACAATGACCCAAGTAATCAATTTCAGATTGAAACAACCGACATTTACTGGGTTTCAGTTTGAGTCCATGTTCCCGCAATCGTTGAAATACTTGTCCCAACTGGCGGAGATGGTCCTCAAAGGTTGCAGAGTACACTATAATGTCATCCAAGTAGATGAGAGTGAATTCAAAGTTGAAGTCACCAAGACATTTCTCCATCAATCGTTCCAGGTGCATTTGTCAATCCAAAGGGCATCCGGTTAAATTCGTATAGTCCCATGGGCAAGATAAAGGCTGTCTTTTCCTTATCTTTCTCGGCCATTGGCACCTGCCAATACCCACTAGCCAGGTCTAGTGAGGAGAAGTAGCGGGCTCTTCCTAGTGCTGAAAGGGACTCCTCAATCCGAGGTAAGGGGTAGGAATCTCGTACGGTGCAGGTATTCAACTTTCGATAGTCTACACAAAACCGAATGGACCCATCTTTCTTCCTTACTAGTACCACTGGAGCTGCCCAGGGACTTTGGCTTTCTTGAATGATCCCATTCTGCAGCATCTGGGTCAACAGTTCTTTCACCTCCTGATACATCTGTGGAGGAATTTGTCGGTAGCGCTCTCTGATTGGAGGGGTGTCTCCTGTGGGAATCTCATGGTAGATCCCTGTCGTACATCCAAAATCTTCAGCATGACGTGCAAAGGTTGTGCGGTTTTCCCATAACAGTTCATCTACCTTCCGGATCTGTTCAAGAGAACACAAAGAAGTCTCTATCTTCATCTGTTCTCGAATTGCACCGCCATTCCATTTAGGGGTGGGGTTCTCGCCTCCCCCCATAGACACGGTTACGGCCCATTCACCTCGTTCAGCCGGCCTCAACTGCATCGGGGTCGCTTTCCTCACTTCCTCCGGAGTCACATAGAGGTTAGCCAGCAGCCTTCCTGGGGCTAGGTCTACACTCTGATCCTGAGTGTTCACACATCGGAGGGGTACTCTCCCATTGCGGACTACTGCCAAGGAACGGGCTACTAGCGGATCAACACTTCTTCCGGCTGTCGGCAGTGGTTCTATCAACACAGCTATGCCCTCTAGTTTCCTACAGGTGCCTACAGGCATGGACACTATCATCTCCCGTCTGGGTGGCAACGTAACTTTTGTATGCAGAGTCATGAGTCGAGCAAGAGGACACTGTGCATCTGAACTTTTCTGTAAGCCACATGTTCGGACCAGCCGCTGGAAGGCCGTTTGAGTAGGCCGATGGCTAGTGGTTTCTCTCCAATAACCGTGACCTTTCTTTTCAAAGAGAATCTGATCCAATTCTTTTAACACATTCATCCCCAAGATAACAGGGACCTTTACTTCATGTGACTCCTGTACTACCACAATGCCTTTCTTGCCTAGATCTTGGCCACATAATCTGACATTCATCCAGGCCACTCCCACCACCGGTACTGGTAACTAATTAGCTGCGACCACTCATATGAATGTACGGGGATCATATTTCACATGTCACTGAAAATACCGTTCGTAACAGTCTCTACTCAGGGTCGTTACTTGGGAACCCGTGTCAATCATCCCGGTAACCGGAATACCTTCCAATTCCATCTGTATGATGGGACTTGCAGCGATCAGATTCTCTTCAGGGCATTCTCCTCTCATAGTCTCCTCAGTTTCCCCTACTGCCCGCCCTACTGCAGCAGGGGATTTTAGTTTTAACGGCAGTCTCTCATAAGCTTGTCGCTGCTCTGGACATCTAGCAGCAATGTGGCCCACGCGTCCACAATCCCAGCAGCGTATTTCCCGTCGCTCTGGCCATCGGTTTGGGCCCCTTCGGTAAGCCCCATCGTTCTCTCCTGAGAGTTGTACTACATTATTGGGACCCCTTCGGTAGGTCCTATCCTCATCCCTCCAGCAGGGTTGTGGGTGATTCTGACCTTCTTGGTATGAACGGCCCACCCCTTCGTCTCTAGTTTTCTGGAGGCCTGCAATTCTCATAGAATTCTCATTACAATTGGTTTGTAGGTGTTCCATTTGCTCTTGCAATTTCTGCATTACTGTAAGTATCTCTCTAACTGTCCCTTTTTCCACTGTTTCTGGGCCAGAGCTAGCCCCCTGCGACAATGTAACTCCAACTGCGGTCTGAGGCTTCTGAACCATACTATTGGCACGTGAGATGGCCTCCACCTGTACGTCATGAAATTTAGCATCAGTCTCCCGTCGTATAAAGTCCTGCATAGCAACAGTCAAACTGCCATCACGGATCCCCAGAACAAACTGGTCACGGAGTGTCCGATCAGGGTTACAGAAGGCTGGTGAGCCCCCTCTTTCCTTCCCTTGAATATCTCGGAGCAGTTCTTGTAGGGCATTTGCATACTGAGGGAGACTTTCATTCTCCTTTTGTACCCTCTGAAAGAACCGTGCCTGCAGGGACCCCAGCAATGCGGTTTCTCCATAAATAGTTTCTAGAATCTGGACAACTTGCTCAAATGTCTGTCTTTGTTCAAATGGCCGCAATATCACTGTAGTCTTAGCATCTCCTTGTAACGTCAATATGGCTAGCTCTACTAGTACTTCTGGTGCGGTCTGGTACATGCGCTGTACCATTCGTATCTGCTCTGCCCACACACTCACAGACATATTATTGCCATCAAACTTTGCTAACTGACTCATTACAGCCCCTGCTGGCATTCTTCCTCCAGCACCATCCCTCCTAACGGGTGCGTCGCCGTCCATTCTGGTAGGCGGATCCTGCCGACTACACCAATTTGTGAACCGAGAGCAAGGCAGGTGGTTTAACTCCGCAACCAGAAAAGAGTGCGTACGCAGAAGTCAAGATTAAGAAGATTGCATTTACTATAAATTAATAAAAGCAGGTTAACAGTGAAATCACAGAGATAAAGACAAGCAAAATATTCAAAACAGTATAAACGATTCAAGTCAGAGACTGCAACAATTTCCACCTTTGCTGTGTCCGTATTCGCAGTGCGGACACTAAGAAATAGCAGTCCCCGGAACTATCCCTAACTGACCCTAACTTTCAAGCGGGTGCGCACCCCCCTTATCCCAGTGGTCCAAGTGGACCTCTTACAGTTTGTGGAAGTGCACGGTGGGGCCCGATGTCGTCCTTTTCCTTTAACCAGCGCAGGATCCGCAACAAAGAAGTCCTCCTCAGCAGGCCGGAAAACCAGATGAATATAATCCAGAATTTTACAGTGACTGTCCGGTACCTCGACAGCACTGTGAGTCTCTTTACTGTTTGGGGCAATCCACTCAGCCCAATGTCGGCTCCACAGGTTAGTTGCTGCACACAGTCCTTTTAACTTGCCTTCACTAAATGCACAGTCTCTTTATACTCCATCCGTCTCTAGACTGAAGTTCACACAGCTTGGCTGCACAGGAACGTCCTTTAGTATCTCCACACACGTCTTACACAGCACAGAACTTGCTTGCTTTCTTTCTTGCCAAGATGGCAGCCGTTATAGTTCCAGTCTCTCTTCCTCATTCTTCCTGCTCACACTGAGGCAGGCTGACATCATAAGGGGCGTGTCACTTCAACACTTATGCTGTTTTAAAGAGCCACTATCACATTAATACATTTTCTCTATGGTAAACTTCAATGCAAATTGGTCCTATGCTGCCATCTACTGACCAAACGAATACTGCAGGCATTTACATTTATCTGTATTACTGGAATAGCATTATACATTAAATTTTAACACAGTTTACCAGGATAATGAAACTTAGAGACATTACATGCCTGTTTCTTACACAGTGCTGCTTCTCTGTAGCCCAGGTCAGGCGCTTCTGCCGCTGTTTCTGGTTCAAAAGTGGCTTGACCTGGGGAATGCGGCACCTGTAGCCCATTTCCTGCACACGCCTGTACACGGTGGCTCTGGATGTTTCTACTCCAGACTCAGTCCACTGCTTCCGCAGGTCCCCCAAGGTCTGGAATCGGTCCTTCTCCACAATCTTCCTCAAGGTCCGGTCACCTCTTCTCGTTGTGCAGCGTTTTCTGCCACACTTTTTCCTTCCCACAGACTTCCCACTGAGGTGCCTTGATACAGCACTCTGGGAACAGCCTATTCGTTCAGAAATTTCTTTCTGTGTCTTACCCTCTTGCTTGAGGGTGTCAATGATGGCCTTCTGTTTGTTTGTTTTAAAACTCTTTTTATTGTTTTCTCAGCAATAAATATATACTCATTGACACTTGGGCATAAAAAATAGAAATCTGAGACACAGATACATGTTGTCATAAGACATATCAATAATAACAATGACATTCTCTTATAGGTCAGCAACATGTCCAAGTGCATGAGGTAGTTCAACAAATATAATCAGAATATTACGTGAACATCCACAAATACAACATTTAACAGTGGGTAGACACAGGTAATTGGGTTAAGGAAAGTAAAAGGAAAAAGTAGTGGGGATGGGGGGGGGGGGGGTAAAACCAGTTGTTGGTGCATAAGGTATTGTCATTAACCTCGAAACCTCGCCAAATCTAGAACACTCAGATGTTATAATCTTGCCTTTAGTAAGTCTCATCCACATGAACCAGAACTGCTCACCTCCATGCAAGGGCCGACATTCAAGTATGTTCAGTAACAACCCATCCAGATTATCAATTTAGTATAAATTGTCTGTAAGATCTCCAGGGGTTCCAAATAGCTTCAAATTTAAGTGTGGATCCCTGGTCCCAATGTACCATCTGCTCAAGTCTACATATTTGATCACATTTGACAAACCATTTCTGGATCGGAGGTATGTCTTGTTGTTTCCAGCATGTTGCGATAAGAAGTCTAGCAGACGCCAGCAGAGCCGCACACAAAATTCTAATGTTCTTTGGACCCTTTATGTCATTATACAAGCCAAACAGGCAAAGTTTTGGGGTCACAGGGACATGCGTCCCACTCACTTTTGATAAAACTCCACACACTGCTTTCCAAAAGGGCACTACTTGGTCGCAGGACCACCAAATGTGTGCATGGGTACCCATTTCCTTATTACACCTCCAACACAAGGGACTTGTAGAAGCGGGAAATATACGATGTAGTCTTTGGGGGGTAAAATACCACCTAGTTAGGACTTTATAACTGTTCTCTTGTACCTTGACACACCTGGACACCCTAGTCGGGGAGAGCAAAGCAAGTTTTTTCTCAACTGATGAAAACTTTATTTGTAAGTCTAGTTCCCATTGGTGAAGAAAGGTCGGACTGTCTATCTTAGATGTGGACATTAAAGTCTCGTACAGTTTGGATATTTTCCCTCTTGGGTCTTTAATTTGTGCAACTAATTTTTCAAATGAAGAATGGACTACCACTGTAGGTAGACGTGTTAGGTTCTGCTTCAAATATCTGATGCAATAGTTGATATGGAACGGGGAGCAATCCTTCATCAGTGGATGTTTATAAAGATCTAATGCTGAAGGGATATCATTATCCGGGCAAATAGCCAATAGCGGAGATACACCCTGTTTCACACTGTCCGGAAGAGTGTGTAAAAAATCAGTAGATGCCTGAAAAAAGACATCCCTAATTTGCATTAACATCAGGTAATTAGGTGTCAAAATGGATCTCCAGTTAGACTTCACCCACATGTTCAGCACGTATTTAGTAATTGAACTCTGAGTTCTAATATTTTTGGAAGCATGGGGGCCATCCATAAATAAGAATGCTCTCAGCGGGACGGTTGACATGGCTTGTTCTACTATCAGATCCAATCGATCTGAATGAGGCCTTAACCACTCTAAACATCTAAGACATATCACCGCCTTGTGGTAGTGATGCACATCTGGGATACCCAGACCACCCTGGATAGGATGTCGTGTAATCTGATTAAAAGGTAAGCGTGCCCTTCTCCCACCCCAAAGGAATCTCAACATAACATCCTGTATTTTTTTAAAAATGATTTGGGGATAGGTATCGGGAGAGTCTGAATATAATATAGGATGGTAGGCAAGAGAACAGTTTTGATTAAAGCTCTGCGCCCAAACCAAGAAACATATGGGATATCCCATTGGCTAATAGTATCTTCTAAGCGTTTTGGAAGAGATGCAAAGTTTTCCTGGTATAATCGGGAGAAATCTGGCGTGAGTTTTATCCCTAAAAAGGTAATTTGAGTTGTCGTCCATACAAAAGGTGTACTTGACTTAAGAACCTCCAAATCTCTAGGCGCTACCGACAGAGAAAGCACAACTGACTTAGACAAATTTACTGAGAAGTTTGACAAGTCAGAAAAGGCTTTGAGCGTCAACATGATGGCAGGAAAGGCAGTTATAGGGTTGGATACCAACAGCAGTACGTCATCAGCAAAGGCCGCCGTCTGATGGACCGATGACCCCACCGATAGTCCCGCTATCTCCTCGTGCTGCCGAAAAGATTGCAAAAGAGTTTCAATCACCAGCACAAACAACAATGGGGAGAGAGGGCAACCTTGTCTCGTACCATTGGATATTCGAAACATAGGAGACAGCGTACCATTAACTAGGATCCTTGCGGTAGGCGAATTGTACATGGCCATGACAGCCGCTATAAAAGAATCTGGAATGCCAAATTTCGTCAAGGCTTTAGCCATAAATAACCAGTCCACCCTATCAAATGCCTTTTCCGCGTCCATACTAAGAATCGCTAAGGGGATGTCTTGTGTTTTCGCCCATTGCATAAGGTGGATAATCCGAATGACATTACTCCTCCCTTCTCTAGTGGGTATGAATCCTACCTGTTCGGGGGATATAAGTTCTGGTAAATACTTTTTAAGCCTGTTAGCTAGTAGTTTGGCGTACAATTTTAAATCATTATTGAGTAAAGAAATTGGCCTATAACTGGCACATAATGAATGGTCTTTCTCAGGTTTGGGTATAATAGTCACCTGAGCTGATAACATATCTCTTGTAAAGTCCGCCCCATTTCTCACAGCGTTACAGACTCTCAGAAGATATGGTAGCAGTGTATCTTTAAAATTAACATAATAACTCACTGGTAAGCCGTCTGGGCCAGGACTTTTATGGAGGGGGGACTCTTTTAATGCTTTCTGTAATTCTTCCAGAGTAAATTCAGCTTTCAAGCTAGCTGCTTGTTCTACACTAAGGGATGGGAGTTGTATGTTGTGTAACCAATCATCTATCAAACGACTTCTGTCCAACTGTTGAGCAGGTGATTGATCTTCCCGTAAATTGTAAAGTTGACTATAAAACTTGCAAAATTGTTCAGCAATCAGGTCCGTTTTACTGACCGTCTGTGCTGACGTAGTCTTGATATGAGATATGAAAGACTTCACCTTCTTTTTCTTCACTTGAGATAGTAATAATTTTGACGCTTTGTTGCCATGAGCGTAGAATTTACATTGAGTTGACAGAAATAACTTGGCCGTCTTGGCATTTAGTATATTTTTTAATTCGGAACGCAAGGTGTCCAGGCGTGCCAAGACGTCCTCTCGAGATTGTGATTTGTGTTGTTTTTCCAATTTGGCAATCTCCGTTGTAAGTTCCTCGATCTTAACCTGTTTCTGCTTTTTGACATAAGAGCCCAAGGCTATTAGCTGCCCCCGTATCACTGATTTGTGTGCATCCCATAAGAGTACCGGGGATATATTCTCCTTGTCATTCAATTGAAAGTATTCTTCCAGCTTCTCCACCATTTTGGGAATAGTGGTACTATTCAACAGCGTTTCATTCAATCTCCACCTAAACTCTCCTTTAGGAAGATTCGTCAATTTGTAAGTAAGGAAAACAGGTGCGTGATCAGATAAAAGAATACTTCCAATTGAGGATGCAACACAATATTGCAGTGATCTTGTATCGAGGAATATATAGTCCAAACGCTGGTAAGATTTATGAGCAGCTGAATAATAAGTGTAATCTTTTTCGGCAGCGTGCATCATTCTCCAGGAATCTGCAAATCCTAGTGAGGAAATCGCTGATTTAATCCTGTTCAGAGACAGCCTAGTAAGCGCAGACAGACCAGAGGAGGAATCTAAGGTAGGAGTCAACGCAACATTAAAGTCGCCTCCTAGAAAAATAGTACCATCTGCATAGTTGCCAAATTTTGCAATAGTTTCCACCAACCAGTCTGCCTGGGCTGAGTTAGGAGCGTAGACATTCCCAAACGTAAATACCTGGGACCCAATCAAACCTTTTATAAAGATGAACCTACCATCCTCATCTACTAAGGAATCTTGACAAATAAAGGGTATGCTTTTATGTATTGCTATACTGACTCCTCTAGACGCCGATGACATTGATGGACCATGGAACCACTGGTTAAACAACATATGCGATAATCTCGGCACATGCTGTTTACGAAAATGTGTCTCCTGCAATAAGGCTATGTGTACTTTTAACTTGTGCAGATAGTGACATATTTGAGTTCTTTTACTAGGAACGTTCAGGCCTCTTACATTATATGAGCACACCTGTAACTCAGTCATAATGGACAAGACTTACCAATCCAGCTAGGTGAAGGATCTGTCCCAACGAAGCAGGTTTCTTCCTTTGTGGAGGTAGTAGGGGAAGACCAGGAAAAAAGGGATGGGAAGGAACACAAACTATAGGGGAAAACAAAATAGACAGTAACAAATGAACACCATCTCAGGACGTATATCCACGGAGATACAGTGGACGGACTCCAGAGATTTAACATGTATAAACCAAAGGAGGAGGGTCTACCAAACATGACCAGTAAACCCTCTGAGCCCAACGCTTTCGGGCTGTACAAAACTTTAGAGAATTTCAAAAGAGGCAATCATGGACATAAGAAAAAGAAGGAAATTGGAAGAAAAGTAGGGTATGGAAAGAAGAGGAGGCATTGGTAAATGACTCAGAAAATCATAAAATCATTAAACATAATAATTGGTTGCAAAGAGAGGAGTACCACAGTGTACTAGAGACAGTTTTAGTGATAGTATTAGTTGTTATTAATTAACAAGTCCACTAGATGGCGTGCTATCCCCAGAAATCTCTCATGCATCCTATTCTCATTCTGTGCCAGAATCTGCAGTGCTTAGGCTAACGCAAGGAGAGCAAAAAAGAAAAATGAAAAATTTGTGCAGTATTCATTTCCAGGTCAGTACCGTTCACATTTAAATAAAGTAATATCGGGCTAATATCAAGACAAAATGGAAATAAAAATAGTAATAGGAAGTAAAAAGTAAGAAGTAAGAAGTAAAAGGTAATACGGTAATAAGGGAGGGTAGAAAAACGGAACAGAGAAGGGACAGCACTTAGAGCAGGGGGCCACCTTGTAAGTACTGAACAGTACTAATGGGAGAAGGAGATAAAAGATAAAAAACAGCACATTACTCATTCAAAGATAATGGAAAGTCCATGACTGTTATGCTCTCCTTCAGGTGGGAAGTTTCCTGGACCTCTGAGGACGCTGCTTCTTCGGCACGACAGCTTGCCAGGAATCCTGTACCGGCAATTCAGGTAAGTTGGACACAATCTGTGCCGGGCACCAATCAGGAATGTCCACACCTTGTATGTCCAAAACTTCGCATACCCTGATAAGGTCGGCATGACTTCTTATAACTTGTTTACGGAGCGGCGTATTAATTAATAGGCCAAACGGGTGGAGCCATCGATAAGACAATTTCTTCTGAATAAGAATGTCCAAAAAAGGTTTTAGGTGCCTTCTTTTCCTGAGGGTCATCGGCGACAAATCATGAAATAATGACACTGTGGATCCCTCTATTTCCACATTTCTGTTATTGCGCGCTGCAGACAAGATGTCCTCTTTAATAGGCAAACTTGGTAAGCCGGCAAATAACATCCCTCGGTGGGTCTTGTGGTCTTGGAACCGGGCGTAGGGCTCTATGGATTCTATCCATTTCGAAATCTTCTGGTTGTCGGTCTGTCACCAGGCGGCCAAATAGTTGGACTACCTCCTGCTTCAGGATTTCTTGCGACACCGATTCAGGGACCCCTTTTAAACGGATGTTGTTCCGTCTCCCCGTTATCCTGATCTTCTATCAGGGAGTACAAGTAGTTCACATGCGCCTGCGTTTCATCAAGGCTGTGTGAGACTTGCTCGTTGAAAGAGATGAGGACTTGCTGCGTCGCCTCCATCGCCTCCATTTTGGAATTCATCTGGCGCATGTCCTTTTTTATTTCAGACAAGTCCCGGCGTAACGGTTCTAGGGCATCTTGCAGGAGGTCTCTCATGAAGTCCCGAGAGAGAGGTAAGTCTTCCGACTGCATAATTTCCTCCTGGTCGCTATCGCCTTCTCTCTCTGAATCGAGGTCTTTATCTTCCTCCGGACTTGAACGGCGCACAGGCGCCATCTTGGACTCACCCCTGGGCTCGGCTCTTCTCACAAATTTGTCCAGATCGCTCTGGCTAGCAGAGGCTTTGAGCCTATTCGGGGTGTCCTTAGGCTTGTCCTTGCCCGTTCTGCCCATTTTTTTGCAAGAAATAGCAGCTTTGATAGGCTCAGAAGGCACGGTCAGCAGCAGAGCTCTTCACATGCGCTGCATCCGGCTCGGCTGCTTGACTCCGCCCCCTCAATGATGGCCTTCTGGACAGCAGTCAGGTCGGCAGTCTTACCCATGATTGCGGTTTTGAGTATTGAACCAGGCTGGGAGTTTTTAAAAGCCTCAGGAATCTTTTGCAGGTGTTTAGAGTTAATTAGTTGATTCAGATGATTAGGTTAATAGCTCGTTTAGAGAACCTTTTCATGATATGCAAATTTTTTTAGATAGGAATTTTGGGTTTTCATGAGCTGTATGCCAAAATCATCAATATTAAAACAATAAAAGGCTTGAACTACTTCAGTTAGTGTGTAATGAATCTAAAATATATGAAAGTCTAATGTTTATCAGTACATTACAGAAAATAATGAACTTTATCACAATATGCTAATTGTTTGAGAAGGACCTGTATATTTATAGAGATGGTCGTTACGGACGCAGTGACACCTAATATCTGTGGTTTTTGTTTGTTTTTGTTTTTTTTTTATAGGAAAGGAAATTTATTTTTTACATTTTTATTTATTTATTTTTACTTTTATTATTTTCACTTTTTTTTTTTATCAGTTCCCTCTTGGATCTTGAAGATCCAGTGGGGCTGATGGTTGTACTATACTTTGCAATGCTCTTGCATTGCAAAGTATAACACAATCATATGCCTGCAGGTGGCAGCACCGGACGCCTATACCATGGCAACCGGACACCTTTGCAAAGCGTCAGGTTGCCATGGCAACCATTGGGCGCTGCGATCGCAGCAGCCCTGATGGTTGAGAGAGAGGGAGCCCCCTCCCTCTATTAACCCCATGGATGCCGCTACTGCAGCATCTATGGGGTTACAGCAGTGTCAGCATAGAGCTGACACACGCTGCTGATGGCGGCGGCTCAGGAATGGAGCCGCCGTCATCACACACACAAGGGGGACCGCATCGGGGGCAGGGGACAGGGGACAGCGCTGGAAACTTGGGGGAGAGGGGCAGCATTTCACTTATTACAGATCGCGGCAGGAGGGGGCGGACCGCGTCGGGGGGGAGGGGGGCAGGATAAGATGATGGACAAGAAGGGGGCACAGATCGGGGCAGGAGGGGGCGGACCGCATCGGGGGCAGGACAAGAACAAGAAGGGGGCCAGATCGGGGGCTTCAAGGGGGCACAGATCAGGGGCTTCAGGACACATTACCGATTTCAGGCTCTGATCTGCAGAGCGCAGATCAGAGCTTGAAACCGGCATTTTAACACTGCCGCAATCCGATTGGTTAGTCTGCACAGACTAACCAATCGGATCCATTGCCGGCAAGGGGCCACTCTGATTGGTCCCTTGCTGGCATTACTGCACTGTATGCTGTCCGTGACAGCATACAGGGCAGGGGCAGAAGCTTTAATCCAAGCGCTTTGCAGCGCTTGGATTAAAGAGCTGCCAGAACGTATATATACGTGGTAGCTGCACGGGGTATGTGCAGCTATCACTTATATATACAGATTGCAGTTGTGAAGGGGTTAATGAGTTTCACTCCAGATTATTTTTTTTAAGTCGCAAAAAAGTGGCAATCTCACTCCAAGAGGAGGGTGGAGGAGGGAAACCGGAGGAACTTCTCTAGACAAAGGTGTTAGGTCTAAGGATAAGACAAATTTTACAAACAACATGTGTCATGTGATAAATGTGGCATAAAGTCTTCCAACGCAGACTGAAGAAAAACTGACTTCAAATATTCTCCTCATGATAAATAGTGATTGATCATTCTATCGCCAGTGCTGTCACTTTAATTTGATAGTGTTTTACTTTTTGTTATTCGTTTTAGGATATTTTATTATTAAATACGGCCTTTTTGATGTGACGGCATACGCTTGACAAAATGGTCTTGTATCACTGCACCGGTGCTTATAGATTGCTGCTCGAATAAGACGCCTACTGAGCAGGGGTCAAGTCCTGGGAAAAAAAGTGTGGGAACTCACCCAAGATCCAGTGCCTCCGCGTGAAGTCACAGCACGCGGCGTACGCAAAGGGCAGGGAAGGTCACTCTCTTTCTCCCCCCTCCCTCCCTTGTCACTCTCTTTCTCCCTCCCTCCCTTGTCACTCTCTTTCTCCCCCCTCCCTCCCTCCCTTGTCACTCTCTTTCTCCCCCCTCCCTCCCTTGTCACTCTCTTTCTCCCCCCTCCCTCACTTGTCACTCTTTTTCTCCCCCCTCCCTCACTTGTCGCTCTCTTTCTCCCCCCTCCCTCACTTGTCGCTCTCTTTCTCCCCCCTCCCTCACTTGTCACTCTCTTTCTCCCCCCTCCCTCACTTGTCACTCTCTTTCTCCCCCCTCCCTTCCTTGTCACTCTCTCTTTCTCCCCCCTCCCTCCCTTGTCACTCTCTTTCTCCCCCCTCCCTCACTTGTCACTCTCTTTCTCCCCCCTCCCTCACTTGTCACTCTCTTTCTCCCCCTCCCTTCCTTGTCACTCTCTCTTTCATTCCCTCCCTCCCTTGTCACTCTCTCTTTCATTCCCTCCCTCCCTTGTCACTCTCTCTTTCATTCCCTCCCTCCCTTGTCACTCTCTCTTTCATTCCCTCCCTCCCTTGTCACTCTCTCTTTCATTCCCTCCCTCCCTTGTCACTCTCTCTTTCATTCCCTCCCTCCCTTGTCACTCTCTCTTTCATTCCCTCCCTCCCTTGTCACTCTCTCTTTCTCCCCACCCACCTCGGGTGTAGCGTGGCCGAGCTCTGTCCGGTCCGTGATACAGGAGCATTTGCTGTACCCGGCCGGACTGACAGGAAGTGCACACTAAGTGAGCACTTCCTGTCAGTCTGGCCGGGTACAGGAAACAAAAGCTCCTGTACCGCGGACAGAACAGAGCTCGGCCATGCTACATTAGAGGCGCTTCCCTCCTGTCAGTCCCTCTCTTCATGCTGCGCCAGAGCGGGGCGCCGACAGTGTTGAGGGGCACAATGCGCTGCCCTGCTGAAAGGGAGCGGCGTTCCTGCTAAGAAAAAAGTGCAGGAACGCCGTTCCCACGCGTTCCTGCAGGACTCGAGCCCTGCGACTGAGTGCACATGGACTGGAATGCACGCATACGGCAAAACTATGTAGACTAGCCTCATGAAATGGTTACAGTTCAGGGGTACAGGGGATTAGGTTTCCAGGCTCAGACTGTCGTACTTATAGTATAGCGGCCCATGAGCAGTTGCTGCTCCAGTAGTGGAAAGCATAGACTCCCTGGCTATGAGCAATGACCCAGGCACAACTGGCCAAGCTCTCCGGCCCTGTGAATCAAGTGGCAGGGGGATTGTCGTCACCTTCAGGGGCATCCCGTTGCAGATGCAGAACTGTACAAATCAATAATTTAATCTCCTTATAGCACTGTATTTAATCATTGTTTAGAAGTTACATTACTGCACTTTGCCAGGAGAGGGCAGCAAAGAGGGGAGAACAACCTACAGTGTATATGAGACGTCTAATGGTACTTTCACACTTGCGTTAAAGTTTTCCGGTATTGAGTTCCGTCCTCGGGGCTCAATACCGGAAAAAAACTGATCAGTTTTATCCTAATGCATTCTGAATGGAGAGCAATCCTTTCATTGTGCATCAGTTCAGTCCCTCTTACATTTTTTGGCCGGAGAAAATACAGCAGCATGCGGCAGTTTTCTCTCCGCCCAAAAATCCTGAACATTTGCCGGAATGCCGGAACCAGCATTAATTTCCATTGAAATGCATTAATGCTGGATCCGGCCCCAAGTGTGCCGGCAAAACATGCGCAGACCTTTAAAAATTTGAAAAAAATAAATACGATCCGTTTTTTCAGATGAAAGACGGAAAGACGGATCCGATATTGCAATGCATTTGTGGGACAGATCCGCATCCGTTTGCATCCGGATTGCGTCGCCGGAACTGCCTGCCGGAATCCTCTGCCGCAAGAGTGAAAGTACCCTAATACGTTGCCGGCGTTCTATTACTGACAGTCTAATTATGCAAAAAAGGAGTAGTTTTTTTTTGACATTTTTTGTAAATAATGATTTGATGGACATTTAGCAGTGCCATCTGCTATGCTTGACAAATGTATGTTTGCCAAGTGCCTTTCCCCCATATTGATTTTCAAAGCTCTAGTGCATCTTTAGAAGGGCCCCATCCACGATGTTCTGTTTATGATATTGGTAGAGCAGTGGGACTTTTTAGACCCCTTTAGGATTCAGGACCCAGGTGCGACTGCCACCTCTGCACTCCCTAAAGTTACACCCCTGTTGATTGTTACACTACACCATCTGTCCCAAAAACAAGAGTAATAACATCAGGATAAGGCCTCATGAACACAAACGTATTTTCTTTCTATCTCCATTCCGGTTTTTTTTGCAGACCAGCCTCTGTGTAAGGGCTATTTGATCATGAAGGAGAGTGATGGGGTGCTGCGCCAGATGACCTGGCCTCCACAGTCACCGGACCAATTGAGATGGTTTGGGGTGAGCTGGACCGCAGAGTGAAGGCAAAAGGGCCAACAAGTGCTAAGCATCTCTGGGAGCTCCTTCAAGACTGTTGGAAGACCATTTCAGCTGACTACCTCTTGAAGCTCATCAAGAGAATGCCAAGAGTGTGCAAAGCAGTAATCAAAGCAAAAGGTGGCTACTTTGAAGAACCTAGAATATGACATATTTTCTGTTGTTTCACACTTTTTTGTTATGTATATAATTCCACATGTGTTAATTCATAGTTTTGATGCCTTCAGTGTGAATCTACAATTTTCATAGTCATGAAAATAAAGAAAACTCTTTGAATGAGAAGGTGTGTCCAAACTTTTGGTCTGTACTGTACATACGGTCGTGTGCATGAAGCCTAGGGGGTCATGCCTGCTAACGTAAGGGCTCCGTGCCCGCGCTGCGGACCGCAATGCACGGGTACCGACTGTGGGGCAGCCACATGCAGATTGCGGACCCATTCACTTGAATGGGGTCCGCGAACCGCATCCGGCGGTCCGCACCGCAAAAAAGTAGTGCATGCACTTTTTTGCAGTGCGGAGGCACGGTCAGAAACACCACGGAAGCACTCCATAGTGCTTCCGTGGGGTTCCGATCCGTGCTCCCGCACTGCATCTCCGGATTTGCGGTCCCATTCAAGTAAATGGGTCCACATCCGTGATGCAGAATGCACACGGCTGGTGACCCATGTATTGCGGAACCGCCGTATGTGGTACGCAGCACAGGCACAGAGCCCTTACGTTCGTGGGCATGAGCCCTAAGGTACGGTACAAGGCTTTAAAGAAACCGGGGGTGACCTCCCAAGAGTAATCCATATCTGCGAGCATAGAAAAGCATTATTCACATATTGAGCCGTGTCATATGACAATCTCTTAGCTCTACTACATCTGAGATACACTAACATGTTTCCAGTTAGGAGGCAGGTATGGATATCAGAGTGCCTCCGGAATGGTGCTGTATCGGCACTGTATTTTGGGTCCACACACATCAGTAATATGTATCACTACTATGGCAGTTAGTGGTACTGATTGGGTGAGGATGGCACTATGAAGGATGCCTCTGCACTGATGGGCTGGTAAGACGCAATATTCACATGGTTGCATGAGATTACAAACAGCGCCACCCTTGTCTATAGGCAGTGTCTGGTATTACAATATCAAAGTAAATGTGACTGAGCTGCAATATCAGACACTGCCAATGGATATGGGTGACGCTGTTTCTAACATGTTCTAAAGGACCGGGATGACAAGAAAATGGTGCAGTGTGAAAGCTTCTTCGCCCCATCCAAGCTCTGGCATGAAACGAACAAAGAAGGCAATTCATCCCCATAACACCTGATCCCTATATCTGTCATAGGGGGCCCCTAACTAGTACTCCCATATTTAAAGGGCCACTAGATCTAAAGGCTGCAGCTTATAAAAGTGTAGCAGCATTATAGGTAGGACAAGATAGTGATACCTAAACAACAGTACCTGGAGCTGAAGGCTCTCAGCACTGGAGATATGTGATATGAAGTAGACATAGCTGGGGATCGATTAGGCAGGAATGGCTGATAGCAGGGAATATTGAATGTATTTACCTGTACAGTAGTAGGTTGTATGAGAGGCAATTACTGATTAGTTGCTTGCAAATTATAATCATTTTCTCCTAATTCATTACATTATGTACCGACTTCCTCCTGAGTTTGTGATTATACACAACAGGCAACCTGAGTAAGCAGAGCTGCAGTGTAAAGCATGAAGGAGGGATAGAGTAGACAGTCATCCTTGAGATCTAGAAGGCAGTCACTGCAATGTGCAAATGGAACAGAACTAGAAAGTTGCTAAGCAGCTATTCTCACAATCGATCGTCAGATCAAATCAATATCCTTGTAGGGGTTCTATCTACATATAAAATGATACATTTTATTTCAATTCTTTAAAACATACCAACAAAAACGAGTAGATTAAAACTATCGGGTTTTCATCCAATCTTATTGTGTATGTTCAGATGCCGAAGTGGAGTGAGCACTTATATCATTTTATATGTAGATAGAACCCCTTCAAGGATATTGATTTGATCTGATGATCGATTGTGAGAATAGTGGTTTGGTTTCCTGAGGGTCTCTATCAGGGCCCCAATCGTTTCCAGTGTTGCTAAGCAGCTAGCACTGAAGAAAGTTAGAAGATCAGCAGAGCATTCTACATCTCAGCTGGAATTTCAGCCTAATAAGTGAGGAACATGATGATTGCATCGAAACATAATACAGATATAGCCAGTGGTGGTCTTTACCATCACGCATAGTATGCAATTGTGTGGGGGTCCCACAGGGTCTCCTGACTGGTGAGACAGCACCACAACCAGGGCAGCATCTTGACTACCTTCTCTGGAACACAGGGTACTCAGGACACAGGCTGGAAGAGGTCTATAGCGGCATGGTGCAGGAAAGAGGTGAACACTTAGTTGTTTCTTTTTCGTTTCTGGCACTACTAGGGTCAGTACAGAGGGGGGATGGCATTATAATACAGGGAGTACTAGTGGGAACATTAAACATACTGGGGGCATTCTAAATAGTGAAGATACTACAGGGGAGCATTATAATACAGAAGACACTACTGGTGGACAATGAGGACACTACAGAGGGTTATCAAAAATACTAGGGGCACTTCGGGGAGCATTATAATACAGGAGCCACTACTGGTGGACAATGAGGACACTACAGAGGGTTATCAAAAATACTAGGAGCACTACGGGGAGCATTATAATACAGGAGCCACTACTGGTGGACAATAAGGATGCTGGAGGCATTGTATGTACTGAGGACACTACAGGGGGTTATCAAAAATACTAGGGGCACTACGGGGAGCATTATAATACAGGAGCCACTACTGGTGGACAATGAGGACACTACAGAGGGTTATCAAAAATACTAGGAGCACTACGGGGAGCATTATAATACAGGAGCCACTACTGGTGGACAATAAGGATGCTGGAGGAATTGTATGTACTGAGGACACTACAGGGGGTTATCAAAAATACTAAGGGTACAACTGGGAGCATTATAATACAGGAGATACTACTGGTGGACAATATACATACTGGAGGCATTGTATGTACTGAGGACACTACAGAGGGTTATCAAAAATACTAGGGGCACTACGGGGAGCATTATAATACAGGAGCCCCTTCTGGTGAACAATAAGGATGCCGGAGGCATTGTATGTACTGAGGACACTACAGGGGGTTATCAAAAATACTAGGGGCACTACAGGGAGCATTATAATACAGGAGCCACTACTGGTGGACAATAAGGATGCTGGAGGCATTGCATGTACTGAGGACACTACAGGGGGTTATTAAAAATACTAGGGGCACTACTGGGAGCATTATAATACAGGAGCTACTACTGGTGGACAGGTATAAATAATGATAACACTAAGGAGGGCATTATAAATACTGGAGGCACTACGGGGAGGGGGATCGTAATACAGGGGCACTACTGGATGACATTAAACATACTGTGGGGCGTTATAAATAATGGGAACACTATGGAGGGCATTACAAATACTGGAGGCACTACGGGGGGGGGGGGGGGTTGTAATATAGGGCCACTACTGGATGACATTAAACATACTGGGGGGGCATTATAAATACTGGGGACACTACAGGAGGCCATCATAAATACAAGGGTCACTACGAGGGGGCATTATAATAACAGGGGAACAACTGAAGGACATTAAATCGATTGTGAGAATAGTGCAGATCGATTGTGAGAATAGTGGTTTGGTTTCCTGAGGGTCTCTATCAGGGCCCCAATTGTTTCCAGTGTTGCTAAGCAGCTAGCACTAAAGAAAGTTAGAAGATCAGCAGAGCATTCTACATCTCAGCTGGAATTTCAGCCTAATAAGTGAGGAACATGATGATTGCATCGAAACATAATACAGATATAGCCAGTGGTGGTCTTTACCATCACGCATAGTATGCAATTGTGTGGGGGTCCCACAGGGTCCCCTGACTGGTAAGACAGCACCACAACCAGGGCAGCATCTTGACTACCTTCTCTGGAACACAGGGTACTCAGGACACAGGCTGGAAGAGGTCTATAGCGGCATGGTGCAGGAAAGAGGTGAACACTTAGTTGTTGTTTTTTCATTTCTGGCACTACTAGGGTCAGAACAGAGGGGGGATGGCATTATAATACAGGGAGTACTAGTGGGGACATTAAACATACTGGGGGCATTCTAAATAGTGAAGATACTACAGGGGAGCAGTATAATACAGAAGCCACTACTGGTGGACAATGAGGACACTACAGAGGGTTATCAAAAATACTAGGGGCACTACGGGGAGCATTATAATACAGGAGCCACTACTGGTGGACAATGAGGACACTACAGAGGGTTATCAAAAATACTAGGAGCACTACGGGGAGCATTATAATACAGGAGCCACTACTGGTGGACAATAAGGATGCTGGAGGCATTGTATGTACTGAGGACACTACAGGGGGTTATCAAAAATACTAAGGGTACAACTGGGAGCATTATAATACAGGAGCTACTACTGGTGGACAATATACATACTGGAGGCATTGTATGTACTGAGGACACTACAGAGGGTTATCAAAAATACTAGGGGCACTACAGGGAGCATTATAATACAGGAGCCACTACTGGTGGACAATAAGGATGCTGGAGGCATTGCATGTACTGAGGACACTACAGGGGGTTATTAGAAATACTAGGGGCACTACAGGGAGCATTATAATACAGGAGCTACTACTGGTGGACAGTATAAATAATGATAACACTAAGGAGGGCATTATAAATACTGGAGGCACTATGGGGAGGGGGATCGTAATACAGGGGCACTACTGGATGACATTAAACATACTGGGGGGCGTTATAAATAATGGGAACACTAAGGAGGGCATTACAAATACTGGAGGCACTATGGGAGGGGGGATGATAATATAGGGCCACTACTGGATGACATTAAACATACTGCGGGGCGTTATAAATAATGGGAACACTACGGAGGGCATTACAAATACTGGAGGCACTACGGGGGGGGGGGATTGTAATATAGGGCCACTACTGGATGATATTAAACATACTGGGGGGGCATTATAAATACTGGGGACACTACAGGAGGCCATCATAAATACGAGGGTCACTACGAGGGGGCATTATAATAACAGGGGAACAACTGAAGGACATTAAAAATGCTGGGGCCATTATAAATACTGGGGGAACTATGGGGGCATTATAATACAGGGATCACTACTGGTGGACATTTTAATAAATGCATATATACAGATGTAGCAGAACTACAGAGCTATATACCAGCACTGCTGAGCTGAAACATTTTCTTTGAAACAGATGTAGCAGGGCTGAGTTGTTCATTTGTGATATTTAAGCACGGGTTTGAGTTTGTTATCTGGAACAATGCATGAGATATACTGATGTATTATCCAGGTTGCAGTTAAACTACTGTCTTATATTACATTTGAGTTAGCAGCTTTCAAGAGTTCATTGACATATCCATCTCTGCTGCAGCTGTACATCTGTTGCATTAAGCAATGCCCACTGCTTCCTTTTCCCCCACATATTGCAGTCTGTACAGCAGGGGGTGTTAATAAGCGACTGGCATCTATAGGTACCTTGGCGTACAATTAGATGGGGTGCGCTGGGACTGGTGTCAATCATTGCAGGCATACACACCCCCTGTATACAGACATCCAGCAGCACCGTCGTTAGCAGCGTTCTCCTCCAGCACGCACATGAGATTACCGGAGCCCTGGCGTCTGTCAGCAAGGAACCGAGCCGCGCGTTTGTCTCCCGGACAAAAGCTTTTGTGATCTGGCATTGTGCAGAGGTCAGTGCCCTGGGGATGGCGTCACTTTCTTTGGGGCTGTTTTGGGGGGTGCTCTGATCTGAAGGGGCCTCGTAATCATTGCATTCTCCCTGTAACCCTATTGTAGGTGAGCAGGATAATCGCTGGTAGCTTAGCGAGGGGGCAGCGGTGCATTCCAATACTGGGGGGGGGGGGATCATCGGGTCTTATACCACAAAGTGTAAAACCGCAGCAGAATGACAGATTAGGTGACCGCAGGCAAAGTGCACGATGTGAACAATATTACCCAGTAACTTCCCTGCTTCTAGTTTGTGTCTGTGGGTTATTTTCTTCACGTTGGCACGGCTGCCAGGAGGGATGCCAGCCTGCAATTCATTGTATGACTATTGTTTCCTAAAGACTCGGCACTCTAAATAATAAAATGACCTGGTGCACTGGTAGTGGCCATTATAATGCTCAAAGAGGTTGTCATCCATCTTTCCAAGGACTCTGAGAGGCTTCTAACTATGTAGCGGAGAATTTAATAAAAAAGGCTGATTTACTTGTCATTCTGTGGCAAGGCGGGGGTCAACCTTTCATTGTCATCTCGGAGCTGTCACTCAACTTTCCACAGACCCTGAATGACATAGGTATTGCCTTTTATCAGATGTAACGCTACATAACAGTATAAAGTCGAATGTCATTCCGTTTCGTACCGGCCGCTGCTGGTTGACATTGCCATGCTTAGAGGGGCTGTCACTCAACTTTTCGTGGACCCTGGGAGGCATATAACCTTATACTGGTAAGAAGAATTATATATTGTAAAATCTAAATTTATGTCATTCCGAATCTGTGGAACGCTTTGGGGACAACCATGAATGGTAGCTACTGCAATGCTCATAGGTGGTGTCACTCAGCTTTCCAAGTACCCTGCATTATACAGTTATGCAAGTTTAGATATGATGTCATTCAGAATCAGAAAAACTTAGGACAGGCACTAGTGCTAAGCATTAGATGCTTACTCAGCTTTCTATAGATCCTCAGAGGCATCTTACTGAATAGTGTAATATAGAACTAAATAGCCTAAAAACATGTTATGTCATTCAGGGTCTGTGGAAAGCTGGATGACAGCCACTAATGGCAACCATTATGGTGCTTACAAAGGTATAACTTAGCTTTCCTCCCATCTGGAATTACATTTAAAGGGGTATTCCAGTTATAACAAGTTATCCCCTCGTACCCTGTGGAGCTCCCTGAAATAGACTGAGCGGCCGGTCAGAAAAGTACGCTGCTGCTACATTCATTTCTATGGGAACACTGGAGATAGCCGAGTACAGCGCTAAAGCCTAATCCGGACAATCTGGAACTACATTTAAAGGGGTATTCCAGTTATAACAAGTTATCCTCTCGTACCCTGTGGAGCTCCCTGAAATAGACTGAGCGGCCAGTCAGAAAAGTACGCTGCTGCTACATTCATTTCTATGGGAACACTGGAGATAGCCGAGTACAGCGCTAAAGCCTAATCCGGACAATCTGGAACTACATTTAAAGGGGTATTCCAGTTATAACAAGTTATCCTCTCGTACCCTGTGGAGCTCCCTGAAATAGACTGAGCGGCCAGTCAGAAAAGTACGCTGCTGCTACATTAATTTCTATGGGAACACTGGAGATAGCCGAGTACAGCGCCAAAGCCTAATCCGGACAATCTGGAACTACATTTAAAGGGGTATTCCAGTTATAACAAGTTATCCTCTCGTACCCTGTGGAGCTCCCTGAAATAGACTGAGCGGCCGGTCAGAAAAGCATGCTGCTGCTATATTCATTTCTATGGGAACACTGGAGATAGCCCAGTACAGCGCTAAAGCCTAATCTGATACTTATCCTCCTCTATCCTGTGTATCGGGGATAACTTATTTGAAGCGGAACACCCCTTTAAGTTTATAATGCTATGTATAGTTACAGTTGAAAAAAATGCTGATTTCTGTGCAATTCAGGGTCTGTGGAAAGTTGAGTGACAGCTCCGAGATGACAATGAAAGGTTGACCCCCCACCTTGCCACAGAATGACAAGTAAATCAGCCTCAGAAATTCAGAGGACATAAGGTGGGAGAAGAATCCTCTGCATTTCATATGGTGAGATGTTCTGCAGAATATATTGCCATCTCTATGAGCTAGAGTTTTGCAGATCTTGAGAGACGTTAGACTCCTGTAGGTAATGGAAGCTGAGATCTAGGAACTGTTTGAGTTTATGGTAAAAGTTATTATCAATCATGACCAATGGAGACAATAAAGAGGTGGACATTACCCCAGCGGATGTGGTGGGTCCATGTAACCTATTGTTGAAAATTACCAATCCAATAAAAACTATTGTTCAAAAATAGGGGTGGAAACCACCAGATAGCACCTCTATATATCCTCGTAGGGCTAGCTCAGCTGAATGTAATGATATCTTCCACTTAGTGATCCTTTGCTTCATTATGGAGGAAAATTACTTTTCATTCATATGCAAATTATAGTAAGTGCACTGAGGGCGGGTCCAAGCCACTCTGTGCACCCTTGCTCCTCCTGCTTCCTCTGACAGCCCATCCCTCTCCTTCTTGATTGACAGGGCCAGGTTCTTGCATAGTCATCTCGCCTGGCCCTGTCAATCAAGAAGAAGAGGCAGGGGCTGTCAGAGGAAGCAGGAGGAGCAAGGGTGCACTTAACTGCTCATTTGCATATGGATTAAAAGTCCTTCTCCAGAATGAAGTATAAGTGAAGGCCATTATTAAATACAGTTGTGCTAGCCCTGCAAGGCATTGTGCCTGGTGACAGACTGACTTTAAGCCATTTGTTACATTTCTCTTGGAGGGTATCACGCTGGGTGCATGCAGCATCCATTGCACAGCTTGTGTTCAGTCAACCATTTTCACAACTATCGCTAGACTCTCAAAAAAAGGGGATGGTACATGCTGGGAATGATGTGGGTTCCCCATAGTGGGGTGCTATTGGGCTTCATGGTCACTACCACTGTTTTACTGGGAAGTTCCGACCGTTAAGAAAATTGAATTGTAAAACCGATAGAAAACTAAAATGTAAAAAATGTGGTAATTCTAGTGACCCACCGTGAGAGAAATCAGTCTAGGTGACCTCTGTATGCCATGCCTAAAACTAGGAGAAGACACTTCCAGCAACCCCAGTGCACATCCAAGGCCTGATTTTGACCATTTCTGTCCACTCAGCATGAAGATAGAATGTGGAGTCCTTCTCAGCTGCTTTGCAAAATGTATTCTTTTTAGTGGTTTTTTTTATGAATTGAGATGTCAAATAACATTGCCCATATAGTGCCCAAATGATAGTGTAAGATAATCTTCAAATAATAACATTTTACAGTAAGGAAATAAAACATGGAGGTCTAAAAGGAATTCACTACAACATCTACAAATAATAGTGCCATAACTGTGTTTCCAATAGTACTGCCAGATAATGGTGCCAGCTTAGAGGGGTTCTCTGATGTGAACCAATGGTTTGGGGCATGGGGCGAGCTCAAAAGAAAAAAAAAAGACTCACCTATAACCAGTGCTTCTGGTCTAGAACCAAGCTCTTCTCTCCACTATTTCCAGAAGTGTGATGTGCCATCAATATGCACATCATTACTTATACCCAATCAATGGCTTCAGTGGTGACCAGTGCAGGCCACAGAGTTCATGTGACCATTGGGCCTGTAGATGGGGTATCACACCTCCAGTCCAGCAGGTCCAGGAGCAGAGAAGACAAAAGATTGGCACTGGACCTGGAATGCTCATGACAGGTGAGCCTTTTTTTATGTATTCACCATGCCCAGCCCCATGACCACTGATTTCTGCCTTCAGAGAAGCCTTCACACCAGGGTGCTGCACTTGTCTAATATTGATGACCTATCCTGATGTTAGACCTTTAGTTCTGACCATGGAAAACCCCTTTAACATAGTCCTGGACATGTACTGATCTAATTTTATGTTAGTTGATGCAAGGCTCCACTTTCCTACATGGGCCAACTAGTATTAAATGTCCACCCTTGGTGTCGCAGCATCTTCATCTCTCCCAACCTTGATCTGGCCACATGGTGGACTATAAAGTCACCAGCAAGAAAAGCAAAAATGCTTAATTTCTCCTGGAGGACCCTTCTAACAAAAAGAGGTTGTCAAAATTGGAAAACTCCTTTAAGAAATACAATAAATTGATAGTAATCCACGTTCAGCTGAGGAGCATGCACAAAATGCCGTAGATGTCAGAGGTTACTGTCATAATCCCACAGCTGCAGAATGTTTACACAAGTTTTCATGATACTTTTGATTAATTGAGATTAATTTAAGTGCCGTGAAAGCCACGTTAAGCATGAAGAGATGAAGCACTTTGAGGATGCTCCTTGTTGACAGGGAGGCCAGCGAGCGCTCGGCTGATGCTGTCAGGAACGCGGCTGATGTGAAATTGAAAAGTGAGTGTGATTACTTTCTATGTGAGCGCCTCAGCATGTTCCTACAACAGAAGTAAGAATTCCCAGTCATAACTATCATGTGGTGGACATCCAGCTATTAAAATCACACTAACAGAAACATATGCTGCAGTTAATGAGGTCTGGGGGCTGTCTGCTCCTCCACGAACAGTCCGCAGAACAAAATGTCTTCTACTGCATAATCAGGAGAGAAATTGCACAGGTCAGAGGGAGGTTTCTATGAAAACTGTAAAATCTGCAAAAAAAAAATTCAGTTTTTTCTCCCTTCATTTGTCCTATTAAATGTAGGCTTTACGTTCCCTCTGGGACACATCCCTGCCTAAAGTCTCATATGGAAAGCTGACATTTGAGAAAATCCTAAAAGGGCAGAA
Organism: Bufo gargarizans; assembly: GCF_014858855.1. NCBI lineage: Eukaryota > Metazoa > Chordata > Amphibia > Anura > Bufonidae > Bufo > Bufo gargarizans. The sequence goes on along the minus strand of NC_058081.1, from coordinate 470,641,971 downwards.
AATCTGACTTTGGGAACCTTCCTTTTTTAGGTTGTCCAAATCTTGGAAGCTAATAGTCCCTCTATGATGGAGATCATCAAGAGGGTTCTTCTCTTCTGCAGGCAACCCCTTTTTGTTAGAAGGGTCACTTGACAATAAACCAAGCACTAGAAGTGTCCCCCGTCTTGAACACGGGGCAAAAGGGGCAGCTGCCCCGGGCCAAGTTGCTCCTGGGGGGCCCAAGGCAACTGCCTCTTGCGCCCTGCTGGCCATTTGAGGATCTTTCATGGGTCCATACTTTATTAACTAAGTAGCAGGACATGTAGGGCATACATGGGGGATGTCCCCACACTAAGGGTCCATCCACACGTCCAGACAACACATTGATTTCAAAAGGCACTGAGTAATGCTTAATTTCCCCTATGGTGGCGCTGTAGGAAAATTGAACACATACAGCTTGCTTTCCCCATAGATCACAGCTGATTGCTGGGAGCAGGGCCGTCTTTAATATTGATTGGACCCTGGACAAGAGGGAGAACACAAGTGCCGCTGCCACATTCATGGGTCCATACTTTATTAACTAAGTAGCAGGACATGTAGGGCATACATGGGGGAAGTCCCCGCACTAAGGGTCCATCCACACGTCCGTAGTGTATTGCAGATCCACAATACACCCGGCCTGCACCACCATAGAAATGCCTATTCTTGTCCGGAATTGCGGACAAGACTAGGACATGTTCTATCTTTTTCCGGAGCTGTGGACCGGAAGATCGGGGCCGCGCTCCGGAAATGCGGATGCGGAGAGCACATAGTGTGCTCTCCGCATTCATTCAGTCTCCATAGAGAATGAACGAGTCCGCACCTGTTCCACAGAATTGCGGACCGGGTGCGGACAACACTTGCAGACGTGTGAATGGAGCCATACTATTATTTCTGGGCACCGCTGTGGCCCCCGTTACATTCTCCAGCGCTGTATGCTAAGTAACAGCATCGGAACACCAGGGAGGAGACATCAGCTTTTCTCTCCCTGGCTGTGACGTTCTGCGCTGAGATTGTACAGCACTACAGCCAGGGAGAAGGAACGCCGAGGGAGAAAAGCTGATGTCTCCTCTCTGGTGTTCCGATGCTGTTACTTAGCATACAGCATGGGAGAATGTAACAGGGGGCCACAGCGGCGCAACGGGGCGGCGCCCAGAAATAATAGTAAGTGTAGGGACATCCCCCAAGTATGGACCCATGAATGCGGCAGCGGAACTTGTGTTCTCCCTCTTGTCCAGGGTCCAATCAATATTAAAGACGGCCCTGCTCCCAGCAATCAGCTGTGATCTATGGGGAAAGCAGGCTGTATGTGTTCAATTTTCCTACAGCGCCACCATAGGGGAAATTAAGCATTACTCAGTGCCTTTTGAAATCAATGTGTTGTCTGTGTAATGCGGGAGAGGACAGGTCCTCCAGAGTAAGAGACATTCTTTTTAAACACTCTCCACACTCGCCAAGAAATGGGGATCTTGAACAGTGGACCGACTTTTTTTAAGGGGTAAACTTAACTTGGACATTTCTGACATATTCACACAATTCCCCTGACCTATCTGGTGAGGAGGCAGCTGCATCCAAGCAGGTAAAAATGTAAAGGGGTTATTCCACTCACTTTTCTTTTTATCTTCCTTTTCTATGGGTGGGCAGTAGCTCAGATGAGAATAACACACCTGCAAATCCCAGGATGCACTGCAGTTAGCTCTTGATAATCCCTTCCTCCCTGCATATAAAATAATACCTCACATATGGCCCCAGAGATACCTAGGGTATTTAATGCCCCCACAGTTTCCTTCTCCACTGGCTAGAGTGGGATTTAGCTATACACTGCACTTCCATGAATTAACAAGTAGGGATGAATGAAAGGTGTCAGGGCTGCCTAACCATAAGATCACTAGTCCAGCACTGACGGGAAGCGAAAGGAGCAGGGAAGATACTGACCATGTTAGTCCACCACTGAATGAAAGAGAAGGTGGATCGCAAGGATAAACAGCAGGGAGTGCCACCAGAGAGGAAAATGTAACGTACATATAAAAAACACCCTTACAATATTTTAATGCATGTATATTGCAATAACACTTTATCTGAAATGCCCTGTTCATTATATAGTAATACTTTTAACGGGATAACCCATTTAAGATCTGGCCACAACGTACTTTGCTTTCTCCACTCACCTCTATGGTAGTTACATAAACTGCGTATGAGCTGCTATAGGGCCCATAGAGATAGGGACCACAAGTCAGGTTGAAGTCACTCCCTTTCCGATGGGTACCTCAATGTTAGCACACTAACCTAAGGCTCCTTCCATCTTACTCTCGTTAAGTGATGACAAAGGGGTAATGAGAACTAGCACCACGTCAGATATCCTTGGTGGCATTATTTGAAATCAAGAAGGATCCACTCTTTATCTCCTACTGTATATGAACTCCGAAGTATGTTTGTTGCCTACACTCAGCTGAGGAAGCCATTCCCTTGCTGTCACCTGTGATGTACAGATGCCTCAGGTCCTTCAGAATGAAAGCAGCTCTTTGTACAGTAGCAGCGCTCTGCTCTAATAGGGGCAGAGCCTTAGATGACCTTTATTTTCTTAGAAAGTGACATGAACCATACACTTAAATAGTTTTGTATAGCTTTTCATAGTAGATATCTCTGCATATAAAGTCACTGTTTCCCTGAAAATGCTGGAAGGAGGCGCAGAAGCAGCCAGTTCTTCTAGGCACAAAAGGTACATCCTTATGGTGGCTCTGTGGGCTAAAGTGTCCTATGGGTTAGGTGTGGGCTTAAACTGCCGTTTCCTGCAGTAGATTAGTGCCCATAATATGTCATATCATTACTAGAAGGTCTATCCTTCACATAGATTGTAGGATGGGTTAGTTCCCCTACGGCCTCCACTGTATCAGGGCATATAACACCCCATCCACTACAGTCCACTCACAGCTTCCTTGCTAATGGGTCTTCTTAAACCTTTGTCATGGTCTCAGCTGTAGTATTATTTAGGCACTGTATAGTACCATGTGGGCACTGCATAGCACCATTATGTTTACTTTCTAGCACTATTTGGGCACTGCATGGCACAATTATATATGTTTACTGTATGGAAGTATTTGGGCACTGCATGGCACAATTATATGCTTACTGTATAGCACTATTTGGGCACAGCATGGCACAATTATATATTTACTGTATAGCACTATTTGGGCACTGCATGGCACCATTATGTTTACTTTATAGCACTATTTGGGCACTGCATCGCACAATTATATATCTTTACTGTATGGACGTATTTGGGCACTGCATCGCACAATTATATGCTTACTGTATAGCACAATTTGGGCACTGCATGGCACAATTATATATTTACCGTATAGCACTATTTGGGCACTGCATGGCACAATTATATATTTACCGTATAGCACTATTTGGGCACTGCATGGCACAATTATATGCTTACTGTATAGCACTATTTGGGCACTGCCTTGCACCATTATATTTACTGTATAACATTATTTGGACACTGCATCGCACAATTATATGTTTGCTGTATAGCACTATTTGAGCACTGCATGGTACCATTATATGTTTACTTTATAGCACTATTGGGGCTCCAGATGGCACAGTTATATGTTTACATTATAGCAGTATTTGGGCTCTGCATGGCACAATTATATGTTTACTGTATAGCACTATTTTGGGACTGGCACAGTTTAGGCTGCGTTTACCTCAGGCTTTTGTCGAATGTTTAACTTACACACATAACATATACGTGGATGCATTTGATGGGCACCATACAGTGGCATCTGTCACCATAGGGTTCCACTCCAAAAAAAATCTGTTTAAAAAACGCATATATATCCTTTTTCTTCTTTTAAGTTAAACGTAGGACAAAAATGTGATGTGTTCAGAGCCTTAACCTATAGCATTTGGGCAGTGTATGGTACCACTATATGGTTACAGTATAGTACTATTTGGGCACTACATGGCACTGTTATCTGCTGACTGTATGGCACTATTTGGGCACTGTATGCTACTTTTATCTGCTTACAGTCTTGTAGACCACACAGAGCAGTATTATGTAGGCACAATATGGCTTTCCACTTTGGCTAATATGGAAGAGTACAGTATGTGACTGTACCTTTACAAATTTTGATGCAGCCGTTTATGACACTGCCATCGAAACTGAATCTGAAATAATGTGTGTTCATGTATGTAGGACAAAAAAATAAAATAAAAATAAAAAATGTAATCCTTACCAATAACAAGTCTGAATTTTGACACGCGCTGTTATTTTGTTCCTGTAATCATTTACGATGTAAAAATTGGGTTTAAAAAATGCCTCAATTAGAAATCTGCTCCTGTTTCCAGCGTCTGAAGGTAATTACGTCTGCTTGGGGGGAAAATACTTACCTTCTGTTGAAGAATACAAAGCTCTGTCATTTAAGTGCTGCTTTTTAGCAACATTTAAAGGCTTGGCGCTTGTCATGTGTGAGCATGTAAAATTAATTTTCTTTTTTATCTCGGCCTGAAAAAAAAAAAAAACACCCATTAATACAAAGGACTAGAGAAAAATGGCTTGTTTATAGTTAGCAGCACTGGATTCAGCTTAAAAATACAAAAAAGGGATTTCAATTCTCGGAAACCAGTGTTGAAAAAAAAATGTATTTATCTTTTTTTGCAAAATATTAACCTCTTATTTTCCAGAAATATTTCCCATTGGCAAATGAAGGGATTACACCCCTGCCCCTCCGAAATTCAGGGTAATAACACAACACAGAAAGTGCCAACCATGGCACCTTATATGTGGCAATCAACTGCGCCTTCATAATTACATACCCCCTCCCCCTTCATAAATATATGTTCCCCCCTTTTTCTCACATGGCTTATGTGAGAAGCAGTTACATCTTCTCCTTTTTTTAGGATTTCCAGGAGGGGAGTGTATTGTAGACAGAGAAGATGACATACTTGTCTCTCATCGGGGTGGGAAGATAGCAGGCACAATCGTATGAAAATAAAACCAGGACCACACTGTGACGATGGCGTACACCCATTCGCACATCATGGCATCAAGAAGGCATCCGCCAAGTCGAGTGATTATTGAACTAGATGAGTACAGCTCCAATCCTACGCAGGCTTTCACGTTCTACAACATCAACCAGGGACGATTCCAGCCGCCCCATGTTCAAATGTGAGTAATCTGTTCAAGGAAGGGGATTTTTAACAATGATGTTGAAATTAACCTTTGAGTCCCCATTAATTATGATACGGATGTATAATAAATGTGGAGGTTTACATAGGACTGCACGATATCCTAGAAAATTCTTACTATGCAGTAGAAACTCTTCTACTGTACTATTTCTACCTGTGTCTATGGTAAATCAAATATGTTTTATCTAAATTACATACATCTTAACCCACAAGCTGAAGTGCATACCATAGATAGATAGATCTAGACAGATATATAATAGATAGATAGATAGATCTAGACAGATATATATTAGATAGATAGAGCTAGACAGGTGTATATATATATATATATATATATATATATAATAGATAGATAGCTGTAGATAAATAGATAGATAGATATGAGATAGATAGATAGAGGATAGATAGATAGAAATAGATAATAGATAGATAAGAAATATAGATATAGATAGATAGATAATAGATAGATCTAGACAGATATATATAAGATTGATAGATCTAGACCGATATATATATATATATATATATATATATATATATGATAGATAGATACATGTAGATAGATAGATAGATAGATAGATAATGAATCGATTGGCGGGTGGATGGAAAGACAGACAGATATGTAGTTTTTCTTTATTTTTTACATTATTTTTACACATGTAAACATAATAAGATACAAATATTCTACGAATATCTTGCATATGTTTCATAGATGAGACTGCTAAACACTAAAGTCTAAAGAATAATCATTTATAACATACACGCTTTTGTTCTGAGAAATACATGAGAACTGAAATGAAAGTTTATATCTCGTACTTTTGCCCACCATGAGCTGTCTGAATGGTGGAAGATAAAACCGTCATCTGACACAGTAAGAAATTGTTGTTATGGATGTTCAGAAAATATTTAATAGGTCCAATAAATATCTGTGAGCGCTGCGGTGATAAATACTGGATAAAGCAGGACTGATGCCGCCTGTCAGTGAAGATAGAAGGATGGGTGTGTGTGAAATCACATGAAACTGTAGATACCAATATATATGAGTATATATATATATATATGTATTCAGTGTATGTATGTCTATATTAGTAAAGCATTATTTTTTTTATAATTTTAGGTATTTATTTATTTTTAATTACTAGTAACATAGTATATAAGGCCGAAAAAAGACATTTGTCCATCCAGTTCGGCCTGTCATCCTGCAAGTTGATCCAGAGGAAGGCAAAACAAAAAACTGTGAGGTAGAAGCCAATTTTCCCCGCTTAAGGGGGAAAAAATTCCTTCCCGACTCCAATCAGGCAATCAGAATAACTCCCTGGATCAACGACCCCTCTCTAGTAGCTATAGCCTGTAATATTATTACACTCCAGAAATACATCCAGGCCCCTCTTGAATTCCTTTATTGTACTCCCCATCACCACCTCCTCAGGCAGAGAGTTCCATAGTCTCACTGCTCTTACCGTAAAGAATCCTCTTCTATGTTTGTGTACAAACCTTCTTTCCTCCAGACGTAGAGGATGTCACAGTCACAGTCACCGTCCTGGGAATAAATAGATGATGGGATAGATCTCTGTACTGACCCCTGATATATTTATACATATTAATTAGATCTCCCCTCAGTCGTCTTTTTTCTAAAGTGAATAACCCTAATTTTAATAATCTTTCAGGGTACTGTAGTCCCACGATTCCAGTTATTACTTTAGTTGCCCTCCTCTGAACCCTCTGCTATGTCTGCCTTGTTCACAGGAGCCCAGAACTGTACACAGTACTCCATGTGTGGTCTGACTAGTGATTTGTAAAGTAGCAGGGCTATGTTCTCATCACAGGCATCTAAGCTCCTTTTAATGCAACCCATTATCTTATTGGCCTTGGAAGCAGCTGCCTGACACTGGTTTCTACAGTGTAGTTTGCTGTTCACCAAAATTCCTAGATCCTTTTCCATGTCAGTGTTACCCAGTGTTTTACTATTTAGTATGTACAGGTGACTTGCATTATTCCTTCCCATGTGCATAACCTTACATTTGTCAGTGTTAAACCTCATCTGCCACTTCTCTGCCCAAGCCTCCAATCTATCCAGATCCCTCTGTAGTAGTATAGTGTCCTCTTCCATGTCAGTTACTTTACACAGTTTAGTGTCATCTCCAAAAATTGATATTTTACTGTGCAAGCCTTCTACAAGATCATTAATAAATATATTGAAGAGAATAGGGCCCAATACTGATGCCTGAGGTACCCCACTAGTCACAGTGACCCAATCTGAGTGTATACCTATAATAACCACCCTCTGTTTTCTATCATTGAGCCAGTTACTTACCCACATACAGACATTTTCTCCCAGTCCGAGCATTCCCATTTTATATACTAAACTTTTATGTGATACAGTGTCAAATGCTTTGGAGAAGTCCAGATATATGACATCTATTGATTCACCACTGTCAAGTCTAGAACTTACCTCCAAATAGAAACTGATTAAATTAGTTTGACATGACCGATCCCTCATAAAGCCATGCGGATATGGGGTTATTTGCTTGTTTTCATTGAGGTGCTCCAAGATAGCATCTCTTAGAAAACCTTCAAACAGTTTACCCACCACAGATGTTAAACTTACCGGCCTAGAGTCCTTAGATATCAGAAATAAGGGTCTGGCTATAACATTACTTAATTCTCTTAGGATACGGGGTGTATGGCATCCAGCGATATGTCTATTTTATTATTTTTAAGACACCGCTGTACTTCTTCCTGGGTCAGACAGGGCACTTTTAATGGGGAATTAACTTTTACATTCTGCATTTCATCTGACAGTTTATTTTCCTCAGTGAATACAGTGGAGAAAAAAATATTTAACAGCTTTGCTTTCTCCTCATCGCTCTCTGCGACTCCCCCCTCATTACTCAGATATATACTTTTTACCATTTATATAATTGAAGAACATTTTAGGGTTAGTTTTGCTCTCTTTGGCAATTAATCTCTCGGTCTCTAGTTTGGCTGCTTTTATTTGTTTTTTACATATTTTATTTTTTTCCTTATAGTTCAGTGCTTCAGTGATACCAGTGTATTACTGTACTGTGCCGGCAGCAGGGAGCGCACGGCGTCATAGCAACCAGTGACGCCGTGCGCTCCTGCTCTCAGGAGGGATCCAGGCCGCGGTTCCACGGCCCGCACACACGGCCGTGAAACACGGCCTGTGTGCATGGGGCCTTATTCATATAAGGTTTGTACCTCTAACAATTCGATTTTAAGATGCTTTTAAAAATGTCCCATTTTGTGGCTGTATTTTTATTTTTGAGGTCTTTGTCCCAGTCAGTTAGGCCTATGGCCTCTCTTAGTGTCCATTCACACGTCTCCAAAAGGGGGTCCGCATCGGTTACGCAATTTTGCGGAACAGGTGCGGACCCATTCATTATCAATGGGGCTGGAATGTGCTGTCCGCATTTGCTTATCCGCACTTCCGTTCCGCAAAAAAATAGAACATGTCCTATTCTTGTCCACAATTGCGGACAAAAGGAATTTTCTGTAAGAGTGTCGGCGATGTGCGGTCCGCAAAATGCGGAATGCACATTGCCGGTGTCCGTGTTTCAGTGCAAAAAAAGCATATTTTTCTTGCGTTCTTTTTTACTTGTCTTTTTTTCTGAACCAATGGGTTTAATACAAAGCTGTATTTTCAGCTTGAGGTTTTTGAAGCAGGTCTGTGCCGAAAACGCACACAAGACGCATGGAGCTGTTTTTTCTGCTTCCTATTCATTTCAATGGGAGATTCAGCCCTGATTCTGCCCCAAGATTGAGCATGCTGCTTCTTTTTTCCACGTGTAAAAAAAAATAAAAGGAAGTGCAGCTTCCCATTGAAATGAAACGGAGTCTGTTTTGAGGCATTTTTTGAAGCAGATTCTAAAGCAGAAATGCTCCAAAATCAGCAACAAAAACTCAGTGTGAACTGGCCCTAATTCGATCTCACGTTTGCCTCTGACAGTAGTCACAGGGGTAATGAAGCTCTGGGGCTGCCACCTATCATATGTCATTTATAATACTGTCATCCTCTTATGTTCGCTAGAGGTCTGCCATTGGCAGCCAGTATTCTGACAAAGCATTATAGGCACAGCAAGGTCTGAGTGCAACTATTGGGAAATTGATATAGCCTTCCGATTATTATCAGACGTATCTAAGGGTACAAACAGAGTTGTCATCAGGGCAGAACCCTGGGGACTGTTGTCAGGGGCCCCTTCTCACTCGCCACTTTTATTAAAAGTAGGAGGGACATGGGTGACAGTGGTTAGGGCCTAAGCAGCCCCACACAATTACCATGATTTACTACAAGTAATGCCTGAACACTACTCCAGCTCTAGTTGGCATAGCTTTCAGATTCTGGCAGACGAGACAGACAAGATGCGCTATATTTATTAGCAATGACTTTTGCCTCTTAATAATTTTGGCGCGTCTCATGCCATCGCAATGGAGATCAAGATTGGTGTTAGAAATGCTAGTCTTGATAAGTCTCCCCCACTACATTTATAGTGTGGGCTTCAGGGTAATTATATAGATCATATTATTCATCTTTATTTCAAAATGATGGGTTTGGACACTTTAGAAGACGTATAACAGCCTCCCAGCAAATGGATGCAATAGGATACAAGATGGATGCTAATAGGCATGATGGGGATTCCAAGGGTTCTGAGCATTTGCCAGATATTTATAATACTCTGGATGTACATACCATAGAGGCACACCATAAAGGTGGTTAAAGAAGACCTGTTAGCATTCTTTGGAGCACCTTTTCTTATTATTCATGACTCCATGTGGAACTTTATATAGGGGAACACCCCAAGAGGAAAGGTAAAACCCAGTTGTCAATTTCTTTCATAAATTTGTAGGATGGTTAATAAAGGAACATCAAAATGCAAGAAGAACGTCAGGAGAGGTGATGGGTCCTCTTAAAAACAAACTCATGAAAGGGGCTAGGTATGTTTATGATAAGGTGGATCAAACATTAACATTTGATGATCCAGTGATGAAAATGAAACCTCTCCTTAAGACCATGACCACCTCTGACCTAGAAAACCTTTGTTTCTGTGACCTGTTTTCATTTTCCTCATGTATATTGACCTTCTTCTTGCCCTAGGTTTTATCTGGGCCTGTGATATCTTTCATGCCACCCTTCTCTGAGCATAACCTCAATTCACTTGTATCACAGCGGAAGTTACTTGCCTTGCTGGGCTCCTGTATGTGACGGAACATTTTCTGCCTAGGGGTCAATGTCAAGTAGACGGTGCTACAGCTAGTATAATATCAGCACTGTGAAAAGAATTGTGGTGCTCTGATTTCAATGCTCAGCCATCATCACATATAATAGATAGACAGCTACAAACATAAAGCTATTAAGCAAAAGGCGCCGTGTGTGGCCAATCATTTTTCTTGATGCTGAAATGTATTAATATATTTTGCCCAATTAAATGTTGACCATTAATAAAAAAAATTCCAGAGCAAGAATAGTTCTTCAAAGAGGAGAACAGAAATCAGAAACGTGTTAATTCAAGCATTGTACTATAATCCACCGCTATAGTATCCCCAGTAACATATTTTATTATGCGGACATTTTATCTTAGGATGTGTGTGTGTTTTTATAGACTGTCATCTGTCTCCCTGTGTCCGATTTAACCGAAGAACGCTCTAGCAGAGGGTACTTGGGTTGAATCGGGATAAGCGGTAAAACCGTCAGTATGAAAACCTTCTCATGGGCTTGGAGACGTGTTCTCAGTGTGTAGGGGGGCCGGTATGCCGGTTTGTGAGCACCAAGTGCAAGCACTGGGCTTCTTCCATTCAAATGTCTATACACATTAGAGAAGTGAAGTCTGCATAACGAGAGATACATATTATACCTCTGCTGCGGCTTCGCTATCCCTTTCTGGATACATATCTGCTTTTAAGACATGCATATCTGCCTTGTCGGTATACTCGTACCGTATACTGACAATAGCCGTAGCAATGTCTCGCAGATAATCTCAAACCTATAAGAACCAGTAGAATTATCTTCACTAGATACTGGTCACTTTGAGCAGTATTGAATGAGGTCCACGCTGACAGTGATGGGGGATGGGCGGTCACCTGGCTGATCAGACAATGTACATGACTCATCCTTCCTTATACAGGGATGGGGTGTGTGCATCGTCTGTCCAGCCACATTGACGCCCTTCCCTGTCCTTTGACATGTCATCACTTCCTGTATGTCATCACTTCCTGTATCCTTGTCTTGCGCCAGCCCCTTTTACACCTTTTGTGAGTAAATAAAATAAACAGACTGGGCAGGGAGGAGAGGAGTTGCTCAGAATTCAAGATGGTAACACCTGGTCTGGCTCTGACTGCGGCAGAAGGAAATGGGGTTTACATTTCCTTACACAAAGATATTGGAGAGCAGATTACAACTATTAATATTTCTACAACAATACCTTGCATGGAGGCAGACAACAGCGACTGCTATGTGCAGTACCTATGCTAGAATGGGGGTTTGACATTGAGCTGCTTTCCATAAAATGGATTTCCTGCAGCCACCATTAGGGGGAGCTCTCTACATAGATATTTATACAGCTCCTATTGTAACTGTATTGTACTGCACTTCCCCATATGGTGGCTGCAGGCAGTCAGAGCTTTATAGTTTACAATATGGATATAGAGCTCACTGGGGGAGGGGGGTGGGATTAATCAGTGTATATCAGAAAAAGATGGCTGCTTCCAAAAACAGCCGCACCCATCCACAAGTTGTGTTTGGTATTACAGCTCAGCCCCATTGGAGCTTAGCTGCAATACCAGATCCAACTCATGGAGAGGTGTGGTTCTGTTTTTGGAATGAAGAAGCCATGTTTTTCCTGGGCAGCACCAGTAAGGCACTTTTATAGCCTGAATACATTGAAAGGTATAACGTTTAAGATGGTCACCGGGCTTAAACGTTATCTGTCACATGAGTCACATGAGTTTTAACAATATCTGTGACTATAATGGTAGTTTAAAACCTAATATTTTTTACCATTTCTACTAATTTTAGTAGAGTTTTAACAATATCTGTGACTATAATGGTAGTTTAACACCTAATATTTTTTACCATTTCTACTAATTCTATATTTCATTTTTTTTTTCCACATTTGGTGCATTTTTTGGGTTGGTGCTATTCACCCCCCCCCCTCCCCCCCCAAATGCAGCATGTTCATACTATGTGTGAAGGAAGGTGGCTGCACATGGTACAGATTTATGTGCAGAAAATGGGCATGAAATCTGCAGAAAACTGCACAAAAAAGCACATAAATCCGCATTTATTTAATGCGGTTTTGTTCATTTTACGCAGTTTAAGGTGAGAATTTGATATAGATTTTCTGCAGATCTTACTCTTCCATTGAAAAGGGTAATTTGACATACTGCAGATTCCAAAATCCGCAGAGCAGGTCAATGTCCACACCTAAGAAAAATAGCAAAGTATACAGTACATGAGATGTCCTGTCCTGCATACAGACAATCCTCTGATTTGAATGTGCACTGTGTAATGCAGAGGTGGGCAACCTTTTTGACTCGTGGGCCACAATAGGTTCATATATTGGACCCCGGGGCCCGACCAAGAGTAGATTGATGGGGCGTTTGTGTGAATTAATATAAATTAAATTCAAATTGCATAACATTAAAGGTTTAGTTTAATTCTAGGTAGAAAAGCATAAAAAGAGTTATTTTACAAAACTTTTATGCAATGTATTTCTTTCATAACATGTAACTCACCTTCAATTTTAGTGGGAACAGTGTTGTTGGTCTCCCTTTTTTTGCTAAGGCATCAAAGTCTGGAGTTAGCTTTGTTGTTGCAATTCACAGAATAGATACTGTGCCAGTATATAGGGCCCCCATAGTGCCCCCCCATAATGTGCCAGTATATAGGGCCCCCATAGTGCTTCCCCTCTTCTCCATAGTGACCCTCATATTGTGCCAGTATATAGGGCCCCCATAGTGCCCCCCATAATGTGCCAGTATATAGGGCCCCCATAGTGCTTCCCCTCTTCTCCATAGTGCCCCCCCCATATTGTGCCAGTATATAAGGCCCCTATAGTGCTTTCCCTCTTCTCCATAGTGCCCCCCATATTGTGCCAGTATATAGGGCCCCTATAGTGCTTTCCCTCTTCTCCATAGTGCCCCCCATATTGTGCCAGTATATAGGGCCCCCATTGTGCCCCCCCCCCATATTTTGGCAGTATATAGGGCCCCATAGTGCTTCCCCACTTCTCCATAGTGGTCCCATAATGCTTCCTCTCTTCTCCATAGTACCAATCCATACTGTGCCAGTATATAGGGCCACCTCGCCCCTTCTGAGGACGGCGATACAGATGAATATGGAGATGAGTGCTTCCACAATGGAAGCGCTCATCTCCACTCCTGCTGCCTCCGGACAGCTCTGCAGGCCGGATAATAAGGTCCGCCGGGCCGTAGTTTGCCCATCACTGGTGTAATGTGTCGTACCCCAGATCAGAGTCACTGCAAAATGGTTGATTGTTCTAATGTTCAGTGAAATGTTGAGATTTATTGTATTTGTGTATTCAATAGTATTGTATGGATAGGTCAGGGTTAACCACCTTGACTCAGCCCCTTAAGGTTGCTAGGAGAAGACCTGGGTTCGCCCCAGTCTGGCTGGCTGTGCTACTGAGAGGGTACATGTCTGCTTGCTCTGCAGTACTAGGCCTGAATCCCAGAGAACCATCATCTCTGAGACAGTTACAACTACCAAAAGTTCTCCAGAGTGAGAAAAAAAGAAAAGGAAGATTAAAAGGTCCAGAATCTGCAAGGCTGTGCACTGGAGTCAGACGGCAAGGTGCTGTGCTCGTTTAAGTCCTCATGCACATGACTGTTGTGTGTTTTGCGGTCCACAAATTGCAGATCCGCAAAACACGGATGGCGTCCGCGTGCATTCCGCAATTTGCGGAACGGCACAGACAGCCATTGATATAACTGCCTATTCTTGTCCGCAATACGGACAAGAATAGGACAGGTTATATTTTTTTTGCGGACCACGGAACGGAGCAATGGATGCGGATAGCATACGGAGTGCTGTCCGCATATTTTGCGGCCCCATTGAAGTGAATGGGTCCGCATCCAAGTCGCAAAAACTGTGGCTCGGATGCGGACCAAAACAACGGTCGTGTGCATGAGGCCTAAGGCTGAGAGGAAATATTCCCAGCGCACCCATGGTTTGGCCTGCCTTATCTTAATTCAGCACCTCTCAGAACTATACCAAAAACTTAAAAAGGACAGAGCGAAGGAGTGCCACAACCCCCATCATTGCTGCCGTCCATACATTGCTATTGAGGAAAAACTGCACTGTGACTTGCTTGGGACTGTGCCTGCTGTTGGATTTATGTATTTACTGTAATTGGCCTGGTCGCTGACTCCCTCACCATTCTCTGGCCCTGACACCTGCATCCACACTCCTGCTTTGTACCCCGCCAAGGGCACCCCAACTACCAACGGGCAGGAGCCACAACACCAGGGTGTGCCCAGAGGGATGAAATGGTGCACCTTCCTGTCACTGCACGGTCACAGGATTGCCACTGTGTACCCTGTGCACCACTATCATTGCCAGAGCCACTACCACTCCCATCCTCTGCTCGTTCCTCCTGGGCTTGCTGCAAAAGCTGCATTTCCCCTGTGGTGGCACTGTAGGGAAGTTGAACACTTACTGCCAGGTTTTCCCCATGGCTTATAGCTGATCGGCCGGGTCCCAGCTGACAGATACTTTGTGAGTTCCTTTATGTCAAGGGACCCTCCTAAAAAAGTAGGGATTGCTGAGGAAAGCCATCTATAGCTGTCCACGAGATAAAAGTTGGCCAGAGTAGAGGATTTTGGATATTTTGGCATGAATGATAGTCCACGATGGCCGGGGGCAAACTCTTGTGGGCTGATAATGTAACTGGTCATGCTGGACATTTTGATGGCCAGACCCTCTCTGATCACACATACATACCCATCTATGTGTTTTTCTCGAAACCCCCCTCCATGCAGCCCCCTGGCTCTCTTTACATGGTTCTTCTAACCTTGGTGTCATGTTTCCCGCTGGTTTTCTCCATCTTTAGCAGGATTCCTTCCTACTCTTATTAATAAACCCCCGCCGTGGTTTTATTGAATTCCTTCTAGGTGCAATGTAAGAAAAAAGGTTAATCTTCTTGGAGAAGCTGTAATTAACCTTGTCAGTACAGCGGCCTCTGATACTGGGGATTCACACTAATTAAAACCCAGTGCTCTTTGTGGTAACTGGAGTAAATTATCACCAATTATACCGTGATTTGGAGCATCTTCATCAACAGTCTCTTGTTAGACGCTGCGTTCAGTCATTATTCAGGAACCAAGGCTCTCATATGCTGCCAGACTAATTATTTCTCTTAAAGGGACCGTCCCTCTGTACTTCTGGTGCAGGCTGCCTCTTTTATGGGAGACAGATGATGGATAGATAGATAGATTGATAGATATTAGATAGATAGATAGACAGATGATGGATATATAGATAGATAGATATTAGATAGATAGATAGATAGACAGATAGATATTAGATGGATAGATAGATAGTAGATAGATAGATAGATAATAGATAGATAGTGATATGGATAGATAATAGATAGATAATAGATAGATAGATAATAGATAGATAGATAGATATTAGATGGATAGATAGATAGTAGATAGATAGATATTAGATAGATAGATATGAGATAGATAGATAGATAGATAGATAATGAGATAGATGGATGGATAGATAGCTAGATAGATAGATAATGAGATAGATAGATATGAGATAGATAGATAGATAGATAGATAGATAGATAGATAGATAGATAGATAATGAGATAGATGGATGGATAGATAGCTAGATAGATAGATAGATAGATAGATAGATAGATAGATAGATAGATAGATAGATAATGAGATAGATAGATATGAGATAGATAGATAGATAGATAGATAGATAGATAATGAGATAGATAGATATGAGATAGATAGATAGATAGATATGAGATAGATAATGAGATAGATAGATATGAGATAGATAGATAGATAGATAGATAATGAGATAGATAGATAGATAGATAGATAGATAGCTATGAGATAGATAGATATTAGATAGATAGATAGATAGATAGATAGATATGAGATAGATAGATAGATAGATAGATATGAGATAGATAGATATGAGATAGATAGATAGATAGATAGATAATGAGATAGATAGATATGAGATAGATAGATAGATAGATAGATAATGAGATAGATGGATGGATAGATAGATAGCTAGATAGATAGATAGATAGATAGATAGATAATGAGATAGATGGATGGATAGATAGCTAGCTAGATAGATAGATAGATAATGAGATAGATAGATATGAGATAGATAGATAGATAGATAATGAGATAGATAGATATGAGATAGATAGATAGATAGATAGATAATGAGATAGATAGATATGAGATAGATAGATAGATATGAGATAGATAATGAGATAGATAGATATAAGATAGATAGATAGATAATGAGATAGATAGATATGAGATAGATAGATAAATATGAGATAGATAATGAGATAGATAGATATGAGATAGATAGATAGATAATGAGATAGATAGATAGATATGAGATAGATAGATAGATAGATAGATAGATATATGAGATAGATAGATAGATAATGAGATAGATAGATAGATAGATAGATAGATAGATAGATAGATAGATAGATATGAGATAGATAGATAGATAGATAGATAGATAGCTATGAGATAGATAGATATTAGATAGATAGATAGATATGAGATAGATAGATATGAGATAACAGAGACCCCCGGCCCAGACCCCACACAAGACAAAAGCTTATGGAAAAGTCACCAACAACAAATAGACCTGAAAGCTCATACCCTCCTCAACAAACTGGAAATGGTGACCTTTACCCAAAATATGGCCCTCAGAGGCACAAACCATGGAGGATTCCACCTGCCTCACATAAAGTAATGCAGAGCAAAGACATTGAGGAGATAAAGACCCTGGCTCAGCACTCTATGCAGAACACTGACTGGACCAAACTGCTAGAATATGGCCACCAGTCTATAATCCAGCTTGTCCTACACAGGGCAGCTCATTACAAGGTATACAG
The DNA here is from genome assembly GCF_014858855.1 of Bufo gargarizans. Lineage (NCBI taxonomy): Eukaryota > Metazoa > Chordata > Amphibia > Anura > Bufonidae > Bufo > Bufo gargarizans. The sequence goes on along the minus strand of NC_058081.1, from coordinate 470,624,605 downwards.
ACAAAAAAAATGACATCTCTTATTATAAGCAGCTGGAACATTCAGGGCCTGAACGCTTCAGCCTTCGGATGTAAGACACACGATCCAGACTTTACCCAAAGACTAAAAAACATTGACATACAGATCCTCCTAGAAACGTGGACTAAAACAGAGACTAATTCCATGGTGCCCACCGGATACAGGGAGATCTCTGTCCCTGCTCTAAAAAACAAAAATGTCAAGCTGGGCCGGAGCTCAGGAGGAATATTAGTCTGGTATAAAGAGGAGCTCCATGAGCAGATCAGACCAGTAAAGAGAGGAGACAGCCACATCTGGGTAAGGATAGCCCGCTCCATCCTCACCTCTCCGGCTGACATCTACCTCTGTGCAGCATACATAGCTCCACCAGAGTCTCCATACTTCAATCCCGACAGCTTTGAGATCCTACAGAGGGAAGCCGCCCATTTCCAGGCCCTGGGCAACTGTTCTGATCTTTGGAGACCTCAATGCAAGAACAGGGAGGGAGAGAGACTACCTGACAACATGACGGAAATGTCTATATATTCGGAGCAGACACTGACTGTGACAGCTCAGTACACACCGAGAGGAACAGCTATGACAGCACAGTAAACAAAAGGGGCAGAACATTGCTGAACTTATGTCGAAGCCTCGGACTTCATATTCTCAATGGCCGCACCAAGGGAGACTCTCTTGGTAGATATACCCTAAACTCCTATGTAGGCAACAGTGTGGTAGACTATGCCATCACAGATATGGACCCCAAAAATGTTAGTAGCTTCATAGTCACCCCACAGACACACCTGTCAGACCACAACCAACTGCTCCTATACATAAAATCCACAAGTAAACTACCAGCACAAACATCTCAGCAGACCGGCCTCTTCAGCCTACCTCCATCTTTTAAATGGTCCAAGATGTCAGCCCCAAAGTATATGGAGACCATAAACAGCACAGAGATCCAGGAGATGCTCCATAACTTCCATAGGAAAGTGTATGAGCTGAATCCAGAAGGAGTAAATCTCGCAGGTAAGGGACTTTAATAATATACTTTGCACCATGGCGGAAATGTCTGACCTCAAAAGATGCAACAGAAGGCCAAAAAAGCAACAACCCAACAGCTGGTTTGACCGGGAGTGTAAAGATATAAGGAAGGCGCTAAGAATGGCCTCAAATAGGAAACACCAAGATCCGAACAACCCCAGCCTGAGGGAAGCCTACAACAACATACAAAGGCAATACAAAAATACCCTCAGAAAGAAAAAGCAAGGCAACATCTCAACCAAGCTCCTCCAACTCCAAGACGCTCTCCAGGACAACTGCTTCTGGGAACTATGGAAGCAGATGGACAAAACCAGCAAGAACACCAACCTCCACATCCAAAACGGCAACATCTGGCTCCAGTACTTCAAGGACCTGTACAAAGCCATTTCGAGGGAGGATCAAAGCCCAGAACAAAAAGAAATCACGAAAAAGCTGAAGGATATGGAGGAAAAAATCAAAGATTTCCAAAACCCTCTAGACACACCGATCACGCTGCAGGACATAACAGAGAGGATCTCAATGATAAAGAGTAAAAAAGCCAGCGGCCCAGATGGGATTCTTCCAGAAATGATCAAATACAGCCCGCCAGGTATCCAGGTCGCATTAGTAAAACTCTACAATGTTGTGCTGAGTGCCGGCTACTTCCCCCAGAGCTGGAACCAGGGCATCATCACCCCCATACACAAGGGCGGAGACAAGTATGACCCAGCCAACTATAGAGGGATATGTGTCAGCAGCAACCTGGGAAAACTCCTCAGCAGTATCCTGAATAAGAGGATCCTCAGCTTCCTCACCCAGCACAACATCCTCAGCAGAAGCCAAGCAGGCTTCATACCTAACCACCGCACCACGGACCACATCTACACCCTGCAGAGCCTCATCAAGAGCCATGTCCACAATACAAAGCATGGAAAGATCTATGCCTGCTTTGTGGACTTTAAGAAGGCCTTTGACTCAGTGTGGCATCCGGGCCTATTCCTGAAACTTCTTGAAAGCGGAATAGGAGGAAAAACATATGATGTCATCAGAAGCTCCTACACTGAGAACAGATGCAGCGTGAAGGTAAATGGGAGGAGAACGGCTTATTTCCAGCAGAACCGAGGAGTCAGACAGGGCTGCAGCCTCAGTCCAACCCTGTTTAACATCTACATCAATGAGCTGGCGGCGGCTCTGGAGTCCTCCACAGCACCTGGTCTCACCCTCCATGACACTGAGGTGAAATTTCTCCTTTATGCAGATGATCTTCTGCTACTATCGCCAACTGAGAAAGGTCTCCAAGATAACCTGAAAATCCTGGAGAAGTTCAGTAACACATGGGCACTGCCCATCAATCCAAAGAAAACCAACATCATGGTGTTCCAGAAAAGAAATCGAAAAGCAGCCGGGCGTCCTCCCTTCCTGCTAAACAACTGTCCAATTTCAGAAACAGACAGCTACACCTACCTGGGCCTAGAAATCAGCCAATCAGGGAGTTTTAAGAAAGCCATGGAAACACTGAAAGACAAGGCGAGCAAAACCTTCTATGCCATCAGAAGGCGTCTGTATCACCTTAAAGCACCAGTGACCGTCTGGCTTAAAATCCTTGACACCATCATCGCCCCAATCCTCCTGTATGGCAGCGAAGTCTGGGGCCCAGACACATACCCAGACCGGGCAAAGTGGGACTCTGGGCCAACAGAACTATTCCACCTAGAACTCTGCAAACACTTTCTCCAGGTCCACAGGGGCACCTCAAACAGCGCCTGTCGAGCAGAACTGGGCAGATTCCCACTCTACTCTGCTGTACAGAAGAGGGCGCTATCATTCAGAGCCCATCTACTAAGCAGCAGTCCCAGCTCCTACCATCACAAAGCCTTGCTACACCAAGAAGCCCCAGAAAAACAAAGCACCCCGCAACAAGTCACCCAAACCCAGCCTGCCCAATGCACCAACCAATATAGCCTGACAAAGGGCGAAATCCAGAGGACGATACACAAGTACAAAGAGGAGTATATTAGCGTCTGGAAAAATGACATAAGAACATCCCAGAAGCTGACAGTATACCAGAGCCTGCAGAGGGAGTACAAACTGGCCCCATATCTGGAGAACCTCCCCAATCCAAGAGACCGACAGATCCTGAGCCGGTACAGACTGAGCGCCCACAGCCTGCTCATTGAATCCGGGCGTCATCGACAGAGGTACATGCCCAGGGAGAGCAGACTGTGCCAGCAGTGCGACCAGGAGACCGTGGAGGATGAGGCTCATTTCCTGCTGCGGTGCCCCAAATACTCAGCAGTGAGAGAGACTCACTTCAGGAGACTGTCTGATCTCTGCCCAGACTTCACCTCCATGGAGGAGGAAGAGAGACTCTCCATACTGCTGGGGGAAGAGAAGAACACAACGGCCATAGCAGCACAATATATTACTGCCTGCCATGGACTGAGAGGAGCCTGATATACTATGGACTCCTATACCCCCACCCTGGACCTGTCCCCACCCCCAACACTACCCAATTATTTACCACTTGCTTTGGCAATGCTAAAATGTATTTAGTCCTGCCAATAAAGCTGATTTGATTTGATTTGATTTGATAGATAGATATGAGCTAGATAGATAGATAGATAGATAGATAGATAGATAGATAGATAGGTAATGAGATAGATAGATAGATAGATAGATAGATAATGAGATAGATAGATATGAGATAGATAGATAGATATGAGATAGATAGATATTAGATAGATAGATAGATATGAGATATAGATAGATAGATAGATAGATAGATAGATAGATAATGAGATAGATAGATAGATATGAGATATATAGATAGATAGATATGAGATAGATAGATAGATAGATAGATATTAGATAGATAGATAGATAATGAGATAGATAGATAGATATGAGATATATAGATAGATAGATATGAGATAGATAGATAGATAGATAGATAGATAGATAGATATTAGATAGATAGATAGATAATGAGATAGATAGATAGATATGAGATATATAGATAGATAGATATGAGATAGATAGATAGATAGATAGATAGATATTAGATAGATAGATAGTGGATACTGTCAAGTTATAAAGATAGATAGATAGATAGATAGATAGATAGATAGATATGAGATAGATAGATATGAGATAGATAGATAGATAGATAGATAGATAGATAGATATTAGATAGATAGATAGATAGATAATGAGATAGATAGATAGATATGAGATATATAGATAGATAGATATGAGATAGATAGATAGCTATGAGATATATAGATAGACAGACAGAAGATAGATAGATAGATAGATAGATAGATATTAGATAGATAGATAGATAGATAATGAGGTAGATAGATCGATTATAGATAAGCTTGACAAAGGTCCTATTCACCTGGGCTGAAACGTTGCGACTGGGGTAATAAGCGGGTCCACCACCCTCACCTTCTTTGGAGTGCTGCCTAAATTTTTGTTCTTTAGATAGATAGATCTATATCTATAGTATGTTCTGAACCATACTATGGTAGTCTTTATGTCTTGTGGATCTACATGAAATCTGACACCAATTTAAACTTTAGTAGGTAACATCTCAACTCTGCACCCTCTCGGAGACAGACTGCTGAACGCTGCACTTTAAAAATATGTTAAACTTCACTATTGTCAGACTACAAAGGGAAGTGTTCATCTGACAAGCCGACTATTCCCCAGCGACGATCCCTGCTGCTCTGCGTTCCTATCTCCTGCAATCCCAGAGGAGCTAATTATTACCAATGTATATCTATTGTATAAAATGGAGGCAGCAGTGACAGACAAGGGGGGGGTCTGATGAGCTTTGAATTTTATATGTCTCAGTTTTTTTGTTTTTTTAAATACAATTTCTATCGAATCTGCAATATGTGCCTAGAGAAGAGATATACTGTACACAGTCAGAGGCGCTCTAGGCAGAGCTACAGGGGCCTATAGTGTAATCAGATGTGGGATGGTGTGAGTGGTCAAATATCTATCTAATATCTATCTATCTATCTATCTATCTATCTATCTCATATCTATCTAATATCTATCTATTATCTATCTATCTAATATCTATCTATCTATCCATCTATCTCATATCTATCTAATATCTATCTATCTAATATCTATCTATTATCTATCTATCTAATATCTATCTATCTAATATCTATCTATCTATCTCATATCTATCTCATATCTATCTATCTAATATCTATCTATCTAATATCTATCTATCTATCTATCTAATATCTATCTATCTAATATCTATCTATCTAATATCTATCTAATATCTATCTATCTATCTATCTATCTATCTCATATCTATCTAATATCTATCTATTATCTATCTATCTAATATCTATTATCTATCTATCTAATATCTATCTATCAATCAATCTTCTATCTATCTATCAATAAATCAATTAATCAATCTATCTATCAATCTATCTATCTATCTCATATATCTATCTATCTATCTATCTCATATCTATCTATCCATCTATCTCATATCTATCTAATATCTATCTATCTAATATCTATCTATCTATCTAATATCTATCTATCTATCTATCTCATATCTATCTCATATCTATCTATCTAATATCTATCTATCTAATATCTATCTAATATCTATCTATCTATCTATCTCATATCTATCTAATATCTATCTATTATCTATCTATCTAATATCTATTATCTATCTATCTAATATCTATCTATCAATCAATCAATCAATCTTCTATCTATCTATCAATAAATCAATTAATCAATCTATCTATCTATCTATCTCATATATCTATCTATCTATCTATCTATCTATCTCATATCTATCTATCTATCTATCTATCTCTCACATTATCTTGTGTATATTATCAATCTTTCCTGCCATTTAAACCTGATCGCTATCGGCAGAATATAAAGAAGGGACTTGCTCCCTTCCAGAGATGGATACATCTATTCTAACAAAACCCAATCCTCCTGACACTGTGTAAATCTTCTGCCATGAAGGGGACAATATCTGCCAATAAAATATGCAAAGCAGCCTCTTCCGTCACATGGTAGAACACATTCTGTGCTGGAGCTATTTTAATCTTCTACATCCAGGGAATCTTCACACGGATTTCAGATTGAAACAAATATTAATAGCAGACTGAGCGAGATACTTGTGTCTCTGAGGCTCCATGACAAACTCAAAGGGGAAGAATTAAAGAATTAGTGTGTGGAACTGTTATTAAAGGGCGATTCTGTTCCCAACCATAAGTGAAAATGTGAGGTGCTTTAATATGAAAGATTGGACAAAAATTTGCATTTTGGCACGAATTCTGAGTGACGGAAATGCTACCTGTTGGGCAGTATCCATTTCCACTTGATGATCCCCCCTGTCCTGTAATATATATATACCGTATACACTGAACAAAAATATAAACGCAACACTTTTGGTTTTGCTCCCATTTTGCATGAGCTGAACTCAAAGATCTGAAACATTTTCTACAAACACAAAACACCTATTACTCTCAAATATTGTTCACAAATCTGTCTAAATCTGTGTTAGTGAGCACTTCTCCTTTGCCGAGATAATCCATCCCACCTCACAGGTGTGGCATATCAAGGTGCTGATTAGACAGCATGAATATTGCACAGGTGTACCTTAGACTGCCCACCATAAAAGGCCACTCTGAAATGTGCACAGTTTTGCCTTACTGGGGGGGGGCAGAAAACCAGTCAGGTTGTTGAATGTGGCCTGTGGAATGTTGGTCCACTCCTCTTCAATAGCTGTGTGAAATTGCAGAATATTGGCAGGAACTGGAACACGCTGTCGTATACGCCGATCCAGAGCATCACAAACATGCTCAGTGGGTGACATGTCCGGTGAGTATGCTGGCCATGCAAGAACTGGGATGTTTTCAGCTTCCAGGAATTGTGTACAGATCCTTGCAATATGGGGCCATGCATTATAATGCTGCAACATGAGGTGATGGTTGTGGATGAATGGCACAACAATGAGCCTCAGGATCTCATCACGGTATCTCTGTGCATTCAACATGCCATCAATAAAATGCACTTGTGTTCGTTGTCCATAACATACGCCTGCCCATACCATAACCCCCCGGCCAGCATGGGCCACTCGATCCACAACGTTGACGTCAGCAAACCGCTCACCCACACAAGGCCACACGCTGTCTGCCATCTGCCCTGAACAGTGGAAACCGGGACTCATCCGTGAACAGAACGCCTCTCCAACGTGCCAGACACCATTGAATGTGAGCATTTGCCCACTCAAGTCGGTTACGATGACAAACTGCAGTCAGGTCCAGACCCCAATGTGGACGACGAGCATGCAGATGAGCTTCCCTGAGACGGTTTCTGACAGTTTGTGCAGAAATTCTTTGGTTATGCAAACCGATTGTTGCTGCAGCTGTCCGGGTGGCTGATCTCAGATGATCATGGAGGTGAACATGCTGGATGTGGAGGTCCTGGGCTGGTGAGGTTACACGTGGTCTGCGGTTGTGAGGCTGGTTGGATGTACTGCCAAATTCTCTGAAACACCTTTGGAGATGGCTTATGGTAGACAAATGAACATTCATTGCACGGGCAACAGCTCTGCTAGACATTCCTGCAGTCAGCATGCCAATTGCACGCTCCCTCAAACATTGCGACATCTGTGGCATTGTGCTGTGTGATCAAACTGCACATTTCAGAGTGGCCTTTTATTGTGGGCAGTCTAAGGCACACCTGTGCAATATTCATGCTGTCTAATCAGCACCTTGATATGCCACCCCTGTGAGGTGGGATGGATTATCTCAGTGCTCACTAACACAGATTTAGACAGATTTGTGAACAATATTTGAGAGTAATGGGTCTTTTGTGTTTGTAGAAAATGTTTCAGATCTTTGAGTTCAGCTCATGCAAAATGGGAGCAAAACCAAAAGTGTTGCATTTATATTTTTGTTCAGTGTATATATAGTGTATAGTATTGATTACCATCAGTAGATATGTATGTGGCACCCCTGGGGCAATATCCCCTCTCCCATATGACTTCGCTGGAGAATAGACTGAACTCCTATACTGTGACATATTCCTTAAGTGGATAACGTCATAACTGGCACCTGATACTTGCTTACCACTGTATGGTTGAGACATGGCTGGGCATCTAGGGTTGACGTGGAGTGGCAGGTGGCCCACACTGGGTCACAATCTAATCCTGGACCTTATACAGTTGGTCTATATTGCGCTCCCAATTAGCGCCACATTAAAACTGTTCTATAGAGAACTTATGTTTTTTTTAACAGAAGATTTTCTATAACCAATCTGTACTTCTTATAACCAATGTGTCCCTTACTACATACTGTATGTACTCAACACATCCCACCTCTTTATTTATCAGTATATGGTACTTTTATTTAGATATTTCTTTATACATTCAGATTGTTTCCCTGAGGTGCCAATTCCTTTAGTAAAAATCCATTAATAAAATCTGTTGATTTTTGGGGCATTTGGACAAATAAAAGTTTAGTTACCCTTTAACTGATTTACTGTGTGTGACCTTATACTACTTGTATATTCCTTCAGGGTAGATCCTGTACCTCATGATGCCCCAAAACCACCTGGGTATACTCGATTTGTCTGTATTTCCGACACCCATTCAAGGACCGATCTCATCCAAATGCCATATGGAGATGTTTTAATTCACGCTGGAGACTTCACAGAGCTTGGGCTACCGAGTGAAGTGAAGAAGTTTAATGACTGGCTTGGTAAGTAATGAAGAAGAACCCTAGAGGAACATAGATTGGACTTTTATCAAATGTTCACTGGATTTATGATAGTTATGAGAAAGATACAAAGTTACAAATAGCCAAAAGGTCATTTTACATTGGAAGACCTTTGATCAGGGTGAACAAGAGATCATTATTGCAATCATCAAATACTCGTACCCTCTCCTACACTTTACATGGGGTGATGTGCATATTTATGCCTGGATAAAAGATCCGACCACTGACAGACAAGCATTTGCTCGATTGTCAGCTGATTGAATGTTTGCACAGGCAATGAACGTGTATTTGCCTGATCGTCAGCTTGTGAAAAGGTGCTAGCAATAACCACATAAATGTGGTAGTTGTAAACTGTCTTTGCATAAGATCAGGTGTGTACAGAGAAGGTCACCTCTGGAAAATGTAAATGCTCTCCCATTCTGGCTCTAAAGGCCTACAATCAGAGAAATGGACGTAGGCAGGAGTAGGAATCTATTTTTTAACAACAGGATCCCTACTCAACGGCGAACACGCAGCGTCACGACACATATTTACATATACATTCACCATATACATGGTACACATAAATACACCATATATACACTACACACACATACCACCCAACTAAGGAGTTAAACTATCAGCGGCGCGCAAAGCAATGGAAGTGAACATCTCTAGCTGCCCTGCCGCCGCCAGAGCACCGGATTGGGACTCAGCCGGTAACACGGTTCTCCGATCCAGTTGTAATTTTAACAACTGGATCTGGAGAACTGGAGGTAACTAGATGAATCCCATGCCTGGACGTAGGAATGTTCGTTCCCAATCATTGACCAATTTAAGTATGCTAAGTGATCACCCAACAAACAAGCAAACACTCATAGTGGTGACTGTACCTTTTATATGGGCACAAAAATCATCACACATCAGCAGCAGATGGCCCCGTTTAAACAGGGATGGACCACCAGCAAACAATGTCATTTTGTGAGGGGGGGTTAGAAAGAGCAATCTCGAGAACAATCATTTATTCAAACCACTCCTGATAATTGCCCTGTGAAAATTAAAGCAAAACAAGCGTCAAATCAGATTTCTATTACGTTAATTTTTACTTGTTCAGACAATTCATCAGCCCGGGTATAAGGGTTACGGCCACGCGGTCAGGGTTCCTGAAGCAGTTTTGCATACGAAAATCGGGAATCGATCATAAAAGAAGAGAAAGTATAAAAGACAGATACAGCTTCTCTTTTTTGAATTCACTACTGGTTTTGGCTTCCATAACTGCATCAGGAAACCTGACTGTGTGGCCGCACCCTAAGTCACCAAATCACATGCTGGATAAGTAGGAATGGTTTTCCCATACTTAATTTACCCATGCCTTGTAGGACAGAATGATGATGTAGAGCTTGGGCTGGGTGTCTGGGAAAGGTAAATGAGACTAACCTCTCACCCTCTATGTCATTGAGGCGGCTTCTGTTGTACATATAGACCTTGCTAGACCTTGCTTGCCTAGTTTTAACTTTAGGTCTTAAACATGATTTATCAAGACCAGCATGTGCTACACTAGTCTTGATAGGGTCTGCGGAGGTATTTATTTCATGATGAGGTACAGACCTTGCCATAAAATACAGTCAGGTCCATAAATATTGGGACATCTACACAATTCTAACATTTTTGGCTCTATACACCACCAGAATAGATTTGAAATGAAACGAACAACATGTGCTTTAACTGCAGACTGTCAGCTTTAATTTGAGGGTATTTACATCCAAATCAGGTAAACGGTGTAGGAATTACAACAGTTTGCATATGTGCCTCCCACTTGTTAAGGAACCAAAAGTAATGGGACAGAATAATAATCATAAATCAAACTTTCACTTTTTAATACTTGGTTGCAAATCCTTTGCAGTCAATTACAGCCTAAAGTCTGGAACGCATAGACATCACCAGATGCTGGGTTTCATCCCTGGTGATGCTCTGCCAGGCCTCTACTGCAACTGTTTTCAGTTCCTGCTTGTTCTTGGGGCATTTTCCATTCAGTTTTGTCTTCAGCAAGTGAAATGCATGCTCAATCGGATTCAGGTCAGGTGATTGACTTGGCCATTGCATAATATTCCACTTCTTTTCCTTAAAAAACTATTTGGTTGCTTTTGCAGTATGCTTTGGGTCATTGTCCATCTGCACTGTGAAGCGCTGTTCAATGAGTTCTGAAGCATTTGGCTGAATATGAGCAGATAATATTGCCCAAAACTCTTCAGAATTCATCCTGCTGCTTTTATCAGCAGTCACATCATCAATAAATACAAGAGAACCAGTTCCATTGGCAGCCATACATGCCCACGCCATGACACTACCACCACCATGCTTCACTGATGAGGTGGTATGCTTAGGATCATGAGCAGTTCCTTTCCTTCTCCATATTCTTCTCTTCCCATCACTCTGGTACAAGTTGATCTTGGTCTCATCTGTCCATAGGATGCTGTTCCAGAACCGTGAAGGTTTTTTTAGATGTCGTTTGGCAAACTCAAATTTTGCCTTCCTGTTTTTGAGGCTCACCAATGGTTTACATCTTGTGGTGAACCCTCTGTATTCACTCTGGTGAAGTCTTCTCTTGATTGTTGACTTTTACACACATACACCTACCTGCTGGAGAGTGTTCTTGATCTGGCCAACTGTTGTGAAGGGTGTTTTCTTCACCAGAGAAAGAATTCTTCGGTCATCCACCACAGTTGTTTTCCGTGGTCTTCCGGGTCTTTTGGTGTTGCTGAGCTCACCAGTGCGTTCCTTCTTTTTAAGAATGTTCCAAACAGTTGTTTTGGCCACACTTAATGTTTTTTCTATCTCTCTGATGGGTTTGTTTTGTTTTTTCAGCCTAATGATGGCTTGCTTCACTGATAGTGACAGCTCTTTGGATCTCATCTTGAGAGTTGACAGCAACAGATTCCAAATGCAAATAGCACACTTGAAATGAACTCTGGACCTTTTATCTGCTCATTGTAATTGGGATAATGAGGGTATAACATGAAGAGGGCATTGGCAATACGTTCGGTCCACCACACCACTTACCATACCTAATCCACCCCCAATCCCATAGAAATAAATACACAACACCACTGCTTGCCGTTTATTAAATAAATACATAACATAATTAACATATAAATTAACCAATGACGAGGGAGGTCCTAGAAGCCCCAATAACCTCATAAACACCAATAAAACCTGCATCTCCATCTTGCCCCCAGCCGCTGAACCCAGCTCGGAGGCAGCAACTGATGGACGCGTAGTTATTTAATACCAGCTCCTCAATGAGAGTCCAGCCCCTCCCGTGGAGCCCTCCCATCCTCAGGTACCACCATATTCTTCCACTTCAAGGACCTCCCCCCGCCTCCACGAGTGCCGCGACAAAAGAAAAAGGAACCCAACCCCAGCCCCCACACCGCAATCACCAAAGGGCCGGGAGGGTGGGCATTTTCTTGCCCTGGCCGCAATGCTCTCTCTCCCGCCTCCTCCTCCCTCACGCCTGCTAGCCACACACCCCGCTCCCCTGGCAACTCGCGCCTAAGCTTTCCCTACCTCCACACTTAACCCCTACCTCGCCTGTCCCTTCACTGCCACCGCCTCTTCAGGAACGGCCTCCCCCACCGCTGCGCTCCTCGTCCGGCCTGACTTGAAGAGGGCATTGGCAATATGTTCGGTCCACCACACCACTTACCATACCTAATCAACCCCCAATCCCATAGAAATAAATACACGACACCACTGCTTGGATTTAATCGGCCACAGCAGCCGTTTATTAAATAAATACATAACATAATTAACATATAAATTAACCAATGACGAGGGAGGTCCTAGAAGCCCCAATAACCTCATAAACACCAATAAAACCTGCGTCTCCATCTTGCCCCCAGCCGTTGAACCCAGCTCGGAGGCAGCAAATGAGAGTTAATACCAGCTCCTCAATGAGAGTCCAGCCCCTCCCGCGGGGCCCTCCCATCCTCAGGTACCACCATATTCTTCCACTTCAAGGACCTCCCCAGCCTCCACGAACGCGCAGCTTGACCTGCGTGTCCCTCCACATCCGTAACGCTGTCTCCACACCACTCTGGAGCCCCAGAGACCACAAATCCGTCCCCACCGCATTCAGATGCACTCCATCTGCTCTCCAAAAAGCACCTTCACCCTTCTCCAGCTCCACATGTCGCACCACCACTGCCCCATTCTTTGCCATAAAACGGCCCACCGCCCTATTCACCTTTATCCGGGCCTTGTTAATACTCTCCACCAACCTTGCCCCCCTCCAAGCAGTCCGCGGAACAATGTCTGACCAAACCGTGACTATACCTGGAAACAGCGCCCAAATCCTCAGCAGATCAAACTTCACGTCCCTAATCAGCCGCCTACCCAAATCGTTGCCCCCTACATGAAGCACCAACACATCCGGCGGGCGATCCAACCGTGCAAAGCGATGAACCTTTCGCAACACTCCCCCCCACAACATCCCCCTAACCCATAACCACCTGACCGTCGCTAACTCCGGACTAAAACCCAACTGGCGCCCACACGGCCGCACATCCGCTCTGATCGCCCCCCAAAAAACATAGGAGTGACCCAAGATCCACACCAAGGCCGCCGCCACACCTGAAAACAACAAAAGAAAAATTAATTAACACAAACGTACCCCCCCGCACCCCACTACAAAAACCCCAACCGAACATACGATTTGAACCGCCCCGACTCCCAACGCCCGATTCTCCTAATCCCATCATCACTGACCCCCAACCTAGCCGCCTCAGTCGCGGCCCCAATCCGAAAAGAATGCCCAGCATAGCCCTTTCCCGGCACACCCAAACCTTTCAAACATTTTTTGAACACTGCCAAAAACTGAAATCTAGACAAAAAGGAACCATCCTCATGCCTAAGAAATGGCAACGAATCCTTTTTAATCCCCGACCCATAAGTACCCACGCACCGCACCGGGCACATACCACAGCCCGGAACCGAAAACAACGCAAACTGCTGCCCCCTACCCTCCTGATCTGTTTTCGACCTCCGAATCCGGACCACAACCCTACCCCCTGCCAGCTCCACATCCTCACACCTCAGCCCCCCTGCTCTGCTAACACTGCCACTCACCAACTTCCCCAATCTGAAGGCCCCAAAGAACGCTAGCACAAAAGCCGCCCTAAACAACCCCAGCTCCCAACCCGACCTACAAATGACACTCAACTGTTCGCCCATCCGCAACAACAGTTCAAAAGACACCGGCCTCCTCTGATCCATCACCTTACCCCCCCCCCCCCTGCGCCAACCCTTCAACACCTGCCGTACCAGGAAACCTTTAGTCAAATCTGGCAGCCCTCGCAACCGAAACCCAAAAGCCACCCCTGCAATAAAACTATTCACTTTTGACACCGTCCAACCCTCCCTCTTCAAACAACCCAGCAACTTCAACAGCCCAACATCCCCACCCCCAACACCAGTCCCTCCGGTCTTATTCCAACACTCCCAGGTCGTCCACGCCTTACCATACTCCCTCCAAGTACCCGGACTCAGCGAATCCCTCAACAACCCCATCACTTCTCCTCCAGGATCCCCCAGAGCCACGGCGGACACTCCAGACCCTACACATCCGCTTCTGGCGCTAGAAGCCAGAACTGCTCCCACTGTGAACGAGAAAGAGAATCCGCCACAGAATTAGACACACCAGCCACATGCACCGCCACCAACCACACATTAATCGACAAACAACGCAACACCAAAAACTGAAAAAGCCGAACCACTGGCGGAGAAGACGCTGACAAACTGTTAATAGCCTGAACCACCCCAAGATTGTCGCAATGAAACCGCACCTTCCGATTCCCAAATTTCTCCCCCCACAACACAACCGCCATGACAATGGGAAAAAGCTCTAACAACGCCATATTCCTCACCCAACCCCGAGTCACCCACGCCTCCGGCCACCTACCCGCACACCATTGCCCCTGGCAATAAGCCCCAAACCCCACCCCCCCCGACGCGTCTGTATACAACTCGAAATCCGCGCTATCGCACAACTCCCCCATCACGAACGTCCGCCCATGTACTGCCCCAAAAATTCCGCCCACACCCTCAGATCCCCTTTTAGCTCTTTCCCCAACCTTATGAAGTGATGAGGCGCCGACACCCCTGACGTTGCAGCAGCCAACCGCCTACAGAAAATCCTCCCCATCGGCATAATCTGACATGCGAAATTAAGCTTCCCCAACAACGACTGCAAATCCCGCAACCTAATCTTCTCCTTCCCTATGGCCCAATCAATCCCACGGCGCAAATCCAGTAACTTATCCTCCGGAAGCCTACACTCCGTCCGCTCAGTATCTATGACAATCCCCAGAAAACATAACTCCGTCACCGGACCCACAGTCTTCTCCCGCGCTAACGGCACTCCAAAACGCGCAAAAACCGACTGCACCGTGTGCAACAACAAAGAACAAACCCGCGAATCCGCCGGCCCCAAACACAAAAAGTTGTCCAGGTAATGTATAATTGACGAACAACCCGACACTTCAATCACCACCCACTCCAAAAATGAGCTAAAAGTCTCAAAATACGCACACGAGAGGGAGCACCCTATAGGCAAACACCTATCGACAAAATACTCCCCCTCCCAAAAACAGCCCAACAAACCCATGCTCTCCACGTGAACCGGAAGCAAACGAAAAGCTGCCTCAACATCAACCTTTGCCAACAACGTCCCCCGCCCCCACCGCCTCATCCACCTAACAGCCGCGTCAAAGGAAGTAAAGACCACCGAACAAAGCTCAGGATCAATACCGTCATTGACCGATTCACCTTTCGGGTAAGACAAATGATGAATGAGCCGAAACTTATTTGGCTCCTTCTTCGGCACCACCCCCAAAGGAGACACCTTAAGATTCGGAAGCGGCGGCTCCCTGAACGGGCCCGCCATCCGCCCCAACTCAACCTCCCTCCTCAATTTGTCCCCCACCACTCCCCCATGCTCAAGCGCAGACCTAAGGTTCTTGTGAATAATAGGCCCCGCCGCCACCACCGAAGGAATACGAAATCCAAACCTAAAACCATCCCCCAACAACCTGGCCGCCTCCTGATCCGGATACCTATTTAGAAACTCCTGCATCTCGTCCACCGGCACCAGAGTCAGTCCCTTTTCCTAGACGCGTTTCAGAACCGTAGTTCCTTCCTCAGTAGGCAAATGTGAAATGCTCATTTCACATTTGCCTACTGAGGAAGGAACTACGGTTCTGAAACGCGTCTAGGATAAATCAGTGTGAATTGGACCCAGCCAGTGGTGCGTTATTTCTGCCTAAGCGCAAAAAAAGGATCCTTGCTATTTATCATCGAGAAACCACCCGAGAAAAATCTATGCGGTAACGGCAGCGATTTAATTCACAAAAGTGGACTGACTTAATTAGCATCTAAACAGTTCCAGTGAAGGGGAATTGAACCCCGTACCGGTATAGCTCTGCTACACGAACCCCCGCTACTCCGATCGGCGCAGGTGGATGTCATCACCGACCAAGCGAACCATCTATAGGTCAGGTCACGTGAGACGCCGAGAAGGAGAAGCGGTGATACTACCTCGTGGCAGGAGGTAGTCAGCGAATACCGCTACGAAAACAAGTACAAAGTACTTTCTGGACGCTATAAGAACATACCGTGGACCGCAGGGTGGATATCTTCTTACCGACTGGTATGTTGAGTACTTGGCAAGTTATTTCATGATTATCTGAACATTGTCAAAGTACGGATTCAATGCGCTATTGACTGACACCACACAGCATAATCAAGTGGTCCTATTATCCCTTTGGAGTACTCCTGTTGGTTGGGTATATGCGTGAGCTCCGCATTTAAAATACCCACCTATTTATGCTATTGTGATATACTATTAGGATATGTTTAATATCTAGTGGGCAATTTATTTTTATCATTTTATAACTGCAATAGTAAATAATTGTGATTTTTATCAAGTGTAATAAATGCAAAAATACTGTGAGCCAGTCTGATTGTTTTTTCAATATTTTTTTTAATACTCACCTCAGCTGCTGCAGAACATTATAATAGTGACAAGGGAACTACAAGTCTCATCATCACCAGATTATTATTGGAAATTAGGGAGCAACACAGGGAGAGGTGAAAGTGGAGAGAACTACAATTTCCAGCATGTCCAGGCTGTTATGATCAGATACAAGTAGATATTACACAGAGTATAAGGCCGGGTTCATATCACCATTTAGTTTTCAGTTCTTCTGATCCGTCAGATGAACAGAAAAATAAAGAAAAAAAATGATCAGTTATGCACATTTGGCATCCGTTTATGCCATATCTGTCGGAGATCCGTTATTTTAGACAGAAAAAAGTCCTGCATGCAAAACGGAAAACTAAACTGTGATGAGAATCCAGCCTAAGAAAAGAGAACTACAACTCTCAGCATGTCCAGATTATAGGACATCATCTAGTTGTACCAGGTAGGAGCTTTAAAAAGAAATAACTATAACCCCCAGTATGGCCAGACTTATTATGGGGCATCAGTATACATTTAAAAGAGGGGGTATAGGAGGAGAGAACTACAACTCCCAGCATTACTAGCCTGTACTAGGGCATACGTTTAAATTACATTGAGAAACATATAATACGACAAAACTACAACTCCCAGCTTTTCTAGGATGTTATGGGTTATCCCAGAACACCACTAACCTCTCCTCCAGGCACCACACAGAAGCTCCGCCCCCTCACAGTGATATGCCACAGGTCTTTCACCAGTCCTCTGCACTGGTCACATGATGATGACATCACCAAAGGTCCTTTAGACTTCTGCTGCTCTGCTATTTATTGGCTTCCTGCACTGGTCACATGGTTGATGACATCACCATAGGTCCTTTAGATTTCTGCTGCTCTGCTATTCATTGGCTTCCTGCACTGGTCACATGGTTGATGACATCACCAAAGGTCCTTCTCCACCTCTTACTTTCTCAGGTAGCCATACAAGTGTAATTAGTGGGCGGGGCCTATCGTCCACTGCGGGCCCCCTTCCCCCAGGGGCCCTATAGCAGCTGCATGGTCTGCCTCTATTGGAGGTACGCCACTGGCTTGCAGCCAATTAGCAAATGTGCGCGGGATCAACCGATGCCGCCGCTTATCCTCCTCCTCCACCTTCTTACCCTCATCCTTCTTCCCCCTATCCAAGGTAAACCTTTCCAATGGGAGCAGCGAAAAAATCTCCACATACTCTCCATATCCTCTCCCCCACCTCCTGCTTCAAATGAGCCCCCAGAGGGCCCTCAAAGCACACATACACCTCGCCGCGCGCCCTGTCATCCAACCTCTGCCCCTCCTCATCCCCCCCCAACCTGAGTCTCAACCGACATCGACCCAGCCGCCCCCCCCGGCGTCCCAGCCACTGACCCCGGCAACACTCCCCATCCCGGCAATGGCGACCCCCCGCCCGACCCCAAACTAGACAACCATCCCGCCAGCCCACCCAAAAACTGCCCCAACCCCTTACCTAACTCGCCCATGGCCGCCCCACCCCCAGCACCCCCCACCGGGAAGCCCTGCGCTAAAATGGGACCCCATGCAATCTCACCAGGCACCACGGGCGCTGTGACTCCCGCTGCCGCCGATCCAGACTCCCATCGCACCGACACTTCACCGGCGTAGCTCCTGGACGTCGACGGCTGCTCTTCCTGGACCACCTGCACGACCCTCTGGACCACGCTGGAAGGCCCACGGGCCGGAAACGCAGCGTCCGCGACGACGAGAGGACACTCTTCATCTCCGCCTTGATCTTCCCTGGGCCTGCACGGGTATTCCCCTCCATCCCATGCAGCCCGAGGCACCCGGATCCCATCATGAAGCAGAATGGACCGCCTGCTGTAGGAAGGCCGGGGCCGGTCCACCGTTCCTGGTCCCGCATCCACCGTGACTGCCGCAGGGAGCGGGGGAGGGGGCGTCCCGCTCCTCTCAGGGCCCCGCCGTGTAGTGGGATTCCTCCCGCGGCGAGAGCGACTCGCTGATGGCTGAGCGGCCACTCTCTGCCGCAGAGGGTCTGCAGAGGGGCTCCCTACTCGGCGCCGGACCCGGGGGGTGCTTTCAGGGCTGAGGCGCGCCGGTGGGTGTCCCCGCCGCGGCCGGGCCGCCCGTTCAAGAGGGGTAGCCACAGGAGCAGGCAAAACTCTGCACGCACCCACCTGCTCCTGCAGCCAGCCAGGCCCCCGCACCTCCGCCTCTCTCCTCAGACACTCCAGCATCTCCTCCACCGAGATCACCGGCGCCGCCATCTCACAGCCTGACCGCTCCGTTTTCTTGCCCTGGCCGCAATGCTCTCTCTCCCACCTCCTCCTCCCTCACGCCTGCTAGCCACACCCCCCGCTCCCCTGGCAACTCACGCCTAAGCTTTCCCTACCTCCACACTTAACCCCTACCTCGCCTGTCCCTTCACTGCCACTGCCTCTTCATGAACGGCCTCCCCCACCGCTGCGCTCCTCGTCCGGCCTCACACCTGGCCATGGAACAGCTGAGAAGCCAATTGTCCCATTACTTTTGGTTCCTTAACAAGTGGGAGGCACATATGCAAACTGTTGTAATTCCTACACCATTCACCTGATTTGGATGTAAATACCCTCAAATAAAGCTGACAGTCTGCAGTTAAAGCACATCTTGTTTGTTTCATTTCAAATCCATTGTGGTAGTGTATAGAGCCGAAAATGTTAGAATTGTGTCGATGTCCCAATATTTATGGACCTGACTGTAAATGCCTCCTACAGCAGTCCGTGTACCAGACTGAAATCTATTCCAGTCATCATTTACACTAGTTTCTAATGTAAATGATGGTAAAATGTGCCAGGAACTATGGCCCCACCCACACATCACCCTAGCGACGCCCTTCTTGTAAATTAGCAAGAGCAGTGTAAAAACAACAGTTGCGACTAGATTTAGTCGCAATGGTGTTTAAACCAGATTTTTTGCCTTTTTTTTTTACACCAAAAACATGGTTTTGGGAAATGGGAACTTCTCCCTATGTTCTTTGGCAAGCAGAAAAGATCCTTGATCTACCCAAATACATAGCTCCATAACAAGCTGTAGATGTGTTTGGCAAACTCAGCCACATTCATACATGTGTGGACACCGTGTAGTGTTTTGGGTGAAGTTTAATTCATCATCCACATTTTTACTGAAAACTTTGTGCACACTAAGTCTGTAATTCTTCATCCCTACCCCATCAACGTTAAGCCTTAATCATGCCACTGTGTTATGGCCCATTCACATGACCGTATGGCCATCGTGCCTGTGTGCCAGACCACAAGCAGTGGATCTGCAAAACACGTGAACCGGCCATGTGAACTCCACATAGCGGATGCAGACCCTTTGACTTGAATGGGTCCACGATCTGCAAGATATGGAAAAATAAAGAACATGTCTTGTCTTTTGCCTATCTTGCGGATCACATGCAGCAACACGGGCACGGCGACCATACAGTCGTGTAAATGGGCATTCACATGACTGTATGTATTTTGTGATTCGCAAAATGAATTTTTTTTGCAGATCCATTTTAACAATGTATATTCTTGTCTCCAAATGGACAAGAATAGGACATGTTCTATCTTTTTTGCGGGACTATGGTTGTATGGTGTCTAGTGCATGCTTGTGATACTGATCATGATATTACTTTTCCCTCATTGACTTTGTGAGACTTTCCAACAAAAAGATTGTGTCATGCTCCATTGTTCCCCATATTATGGATGTATTTTATCCTTTAAGTATTGATACTAGGGGTGGATAAAGGGGTATATGGCAGCACATGGAGTGACTATGGGACTCATAATATGGCCATTGCCATGTACATGAGCTATTAGTGTAAAACTTGGGCTTTAGGCAACCTCCATATAGGGAAACTTCAGAAAAAATCGATAGGAAAGATACATATATTCTTTACAGATCGTACACTTCCTAGGCAGACGATGAAAGTACTCAATATATTAGGGGAGATTTATCAAATCTGGTGTAAAGGAAAACTGGCTTTAATGTCCATTGGAACTAATCAGATTCCACCTTTCATTTTCCAAAGGAGCTCTGAAAATGAAAGGTGGAATCTGATGTGGTTATGGGCAACTAAACCTGTTCTACTTTACACCACTTTTGATAAATCTTCCCCAATGTGTTCTGATGTATCTAAAGAAGCGTATAGAGTTATTTATGTACATTCAATGTATGAGGCACTCCACAGCTAATGCAATGATCAAATTTAGGGCCCACTGTTACCTATGGCGTCAACCGTGTCCGTTAAACCATGTCAACCCATTGTTTTGTAACGGAATAGAAGGGGAATGTGGGTACCTGTAGACTCAACGACAACCATATGGAATGCTTATTGATAGGAACACTACTGTCCCATAATAATCTTATTGCGAAAAATAGGGAAATATGAACATTTTGAAGTGGACTGTGCATAACTTATAAAGTCTTTTATTTTCCTGGGGTAAAGATTCAGTTTCCTAAATATGAGTATCCTGGCAGAAGCAGAGTGCTTGTTGCCCCCTTTCCTGCATTGTTGGCAACAGTCTTGAATTTGGCAGGATTGACAAAAAAAAAAAGACACTTTGGCTTGTCCCAGCCCAGAAGTGGCGATTCTAGGCTGGATTTGGATGTTCAAATGCCTTGAATTTACCAACACAAATGTTAGTAAGGGCGGGTTCGCACTTGTGTTAGGGTATTCCGTTATAGGTTCCTTTATAACGGAATATAATGGAATTCTCGGACGGAATGCAAAACGGAAATCTTTAAGAGCCATTCCATTTTGATCCGTCATAATAGAAGTCTATGGGCAGCATAATGGATCCGTCCTGGTTTCCGTTATGCGGGACGAAAAACAAAGTCCTGTCGATAACGGAATACTCTAACGCAAGTGCGAACCCGTCCTAAGCATGTCTTCCTGGCACTGGGCACCTGGAGCACATTCCCCTACCAACCCCCTCTAACTATATGCCCCTACAAAACTGACGCTCATATTCGGTGACCCTGTACATGTATTATTTGGTATGCTGTTGTACTTTATCTATGTTTCTAGCATGTAAAGATGAATCCTGTTTTGTTACCATAGAGCTATTCTTACACATCAGTACCTAACGCTGTATAATGTATTCTCTCATAGGAGGCCTTCCGTATGAGTATAAAATAGTAATTGCCGGCAATCACGAGTTGACATTTGACCACGAGTTCATGGCAGACTTAATCAAACAAGATTTCTATTATTTTCCTTCTGTGTCGAAACTGAAGCCGGAGAATTATGAAAATGTTCAGTCTTTGCTCACAAACTGCATCTATCTCCAAGATTCTGAAGTTACTGTGCGAGGATTTCGGATATACGGCTCCCCATGGTAAGACCAACTTATTAAAAGCAGGAGAAGCCAACGTACACCATCTTCCATCAGAGAGGAGAAGGGACAGAGGTGTGAGGCTTATCACATTCTGGTATTCTAATGTACGGCATCATAAAAATGCTGCATTCACTGTAGGCCAGCGACTATGGTCATGTTTAATCATGGGATGTACAATTATTACCAGTAACCAGGAGTATTCCAACCCTCATCATGTAATGGAAGGGAAATTACACTTTCTTGGTCACACTGATAGTAAAATCCAATCTGGGGACATTCAACGAAGAAGTCAGTAAGTCCTACCAGATGCTATAGTCAAGAGGGTTCTCTGGTTTTAGCAGATTAGGGTCTTTTTTGGTATACTCATGAATTTAAAGGGGCTGTCTCATCTCAGCTAATTTTGCGAGATGAAGGCTTGTCTAGCCAAACACTGCCCCTGCGTTGCCACTGCAGGGGAAATGTAAGCTTACATGACGTCCATTCAGATGAATGGCCATCCATCTGTGGACAGCTCAAAACAGCAACCCCCTCAGTGATGTCCATATGATCTAATAACGCATTCCGACATGGGTTGTCATGAAGAAACAACCATATTGTGTTTCCACAGAATTTTTCAATTTCTTTGCTAATAAAATTGTGTACCAGAGAGAAAAATGTCACCAACAAAATACAGGAGGCAGTCTCTGTTCAGACAAGCTCGTGCCTGTGTACTGTAAATATGGGAAGGATATGAACCACCTGGAGTGCGAGCTTAATAAAGAAAGGATTCAGCTATCTGGAAGTAAATTGTTTTCCAGATTACTTACTAGAAGAAGGAATCAGTTTCTGCAGGAGTTACAGTGGCCCCGGCTGCAACTTGAGAACATAACAAATAAATATGGAAATTTGCATTATTTTTGTCCGGTTAAGAAGAATCTTCCTGCAAATTTACAATCTGATGGAGTCAATCTGTGACTCATTACATTCCTCAGCAAAGCCGTGTTTTTTGTAGATACCCAATTGAAAATCTCTGTCGGCTTCATACAAATCCCTGTGGCTTTTCATTGCAGTAAATGTCTTAGAAGAGGTTTTCCTTTTTGTAGTGTCTGTATAGACAGTGCAGCAGGGTGTGTGTGCTTTATAGCAAAGTTAATGGATAGAAACGTATTCATATAGTTATGCAGGAAGAGATGTACAGCTGCAGAGAGCAGTGTGTGACAGAGGAGCTTCATACAGAGCCTAATTTGTGTGCATAATGCTACCGTCCTGCATTATACAACAGAGCTGCCTTAGATCCCCCTTCTAGTAATAATGATATGGCTCTGTTCATACTGTCCCAATCTACACAGTAAAGCTAATAAGTGACATGCAGACAATAGGGAATGTCAACTTACTGCACATAATCTACTGGCCAGTGTGAATAACAAAATACTGGATATAGTAAATGGCGGCTCACCCTACACTACTAGTGGACCTAGGTGCTCTTGTGCCAGGACTGCCCCACAGTCCTTTAAGGAGATGTACCAGGTAAATATATGGAGTGGAACAGGCACTCTATTACCTGAAGCTGCAAAGGGGTGTTTCTATAGGTCAATGAGATGTTTAGATACAGTGCGCGATGAGACAATGTATCGTATAAAAATATATTTATTGAATTAAATTCACATGATTAATCATGTGAATTGGATGTTCTAATAATTAAAAAACTATATTTTTATACAATATATTGTCTCATCGCGCACTGTATCTAAACATCACATTGACCTATAGAAACACCCTTTTGCAGCTTCAGGTGATAAAGTGCCTGTTCCACTCCATATACCGTACTTACCCAAGAGCAAAATACTGTTTGAGAATGTATGATCACATAAAAGAAATTTTAAAAAAACACAAAAAAATTAAAAAAATGTATTCCCTTTTAAAGAGAAACGTTTTTTAAAAACAAAATAAACAAGACTTCCATTAGTAAGAAATCATTAGAGAATCCTCTATATGAAAATTTGTTTTTGTATTTGTCACGTGTGCATGGACACAGATCCATGGGGTTAATCTATGTTTACTCACTCACCCTTGCTCTCACCTTGCATTTAGGGTGCATATTGAGAATAGACACACCCCTATATGTAGGAAACCCAGCATACACACTCTGAGGGGCATTTATTAATATATTTGCGGTACAATAGTGGCATAAACAAGTTGCAAATTATGGTGAGCACCATATGTGAGCACTTATCTGTGACTTTTTAAACTTAGAAAAGTGGATTTACTATAACTTATGCACATCTCACGCCGGTGCAGAGGGATCAAGACTCGCATTTGGGAAGAAAGGGATGTAAGGCAGCTATCCTATAAGTCAATGTTGAACCCTTTAAATAGGCCTTGAGACATGACTCGGATATTAAATAAGCCAGCACCTCATCTGCAGACAGCTGTTTCGGGGTATTGGAACACCAGTCTTGTTAAATACACCTCACTCTGTCCTCCATCAGTCAAATGCCTAAACACAAAGACTATGGATTCTTGTAGGGCATACAATATCTAAGGGTCTTACAATTTTAAGCTTTAATAGAAAAGGTGCAGTGCTGTCAAATGTAAAAAGAGAGACAAAATAAAATGCCATATAAAACAAAAAGCAAAACAGTAATAAAATAAAAGAACTATACTTTATTGTTTTAAATATGTTTTATTCTTTCATCTATTGTTCCAGTTTTCAAAACTGTCTAGTAATTTACGGTATTAGGCAAAAATGAGTTTGATAACTGGACAGTTGGTAATAAGGGATAATAATACTCTTGCTCCAATACATACAGCAGTTGATTGCTTTTTCTAAAGAAATTAATCATTTTGTGGCCAGTGACATATAGACATTTCACCTTTCATTACAGTGCTCAGCATATATTAGGTAAGCCTAAAATTTTTGGACATGTTGCCCAGTAAGAGTTGCTGCAGTCAACGCACTACATGGTTAAGTGAGTTTAGTTGTCTGCCAATATAATTGGTTTACTGTGCCTTGTGCTGTGACTGAATTTGTTATTGGGAAGGCACTGTTGTTGGGTTTATTTTGCAGGCTTTGTCATGTGAAAAATGTGACTGGTTCTTTTCGGGGGTTTTATGAAGGGAGGTGTAAGCCTCTCATTTAAAGATGGAAGTATCTGACACTATCATTGGGGCAACAAGTCCAGTTTGTTATGGTGACACTTTGTATGGAATTAGTTTGGGAGCACTCTGGTTGTGGGGAGGTGTGGCTGGTACTGTTATGGGGCACTGTGGGAATATCATTGGTTCACTGTGATTGCTTCATTATGGGGACAATGCAGCTAGAATTACTTCTCATTTGTTATGACTGCCTCTGCTATTAGGTTTCTGTAGCTGCTACTATTGTGGGGGTGCTGTGTCTAGTACTTTGTTGGTGTAACTGATTGACATTTTCATTGACAGCACAGTACTGGTAACATTTTTACTTTTTACAATGTTCTTTCTTTATTTTTTTTTATTTTTTGCATTGTACTTTAGATAATTTTTATCTCCCTGGGAGAAGTTGCACAGTTCCACAAAATAGTTTTCAGATTGATGCCTTAAGAGGTAGCCAGTGAAAGCTTTCAGTATTAAGGCTGCTGTTCCTTCTGAGTGAATGACAAATCTCATTTATTCTGAGCGCGCTGCCCGCAGCCAGCCGCACGCAGCAGGAATTATGTCATGATTACTGTGGTTTTATCTGCTACAAGTGGGAATAACCGCGACGCTAGTGTTCCTTTCACTGTCATATGTATATATTTATAAGTGCGGTAGGAAGAAAATACCTGCCATGTGCATCCTTTCTTATCACTGAGGTCATTGTGCTCAAGTGCAGTTGGGATAAATGTATAAATTATTCAAGTAGCTGGATAAATGAGCGGCTGAACCGCCCTGCGCAGAACATTGTAAAGACCCAGGAAATGTGGGATTTGGGAAAGCGGATCATATTTGTCTCAGGTATGAGGCCTACTGTATGGACCAAATGCCACAAGAGAAACTATGGTTCACTGCTTTTTGCAACTGTATTTTGTATTTTTGCGGTTGCCCTTTATTCAGTAATGAGTAAGGATTGTTAACTTGAGATCCAAAGTGCGTCGATTTTGCATCCGTCTTGTTTTGTATGGATTTTACTGCATCGAAAAAAAGGATATCGTTTTGTCAGAAGCTGGATCCTTCGACTTTTTACACAAATGAGTGGTTATAAGCTGTAAAGAGTTAAGGGCTATACATCTAGCCATCAGAGCAGCAACCTGATGGACTCAGTGTGAAATTGAGCGTAAGATACTCAGCTGATAGACTAAAACTTAACCCTGTAGTACAAAATTGTTCACAATATTTAATTAAGACCAATTGTAAATGTGCATGGAGAACATTTCAACTCTAATTTTCTCATCTTAACTGTTTATGCCATATCCATAAGCTATGCCACAAATGCCTGATAAGTGGTGGATCCTTTAGGACTCTCAAAAAGTGAGGGAGAACAGGATCCAATGACCCTGGCTCACAGAATTATACTGTCTGCTTTCCTCATAAATGTTAATGAAGAAGTGACCATAGCCCCACACGTGGCACTTGCTCCTATCAGGTTTTTATGGTATATCTTATGAGCCATAATGCAGAACTGGTATAGGAACATCTCTCTCTTTTGAGGACCAGGTTCCACCATGCATTCTACTGACAGCCCATTGATTTCATTGTAATGCTTAATTTACCCTGAAGCCTCTTTGCTACAGTAAGTGACCATTGCTTCTGGATACACCACCACCTATGTTAAAAACGTGTGTACTCTGGCAGAGGTAGAATTGCTAAAACATGGAAAACCACATAGCAGATCCACATATTACCAGAATACTCTCCAACATTCAGGGGTCAACAATCTTAACACATGTAAAACGGTATATGCAGTGTGTCATACGGTATGTGCGGTGGACCAAAGCCCCAAAGTTCCTTACTATAATCTACAGATATTTTTACAAGGGTCTCAGCCAAGTATACCCCAATTACACACAGACACATGGTTAGCAGTTTCACCAAGTCCCTGCTTCCCGAGGGTTTTCAAATGTCCCTCTGCCATATAAGATTACTACAGTATTGTGGCCCAGATGCTTCAAACAATGGGCCAGATTTATCACTGACTCTGACAGCTCACTCCACTTTCACATATGGCTAAAGTCAGTTTTAGCCAAGTCAGATTTATGATCGGCCCTTTAAGACTGTAATAAATGTGGTTTGACGGTAGCAGTTTATCCGTCAGTAAGCAGCTTTACAAAAGTCGCACATCTTTATGAAAAAGTCGCACGTTTTTATGAAAAAGTCGCATGTTCTATTAAAAAGTCTCATAAGATAAGCATGGTCCTCACTGGAGTGAAATTGCGACTTTTTTGCGACTTTTTAAATAGTCCCAATAGTAAATCTATCTAGAGATTCATTTACATAAGAAAACACGCCCACTTTCAGAAAACTGGCGAGCATAGTGCAGAGCAGAAAAAATTTCGCAAATTTTTGCGCAGTTTAAGCAATTGCGCAAAAATTTGCGACTTTTTCACTCCATTATTCTGACTTGAGCTAATGATAAATCTGGCCCAATGTCTCTGCTGACAAAGATACCCCAAGCAGGGGCGTAGTTTTAGGGGGTGCAGAGGTAGAAGTCGCTACTGGGCCCAGGAGCCTGGGGGGGCCCAAAGACCCTTGGGCCACATAAGAAGACACCGGTATTATAGAAAGTGCATGCTGGTCAAGTTACACCTCTGGCTGGAGGGAAGGGGTTAGGTCAAGAATTTGACATGGGAGGAGTGCTGTTTCAATTTTTGCCTCAGGGAGCACAAAGGCTATGTGCTCCCCTGCTCCTGGCCACAAGGCACTGAGGGAAGAGGGGCCCAAGCTGAACTCTCGCACCAGGGCCCATGAGCCTTAAGCTACGCCCCTGACCCCAAGAAT
This sequence comes from Bufo gargarizans, assembly GCF_014858855.1. NCBI lineage: Eukaryota > Metazoa > Chordata > Amphibia > Anura > Bufonidae > Bufo > Bufo gargarizans. Next base: position 470,596,503 of record NC_058081.1, on the reverse strand, counting down.
GGTGTGTCATGCATACATGTCCCTTTAACAGTGTGTCAGTTACAGTGCGTCCATCCCAGATGTCCCCACAACAGTGTGCCAGCCACATATACTCCAATAAGTGTGCCAGCTACAAATTGCCCTACACAGTGTGTTCTCCTCAGCTTCCCCCACAACAGTGTGCTCTGGAGGTTGTGGAAGAATCAGTTGTAGTTTTAACAGGCCGTTTTGTTCTGTTATCCAAAATAGAGGGTCCAGAGATGGCACCAGGCGTCAGGGACATTGGATATACTGTGACTGTGGTGACAAAACTGCAGAAACTGGCCGTGTGTGAGCTCAGCCTGAAACTCAGATTTTCTGCCTCGAAACGACCTCTGCAATTAATGGAGACGATTGTAGGAGCATTTAGAAGTAAATAGGGATTAATAATACTTTGCTGCAGGCCATGTGGGATAATAAAGGCTTCCCCGGAGCTATCATTGTGGTTAATAGGCAATAAATATGAAGGTTACTGGAAAATAACAGATATCACTCCATGGTCAGACTAGTTTTGCTCGCTGTCGCCAGCCCTTTATAGGAGACCTCGGACTATAGGTAAAGTTTGCATTAATTTTCCCCAGGGTTTGAATTTTACATCCTAATTTTCCACTAAATGAGACATCTGTTTCTGAGAAGAGAATATTCGATGGTTTCCATGGTAACCATCATTCTGAGTATGAAATTTATTCGAATGGTTACCTCAGAAAAGAAAAGCAAATTTCTTAGAGTGAGATTGTGAATATTCAGCTTTTGGTGTCTTTCTTTCGTAATTGAGGAACAAATCTTAAACTATTAATGAGCAGAATTTTGTGCTGTATGTTGTGGTAATTATACATTTTTATTGATTCTCCAGAACAACCAATCAGGTTGCTGCTTTCATGTTCAAGCATAGAGCAGAAAAATAAGCCACAGGACCTGATTGGTTGTTGGTGAGTTCAATTGTGAGCAACAATTTTTTTTCACCTCAATATTCTCCTCTATAAGTTATCTAAAAGTTACATTTCTACGGGGCAGGTGGGGGGTGGAAAGAGTAACCACAAAAAATAATTCATATCTGATTGTTGTGTTAAACGGATGATTTTAGTAACATAGATCGGACCATCTAATATTTGAATCACCATCCATGATACATTTTAAAGGGGTTTTCTAGTTTACATCGACATTTTGTTCTTTTGCCTTTATTGCTCCTATCTTCTGTTCTGGGCAGTGGTCACATGACCATGTCCATGCAGCTCTTTCCCATTTCCTGTGATTTTATGTCCATGGGCGTGTCAAAGCAGCGACAGGGGCGGTGAAAAGGGAGGAGTGTTTATCTGAGTGGGAGGAGCTATAAACTAGCTGGATATTGTTAGAGGCAGTGCTGGAGCTGTGTCAGAGAAAGGAGAAGTGCATCATGGGTTTGGTTGGATACAGCAACAGGAAGTGCTACATACAGGATGGAAAAAAAAAAAGATTGGTTTAATGGTGAAAATGTCAGGAGAGTCCAAACAAAAAATAATAATAATGGGGAAGATGTACATGAGATAAGCAACTACATGAGTATATCTGTGAAACACCATAGTAAACTCTTTTAAGAATGCATACAATTTTTCCCCCCCAGAAACACCCATTTTGGTGGGACATTTGCATAATCTCCACCCCAGGAAGGCACATCTTGCGTGGCAGTCATATAAGGAGGCATAAATCACACAATAATGTAGCATTCTCTTTTTGCAAATAAAGCGATTATACATAATTAGGGGCCGGCCCTTCTGATCCACAAAATGCGGAATGCACACGGCTAGTGTCCTTGTTTTGCGGATCCCCATTTTTCAGGACCGTGAAACGTTCAATGGTCGTGTGTATTCCAAATTTTGTGGAACGGAAGGGACGGCCCCTAATAGAACTTTCCTATCCTTGTCCGTAATGCGGACAATCATTGGACATGTTGTCGTCTTTTGTGGAACAGCCATGCGGACAAATGGAAACGGAATGCAGACAGAGTAATTTCCGTTTTTTTACGGCCCCGTTGAAGTGACTGGTTCCACATACAACCCACATACAAAAAAAAAGAGAAATGGACAGGGAAAAAATATGGTCATGTGTATGGACCCTTAGAAAAATATGGCTCATTTCTTCCAGAAGCAGCGCCACACCTGCCCAGGGGTTGTATCTGGTATTGCAGCTTGAAGCAAATGGGGCAGTTTCTGATGACATGTTCTTTTCATTTACAGGCAGCCGTGGTTCTATGGATGGGGATTTAACCTCCCTCGTGGGCAGGCTTTATTAGACAAGTGGAACCTCATTCCAGAAAGCACAGACATCCTTGTAACACATGGACCACCCCTTGGTAAGAAAAGATTGAAATAGAACACAAACACATAAAAAAAAAAAAATGACATTTTAAGCTTTCCCACAGCCATAACAGTCATAATTGGTCCCTCTGCCACATAAGAGTTTGTTGTGTCGAACCCCCGCCGATCAGCTGCGGATTACCTATCCTGAGGATAGGTCATCCTTTAGTAAAGGCTGGACAACATGAGCTACACTAAAATACTGTGTCATATTCAGTGGAACGTCATCTTAAAATAAATCTATTTGATCATTTTCCATTGGCGCCAGAGCTCTACAGTCCTCTGGACATTTTGATTTCTGAAAGTAGGAAGTGGCATTTAGGAAGCGGTTTTATCCTTTTTGTCTTCCTCTTGATGGCAGCTGCTTTTGAAACAGATGATAAATTTGGAAGCGCAGAAAGAAAGCCAATGAGGTTCATTCTATAGGATGGAGACTGTCAGGGAACAATTAGACTCGTATTTACTGCATGTAAAAGACGCTGATGAAAGTGCTCGGCGCGGAGTGACTGTCATCCAGCATATAGGAGTTAACCTTTACACTGCTGAGACAAACTGTGCCATAGTAATGTTACTGGGAATTGTGTGGTAAATTCTTATACCTTATGTGTGGGTCATGTAACTAGGATAGGAAAAAAGGCGCAGAATCGTCTCAGCTATCAGACATATTGATATAAAAAAAAAATCTCGCAATGTATGAGGAATATGTCCTAAGGACAACGTAATTGCTGCTAACTTGCTGACAATTTTTGTCTTTTGTTCCTAAGAAGAGCCCTCCCCATACACCCATACGAGTCTCATAAAGGGGGCCCCACTTAACGCCACCTCTACAGGTCCTCCATAAAAGTGGCTCCTGTAAATGGAAGGCCATATGTGTCTGACTAGAAGTGGCTCCTCCATTTCCTCAGTGATTGACCCCTTACCCCAAGATGATAAATGCTGATTTCAAGGTTTAGAGAATTAATTGCTGTGACACTTGCTGCCCCTATATACCGTATATATTCATGAGAAAACCCCTTTAATTCATAAGGAGTTATCCACTGCACAGATAACAGTGATCAGGTATTAGTTTTCAGACCAAGCCTCGGGGACTTGAAAGGGGTTGTGTTACTCAGCAAATTGCATTTATCATGTAGAGAAAGTTAATACAAGGCATTTACTAATGTATTGTTATTGTTCATATTGCCACCTTTGCTGGCTGGATTCATTTTTCCATCACATTGTACACTGCACTTTTCCCAGGGTTACGACTACCCCGTAATCCATCAATGGTGGTCATGCGCTGGCCTCTCAGCGCAGGCCTCTCCTGTGGCTGTGACTATGGTAGCGGGCATAGGCAAGCATGCGCAGCATCTCCCATCCCAGCCGCCTCCTATCTGCACTGCAGCGGTGGCTGTAAATCCTGGAAACGAGCAGTGTATAATGCAATGGAAAAATGAATCCAGCCAGCAAAGGAGGTAGTATGGACAATCACAATACATTAGTAAGTGTCTTGTATTAACTTTCTCTACATGATAAATGTCATTTGCTGAAGTAATACAACCCGTTTAAGCAGTGATGTACATAGAGAAGTAAGGGCCCCATAGCAAGGATGACACCAGGCCCCCCACACAGGACAGAAGGGTTTCTGCCCAAACCCCTTTCAATGACTCTTGGGCCATTTTTCCACTGCTTCATTTGCTAAAAGTTGTTCCTTTAGAGGGTAGAGTCCTGACCAAGTTTTCATCTCCAGTAGAAGAGGAGATAATCCAACTAAGACTGGGCCACCCCTCTTGCCCTGGGCCCCATAGCAGTCACATGGTCTGCCGCTATGGTAGTTATGCCCCTGCCTTTAAGTTAGACTATGATGAGAAACAATCTTAAAGGGGTGTCTCACTTCAGTAAGTGGCATTTATCATGTAGAGAAAGTTAATACAAGGCACTTACTAATGTATTATTATCATCCATATTGCTTTCTTTGCTGGCTGGATTAATTTTTCCATCACATTATACACTGCTCATTTCCATGGTTACAGACCACCCTGCAATCCAGCAGCGGTGGCCGTGCTTGCACACTATAGGAAAAAGCGTCAGCCTCTCTGGTAGCCAGGACCATGGGAGCGCACATAGGCTGGTGCTTTTTCCTATATTGTGTAAGCACGACCACCACTGATGGATTACAAGGTGGTCTGTAACCATGGAAACGAGCCGTGTATAATGTGATGGAAAAATGAATCCAGACAGCAAAGGAAGCAATATGGATAATAACAATACATTAGTAAGTGCCTTGTATTAACTTTCTCTACATGATAAAAACCCCTTTAAGGGAGCAATTTCACCCAATGTGCAAAATAATATTTCCATCTGGGAAATTGATGGCATATAGTGTGAAATGGGTCCGGATCTGTTCCGCAATTTTGCAGAACGGGTGCGGACCTATTTATTTTCAATGGGACCACAAAAGATGCAGACAGCACACAGTGTGCTGTCCGCATCCGCACTTCCGTTCCGCAAAAACATAGAACATGTCCTATTCTTGTCCACAGACAAGAAAAGGCATTTCTATTAAAGTGCTGGCCATGCGCGGTCCTCAAAATGCAGAACACACATGGCTGGTGTCCGTGTATTCACAATTTGCAGACCGCAAAACACTTGCGGACGTGTGAATGGACCCATAAATGAATGCCTCATGACGGACCGTACATACTGACTATAAAATGGGTGCTTGTAATGGGATCTAGTTTATATGAGAAAACACGACATTTACCGGACAAGAAGCTGCAGCAGGCAGTGCTACTCTGTCCTATATTTTTTACAAACTCTGCAACAAAAGCAGCTGATGTTTCCTCCAGTACAGATGTTAGTGAAACCTAACATCGACTTCTTTGCATTTAATCAATACCCCCATCAGTCAGAGCATATTTGCACTCATATGGGGTCTATTACAGTTCCACATGGTTTTAACTCAGCTTTCCTAGGAACTTGAAAGGCAAATCTGCCTAGCTATAGCACTATTTGGAAGTAAGGAGAGGATTTATTTAGGAACAATAAGTATTTAGCGGTCCCTATTACGGATCCACATAATGTGTTACTGAGCTATTCCGGGTCCCTGAATGACAACTCTAGCTATGCTACAGTATGGTGGATTTGTCACTGGGATTTTTACTTAGCTTTTCCAGGTATCTGGCTAACAAATCCAGCTAAGTATTCTATAATAGTGGGGATTTACCAATTCATAAACAAGTTGATCTGGCATTCTGGGAAAGCTGGGTAACAGTCTCCATGGGGCAGTGATGTGGCATAGTGGCTATATAAAATACTCACAATGCTGCCCTGATGTGCTGTGTGCATCTATGATATGGTACCAGGACAACATACTCTGTTGTCACCAATGCACAGTGTTGTCACTCAGCTTTTCCAGAGCCCTGAAAGGCAAGTTGGTCTAGCTATAGGAATGGATTTATCAATACATAATTAGGCAGATTTGGAATTTAGCAGTCTGGGAAAGTTGGGTAGCAAGTTCTGCAGAGATGTAATGGAGGTCACGCTTGGTACATGCACTCTGCACTCTGCACTCTGTATACACTATATCCATAAATATAATATATATATATATATATATATATATATAGACACACACATCAGGAGAACCGTGAGTATATACTAGATACGTAGTTTGATCTCCAGCAGACGTCCACATGCTACCTAACCTTCCAAAGCTGCTGAAAAGCTGTGAAAGGAGGAATCATCACTGTGTAACTGGGCAGATTATATATTCAGCTGTATATACTATGGATGGTGCTATATATACACTACAGCTGGCAGTGGCATAGCGTGGGGGGGGGGGGGGCGGGGGGCCGAAGCCCCGGGCGCAAAATTTTAGGGGGCACCATTTGAGGCAAAGTGAGGCGACTGCCCCACGTGGCGCGGCCCTGCTCACAAGTGGGGGGCGGTGGAAGGTCACAGGGAGATGAGCGCTCATTGTGGAAGCGCTCATCCCCATAGTTATCTGTATCGCCGTCCTCAGGACAGCGATACAGATGGATGTGCTGAGGGGCAGGGGAGGGAGAGGCGTCTCCCTTCCCCGTTCCTCTGATAGGCTGCAGGAGGTGCGATGGCGTCATTGCGCTGCCTGAGCGGTACAGCGTGAGACACAGGCCGGAAGAGGCCTGCTATGCATCACTGCCAAGGAGGTAAGTATAAGGCCCCTTTCACACGGGCGAGTATTCTGCGTGGATGCGATGCGTGAGTTGAACGCATTGCACCCACACTGAATCCCGACCCATTCATTTCTATGGGGCTGTTCACATGAGCGGTTATTTTCACGCATCACTTATGCGTTGTGTGAAAATCGCAGCATGCTCTATTTTGTGCGTTTTTCACGTAACGCAGGCCCCATAGAAATGAATGGGGTTGCGTGAAAATCGCAAGCATCCGCAAGCAAGTGCGGATGCGGTGCGATTTTCACGCACGGTTGCTAGGAGACGATCGCGATGGAGACCCGATCATTATTATTTTCCCTTATAACATGGTTATAAGGGAAAATAATAGCATTCTGAATACAGAATGCATAGTACAATAGTGCTGGAGGGGTTAAAAAAAATAAAACAATTTTTTTACTCATCTTAGTCCACTTGATCGCGAAGCCGGCATCTCCTTCTGTCTTCATCTTAGCTGTGTGGAGGAACAGGACCTGTGGTGATGTCACTCCGGTCATCACATGATCCATCACCATGGTAAAAGATCATGTGATGGATCATGTGATGACCGGAGTGACATCACCACAGGTCCTGTTACTGCACACAGCTAAGATCAAGACAGAAGGAGATGCCGGCTTCGCGATCGAGTGGACTAAGGCGAGTAAAAATTTTTTAATTTTTTTTTAACCCCTCCAGCGCTATTGTACTATGCATTCTGTATTCAGAATGCTATTATTTTCCCTTAGAACCATGTTATAAGGGAAAATAATACCATCTACAGAACACCGATCCCAAGCCCGAACCTCTGTGAAGAAGTTCGGGTTTGGGTACCAAACATTACAATGTTTTGCACTCGCGTGGAAAAGTCGCACGTGTTCCCGCAACGCACCCGCACATTTTCCCGCAACGCCCGTGTGAAAGAGGCCTAAGTGTTTATTTTTTTTATATGGTACAATACTGGCTACTGGCACATGATTGGGGGCCCATCTATGGGGGGCAATTGTTACTGGCACACGATTGGGGGGATATCTATGGGGGGCACTTTTTACTGGCACACGATTGGGGGGAAATCCATCGGGGGCACTTCTTACTGGCACATGATTGGGGGGCCATCTATGGGAGGCACTTCTCACTGGCACATGATTGGGGGACATCTATGGGGGCACATCTTACTGGCACATTAGTGGGGGGCACTGTGAGGGTATCTATGGGGGCACATGTTCCTGGCACATTATTTGGAGGCACCGTGGGGGCACTTTTTACTGGCACATTATTGGGTGGCACTATGGGGGCACTTTTTACTGGCACATTATTGGGGGCATCTACTGAGGCCACAAAGGAGGAGTATTTTATATGGGTGGCTTTGTATAGAGGCATTTTATACTGGGGCACATTATGGTGTGTACTATGGGGAAGGGGAGAGAGGAGTACTATGGGGTCATCTACGGGGGCCCTAAGAAGGGGTATTTTATACTTGCAAATTATGGGGGAAAATTAGGGCATTTACTGGGGCACTATATTTGGGGCATGTTATACTGGTACATTATGGGGGCACTAGGAGGAAGGGAGGAGAGGAGCACTATAGGGATATTTTATACTGGCACATTATGGGGGCACTATGGGGACATCAGCTCAACTGGGGGGCATTAAAAGGAGGTATTTTTTGCACTGTCACATTATAAGGAGAATTATTACTACTGGGGGGCATTATGGTGGGCTTTATTACTGCTGGGGGTCTAGGAGGAACATGATTACTAGTATGGGCACTATGGGAGCATTATTACTTCTGGGGCACAGTGGGGACATGTTGGGGGCACTGTAGGAGCACTATTACTACCATGTGTACTCTAGCAGAGAATTATTCCTATTGGGACTTTTGGGAGCACTATTACTGTGAAGGAACCTTGGCACAGTATCAGCTTACCACAATTATCTTTTGGGGACATTATGTTTACACTATTAGTGTCAGGGGCACTATTTTCTGGGCGCAGTTATTTTAGGGCACTGTGTGCCAATAATTATCAAAGGGCACTATCTGCATGGTACTACTATTATCAGGGGGTTTATCTGTTTCTGCAGTATAGTATTGGGGAGCACGGCAGGCAGAGTATTAGGGATGGTAGGATGATTTGTCCAAAAGATGGAAGGATGATGGAAAAGTAGTAAACTAAGATTTTTTTTTAGTGAAACTGCAGAGACGAGAAATAGCTGAAAAATGGTAGTCTGGTCTGAAGGTCTGAAAGGAGAAGATGAGGAAAGAGAACATTTACATCAAAGAGACGTCACTGGATGTAAGCGGTATGGGGTGATGTATTACCCTGTATCTTCTGTAGTGATGGGAGGGTGGATATAGAATTTGGCCCACTCTGTAGCAGCCTGGCCCCAGACTTCAGGTCACACTGTGCGTGTTCTGAATTCTGGGGGCTCACACCCATCTACTACATTATCTGTACACAGAGACTTATCACCGTGTTATCTGTGGTGTTACATAGGACTGCAGGTGATATCTACTAAATTATCAGTAAAAATGGGCGTGGGCACAGGTTGGGTGGGGGGGCGCAATACTTGGCTTGCCCCGGGTGCTGGCAACCCACGCTATGCCACTGACAGCTGCTACTGTTGGCACTATGGCTGGCACCATTACCAAATCTATTTTGTATTATTACTAAGAAATTCCTTCCAACAAAATGGCCACACTAACTGTGTATACAAAAACTATCGAGACTAAACCCAGCCCCCTCTTTCTAAACTCCTGGCTCACGTGCACTAGCCTCAGAGGGGGAGGAGGAGAAGACATGGCTGCGTGAGAAAACAATACACTGCTTTTCTATTGTATTTTTCATGGTCTGCAATCGTGATCTTACCAAACAAGAGCAAATAACAAAGACACAAAACTGATATTATATTAAGTTTTGTTGGTTGTTCTTTTTTTTTTGTTTGTTTAGTAGCGCTTTAAGAAATAAAATCGGCACAGAATTTTGAAACCAACATGAAAATGAAAACATATTTACCAGATATCAATCTGCAGTATAACATACAGCCGGCAAATAGGACATCATGTTCAATGTGACATTTCCACTTTATTAATTTATTATTCTGACATATGTTGTTGGTGACATGCAGCACTGATATATTCATTTTGTTGCAGGATTTTTGGATTGGGTGCCAAAGAAATTACAGAGAGTGGGATGTGTAGAGTTATTAAACACGGTGCAGAGGAGAGTCCAGCCGAGGTTACATGTGTTTGGCCACATACATGAAGGTAGGTAATGTTAGCCTAAGCAGTTTCATCACCTGAGTAGGCCCCAAGCCCAGATAATGCTAACCATAACCACTATAAATACCCTGGGTCATTGGGACCCTCTACCTTGAGGGACAGGTACATGTACTCTGAATAATGTTAACTTCATTAGACTTAGGGTCCATTCACACATCCGTTGTTTCTTTCCTGATCTGTTCCATTTTTTGCTGAACAGATCTGGACCAGTTGCGTACCCATTCATTTTCAATGGGTCCTGAAAAAAATGTGTGCTGTCCGTTTCCGTTGTTCCATTCCGCATGTCCGAAAAAATATAAAACTTGTCCTATTATTATCCGCAAAATCGGATCCTGGTACAATACAAAGTCAATGGATCCGCAAAAAAACGGATGACACACGGAAACATTCTCAGGAACAACGGATCCGCAAAAAAACTGACCGAAATTCGGGATATAGAAAAATACTGACGTGTGAATGGACCCTTAGGCTACATTTACACGTCAGTATTTTTCTATATCCCGAATTTCGGTCCGTTTTTTGCAGATCCGTTGTTCTTGAAAATGTTTCCGTATGTCATTCGTTTTTTGTGGAGCCATTGACTTTGTATTGTACCAGGATCCGATTTTGCGGATAATAATAAGACAAGTTTTATATTTTTTCGGACATGCGGAACGGAACAACGGAAACGGACAGCACACATTGTGCTGTCCGATTTTTTTTCAGGACCCATTGAAAATGAATGGGTACGCAACTGGTCCAGATCTGTTCCGCAAAAAACGGAACAGATCAGGAAAGAAACAACGGACGTGTGAATGGACCCTTAATTGGACTAAAATTGGAGGGTTCAGCTGCCTAGCCAGAGTTTCGAGCTGAAGGCCCTCCATTACCTCACCACCATTTCTATGGCTGCTCAGTGACCTAGCACAGAGCCGTCAGGAAAGGGAACAGCCCATGCTTGACTAGAGACACATGTAGTACATTCCCAGCCATAATGAGAGGCATAGAAAGGAGGGAGAGGAGACAGGAGTGACTTCCTAATCACCCGTCACTGCCCTCAGTGGCTCAGCCAATAATCAGTGACATGTAATGAGGTCACCTCTGGAACTCCCACTTCCATCCTTCAGGGGCTTTAGGTAGTTTCCACTGGCAGGCTGTTCTTTGAGGGTGAAGAGTGGTGATTGTGAATGACCTCAGTCCTCTCCCAGATTTACTGCCTCTATGCGATTGACAGCTGACTCATTGGAGGCAGAGTCATCTATGCAGGGCACCGAGGGGTCTAGCATCACAGTGAGGGACTGGCCAAGGTCAGGACAGGCAGAGTACATGCTGTGTGGTAAACGGTCCAAGCTCTGGGCGGGCAGCGTAGGGTCGATACAGAGGTCAGGCACAGGTCAGGTTAGGCAGAAGGGGATCAGGAACCAGTAAATGGGCAGAGATGAACTAGCACACTAAGAAAAACTATTGCTCAGGCAAACTCCAACAGGGAAAGATGCCTTATGTACCCCCAGGTTGTCAGCCCTTAGCTGGGGAAGATAAGGGTGCACGCTGGCTCTTTAAGAGCTGGAGGCAGTGCAAAGTGGGAGAGGCTTTACCGTCAAGCAGGCTGCTGCTGCCTGCATGGAGGGAGGGACAGAGGAGACCTGGTGGCAGGACGCACTGGGAAAGCAGCTGCTGATGGAACACACTGCATTTATTTCTATTCACCAGTCCCCAGCCTTCGCTCTTTAAAGGTATAACATCAATGGAGGGGAGAAGAAGCCTATCCTGATCTCAGCCCTAAACTACCTTGCTGCCAGCCTGTGTCGCCTGTTCTGGCATTCCAATCCCATTCCACCACTACCGCCAGTCCACCAATACACTGACAGTATTAAAGAAGAAGACAATTTATTATTGATAGGGAGACAGAAAGAACTAGAGAAAGTTAGATTGATAAGTAACTAATATAGATTGGATAGGAGGATTAGATAGATAGACAGGCAGCGATAGATAGATAACAGATAGATTATAGATGTTCGCATCTGAGGCAGAGGATCCAGCAGGAGCTTCCATTGTAGGTTCTGACAATATCACTAGACAAAGAAACTGTTTTTTTTCATATAGTATGTCACACAGAGAATGTGATCTATGCCTAAGTAATAATAGGCAATATAAAATACACAGCACAGCCTTATGGCAATAAAAAGAAAAAGCAGAATAACTTCTTTTGCCATTCCTTCACACACCAAAAAATAATAAAAGTTAATCAATAATTTAGATGTACTCTAAAATGGTTCTCTTGTCCCAGCAAAAACAAGCCCCTTGTCCTCAGTTATGAGGCTACATCGACAGAAACATAAAAAAAAACATCTGGAATGCGGCAACATGAAAAGTATATTTTCCAAAAGTACTAAAACAACAACTAAAAATACACATTTATCGCCTATATATTAGTAACCGATCAAATAAGGTAAAATGTTATTAATGCAACAGGGTGAACATCGCAAGATTTAAAATGTTAAAACAAATGGTGGATATTTTTTTTCTATACTACATCAGTAAATGGTTAATAAACGTTAATCAGTATGCTATGTACTCCCCATGGTACCGCTGAAAAATAAAATGCATCCCGTAAAAAGCATTAAGGATTTTAAAGCATTGGTGTAGAATGCATAGAAGCTGAATCCTTTGTGAAATTTTGCTTTGTACTGACAACATTTATAAAATAAAACAAAAATTTCTAACAAATTTAAATATCAATAAAATGTATTACATTTGTAGCTAATTTTATATTGAAAATTATTTTAAATAATTTTCAGTATAATGTTTTTAGTATTTTAAATAGATTTTCTAGTTGGTACAAAGAGACAATTCACATCTGGATGTTATTAGACTGGCTTCACATAGCGTTTTTCCCATCCGCTTAACGTATACAAAAATGTATACGTTAAACGGATGTCTCAGACGGATGCCATGCAGTGGCATTTGTTCATCATAGAGTTCCATTGTAAAAAAAAAAACAAAAAAAACACCTATACCTTTTTCTACAATTGTAAAAAAATAAAAAAATTATTCTTTTTTTACTGGCCTCTGGAGGATACAAGAACGTGGTGTGCTGCGTTTTTGTATCCTTTTTTTCTAATGTATACATCAAATGGAGGCAAAAAATGTGATGTGAAACCACCCTTACAGGTTGATAGTGTCATCACAACTTCCCCGAAAACAACAGTGCCTCCCAAAAAATAGTATGACAGTACCCCTAAAAACAATAGTGCCTCCCAAAAATTATAGGGCCAGATACATAGCGCCCAATATTGTTTTAGTGCATCACACAATAACAGTGTCATCTTTTGTGCCCCCACAACGTTATAAGGGTCCATTCAAACGTCCGTAAGTGTTTTGCGGATCCGCAAAACACGGACACCTGCAATGTGCAATCCGCAATTTGCGGACCGCACATCACAGACACTAATAGAAAATGCCTTTTCTGGTCCACAATTGCGGACAAGAATAGGACATGTTCTATTTTTTTCATGAACGAAATTGCGGATCCCGAAAAAACGGATCCCGAAAAAACAGATGTGGATCCCGAAAACGCGGATGCGGATCCAGGAAATCTGGATTTGCATCCGTTCCAGCCCCATTGAAAGTGAATAGGTCTGCAAATTGCAGAACGAATGCGGACCCAAATTACTGACATGTGAATGGACCCTAATGCTGTTCCACTTACATAGTATTCATGCCCTCTATTCGCCTCTAGATGGTAAGAATAGCCCTTTTTATCCCCTAGATCAGTGGTCCCAAAGAGGGGGCCACGGCCCAGTACCGGGCCCTGGATGATTTGGTGCCGGGCTGCGGGTACGAGGAGGAGTTTTTTTTCTGGTTATGTTTTTTTTGTATGCAGCTAAGAAAAAAAGCAAAGTGTGCATGAAATTTTTCATCTCATACACTTTGCTTGTACTGTATTACTCCCTTGGAAAATTGTCTTGCATGAAACTGGTCCTTGTTGCAAAAAAAAAAAAAAAGTTGGGGACTGCTGCCTTAGATAATGACGCATCAGTGCCCTATAAGGTAATTGCGCCTCTTTTTGCTTATAGACAATAATAATGCCCAATGTTTGCCCCATTGAAAGTAATAATGTCCCATAAATGCCCTTTCAGAAAAATATATGCCCCCTTAATGCCTCAAGTGCCCCCTAAAAGTAATAATGCCCCATGTGCCTCCTTAATATGTATGATAATGCCCCTTGTGCCACCCTGAATCAATAATAATGCCCCTGTGTCCCCAGATAAAATAATAATGCACCTGAATAAATAATGTCCCCTGTGCCACCTAAATAAATCATAATCCCCTATGTTGTCACTAAATAGATAATAATGCCCCTGTGCCCCTTGAATAAAAAATAACGCCCCCCTAATTAAATAATAAAGCCACACATCTTACCTCAAACCTCAGAGAGCTCTTTGGAAAGCTAGAGACCCTGCACAGGCAGCACGACGCAGCGATGTCATCATGCGGCTTGCACTGGGATGCTTATGTCCTGTATGTGGCTCAGCATCCTGTAGGTCTGAATTGACCTGTGGCTCACGAGACAGAGAATGGTGGAGCAGGGAGGATATACTGTAGCTCCCTGCTCTACCACAAGCCTCAACTGTATCAGTGTCCTGCAACCACCGATACTGTTGGAGTGATGCTTGTCCTGTGGACCCTACCATGGAAGTGGGCAGAAGCCACTGTCCCCTCCTGCTAGCTATGTCTCTAACCACTATTCAATGCTTAAAACAGTACCGTAATGTGACCACATATAATAGATGATAGTAACAGAGGCAGACTGAAAGTGTCATGGGCCCTTACCAAACTCTACTGTAAAGCGAAAGAGCACTTAAGTTTGGTCAGCAGTAACCCAGATATTGTATTTCTTATGTTGTAGGTTATGGCGTCATGGCAGATGGAACCACCACGTACGTCAACTCCTCAGTATGTACTGTCAATTATCAGCCAGTAAATCCTCCCATAGTTATTGACTTGCCAAACCCAAGGAACACGTGATTTAAGCAACATGTGTGCATCATCATCATCATCATCATCAGCTGGTCCATGGGTACCACATACATGTGTGATGTACAGACCAGCTTTGAAGACTTACAACCACTATGGAATTTGCAGGAATGCAAGTGGATATTTTTGGGTAAGCCTATAGCATGAAAATCATTGCCAAGCTGAACGCGACATCGGTCAGTCAGACATTTTCAGAAACAATGTTGAAAGAACTGTGACGTCATAATGATGTCATCGGGCTGCACCTGAGTCAATATCTATGGAGCTACATACAGCGAACAATGCTGCTATTGTTATTTAAAAGAACAGTAACTGCAACACAAAAATAAAAAAAAATGAAAAATGTTCAGACACTTCAAACTAAGCAGTAGGCAAGGATATGGACATTAAATGCCTCAAGATGCTGGAGACCTCATATTCTCTGTAGTAGCTGCTCATCTACTAAGGGGTTAACTATAACAAGACTGTTTTATATCTGCCCTTTGTCTCGCGGGGGGAACTAATGTTGCCAACTATTTTGCAAGCACAGTTCATGTCAGTTGTGTTGGGCTGAATTGTTCTTTCATTCTGAATGCATTTTTTTCTTGTTACTATTTTATGTTTTTTTATTCTGCTTATAAATAAAATCATTCAGCATTGACAGGAGTAATTCTGAGTTATACCAGTTTATGCATTATTAGATATAAATGATTATTAATGCATTTAATTTAGTGTTAACAGGGCAATATCCTAGTAAATTAAAGTTACACCCCTGGTCTCTACTACCTTGTGCCTCTCAACACACACAAAATGATCGCTCAGCCGATTACTGGCCACAACTTATATTGTACTGGTCCTTCGTTACGGTCTTATACTCCAGAGTTGCATTCACAATTCTGCAGGCTTTAGCACTGGAATCTCCCAGTATTTCAGTTTCATTTTAATATAGTGTAGGTACAGGGATTGAAAAATGTCTATTTGTACTAGAAAATAGAGAGTTAAGAGTCTTCTTTAACTTAGCATCGCTAAGGAGAGTATGTCTTCAGTCTTCAGCGTTCTACTGAGCGCTGAAGGCGCCTGTGTGTAACAAGTCAGTGATAGTCAGGGCACATGTACATAGTCAGGGACTGGGGTAGTGACACGAGGCAGGCTAGAAGCCTCTGTAAGGGTGGGTTCACATCTGCATTCTGGATTCCGTTATGGCTTTCCGTTATAATAAAATGGTTATAATGGAAAATAACGGAATCAATAAGACGGAAGGACGGATCCGTTATGCTGCCCATAGACTTCTATTAAGACCGATCAAAACGGAATGTCTCTAAAGGCTTCTGTTTTGACTTCCGTCTTATGGATTCCGTTATTCTACGTTATAACCATGTTATAACTGAAAGCCATAACGGAATCCAGAAGGCAGATGTGAACCCACCCTAAGGTATACACAGGTGTCTTCAGAAGTGAACTGAAGACTTAAAGGGGTTATCCCACTTAGCATTTTCATACTTACCTGCTGCAAGTGCGCCGTTCACTTCCTGGATTCTGGCTGGGGGCGGGCCTCATCTTGATTGAAGTCTTCTCCTGGCCGGGCCACGCGCTGGACTGAATGCGCACACCGCAGTGCATGCGCCATGGTGACTTATTCCTGGCCAGTATAGTACAGAGTCGGCATGCGCGTTCGCGACTCTGTACTATTCTGGCCAGGAAAAAGTCACTATCGCGCATGCGAGGCGGCGTTCGCGTTTAGGACAGAGAGCGGCTGGGAGAAAAGAAGGAGTCTTCTGCGCAAGCGCGGCCACCGAGATTCCGGAGAAGAGCAGTGGCCATAACCAGGGGAGACCAAAAGACAACAATGAGGTAAGTGGGGATGAATTTTCTCATAAAAGGTGGGAATTGGTTAACCAAATAGATTTACAAAAATGATCACTGTCAAATCATTAACAGATTTAACAGTGATCATTATGATGGGATAACAACTTTAACTGCTTCCCGACCGCCTAACGCATGCGTCCTGGCGGCGGTCGATTCATTCCTTCTAGACGCATCGGCACGTCATCTCGCGAGACGCGAGATTTCCTGTGAACACGCACGCGGTAAGCGAGTGGATCCACAGCCTGCCAGCGGCGATCGTTCGCTGGCAGGCTGTAAATGCGATTTTTTTTTAACTCCTAACAGGTATATTAGACGCTGTTTTGATAACAGCGTCTAATATACCTGCTACCTGGTCCTCTGGTGGTCCCTTTTGCTTGGATCGACCACCAGAGGACACAGGCAGCTCTGTAATAAGTAGCACCAAGCACCACACTACACTACACCCCCCCGGTCACTTATTAACACCTTAATAACCCCTGATCACCCCATATAGACTCCCTGATCACCCCCTGTCATTGATCACCACCCTGTCATTGATCATCCCCCTGTAAGGCTCCATTCAGACGTCCTTATGTGTTTTACAGATCCACGGATCCATGGATCGGATCCGCAAAACATATACGGACGTCTCAATGGAGCCTTACAGGGGGTGATCAATAACAGGGGGGTGATCACCCCATATACACTCCCTGATCACCCCCTGTCATTGATCACCCCCCTGTCATTGATAACCCACCTGTAAGGCTCCATTCAGACGTCCGTATGTGTTTTACGGATCCACGGATCGGATCCGCAAAACACATACGGACGTCTGAATGGAGCCTTACAGGGGGGGGTGATCAATGACAGGGGGGTGATCACCCCATATACACTCCCTGATCACCCCCTGTCATTGATCACCCCCCTGTCATTGATAACCCACCTGTAAGGCTCCATTCAGACGTCCGTATGTGTTTTACGGATCCATGGATCGGATCCGCAAAACACATACGGACGTCTGAATGGAGCCTTACAGGGGGGGGGGGGTGATCAGGGAGTCTATATGGGATGATCACCCCCTTGTAAGGCTCCATTCACACATCCGTATGTGTTTTACGGATCCACGAATCCATGGATCGGACCATGGACCGGATCTGCAAAACACATACGGACGTCTGAATGGAGCCTTATAGGGGGGTGATCACCCCATATACACTCCCTGATCACCCCCTGTCATTGATCACCCCCCTGTCATTGATCACCCACCTGTAAGGCTCCATTCAGACGTCCGTATGTGTTTTACCGATCCACGGATCGGATCCGCAAAACACATACGGACGTCTGAATGGAGCCTTACAGGGGGGGTGATCAATGACAGGGGGGTGATCACCCCATATACACTCCCTGATCACCCCCCTGTCATTCTCCATTCAGACGTCCGTATGTGTTTTGCGGATCCGATCCATGGATCCGCAAAACACATACGGACCTCTGAATGGAGCCTTACAGGGGGGTGATCAATGACAGGGGGGTGATCACCCCATATAGACTCCCTGATCACTTCCCTGTCATTGATCACCTCCCTGTAAGGCTCCATTCAGGCGTCCGTATGTGTTTTACGGATCCACGGATCGGATCCGCAAAACACTCACGGACGTATGAATGGAGCCTTACAGGGAGGTGATAAATGACAGGGTGTTGATCACCCCATATACACTCCCTGATCACCCCCTGTCATTGATCACCCCCCTGTAAGGCTCCATTCAGAAATTTTTTGGGCACAAGTTAGCGGAAATTTATTTTTATTTTTTTCTTACAAAGTCTCATATTCCACTAACTTGTGTCAAAAAATAAAATCTCACATGAACTCACCATACCCCTCACGGAATCCAAAACGTAAATTTATTTAGACATTTATATTCCAGACTTCTTCTCACGCTTTAGGGCCCCTAAAATGCCAGGGCAGTATAAATACCCCACATGTGACCCCATTTCGGAAAGAAGACACCCCAAGGTATTCCGTGAGGGGCATATTGAGTCCATGAAAGATTGAAATTTGTGTCCCAAGTTAGCGGAAAAATCAATTCCCGTTAACTTGTGGCAAAAAAAAAAAAAATCTATGAACTCGTCATGTCCCTCATTGAATACCTTGGGGTGTCTTCTTTCTAAAATGAGGTCGCATGTGGGGTATTTATACTGCCCTGGCATTTTAGGGGCCCTAAAGCGTGAGAAGAAGTCTGGGATCCAAATGTCAAAAAATGCCCTCCTAAAAGGAATTTGGGCCCCTTTGCGCATCTAGGCTGCAAAAAAGTGTCACACATGTGGTATCGCTGTACTCAGGAGAAGTTGGGCAATGTGTTTCGGGGTGTCATTTTACATATACCCATGCTGGGTGAGATAAATATCTTGGTCAAATGCCAACTTTGTATAAAAAAATGGGAAAAGTTGTCTTTTGCCGAGATATTTCTCTCACCCAGCATGGGTATATGTAAAAAGACACCCCAAAACACATTGCACTACTTCTTCTGAGTACGGGCAGCCTAGGTGGGCAAATGGGCCCACATTCCAAAGAGCACCTTTCGGATTTCACAGGTCATTTTTTACAGATTTTTATTTCAAACTACTTCTCACGCATTAGGGCCCCTAAAATGCCAGGGCAGTATAACTACCCCACAAGTGACCCCATTTTGGAAAGAAGACACCCAAGGTATTCAGTGAGGGGCATGGCGAGTTCGTAGAATGAGACGTAGTTTGAAATCAAAATCTGTAAAAAATGGCCTGTGAAATCCGAAAGGTGCTCTTTGCAATGTGGGCCCCTTTGCCCACCTACGCTGCAAAAAAGTGTCACACATGTGGTATCGCCGTACTCAGGAGAAGTTGGGGAATGTGTTTTGGGGTGTCATTTTACATATACCCATGCTGGGTGATAGAGATATATCTCGGCAAAAGACAACTTTTCCCATTTGTTTATACAAAGTTGGCATTTGACCGAGATATTTATCTCACCCAGCATGGGTATATGTGAAATGATACCCCAAAACAGATTGCCCAACTTCTCATGAGTACGGCGATACCACGTGTGTGACACTTTTTTGCAGCCTAGGTGAGCAAAGGGGCCCACATTCCAAAGAGCACCTTTCGGATTTCACAGGCCATTTTTTACAGATTTTTATTTCAAACTACTTCCCACACATTAGGGCCCCTAAAATGACAAGTGACCCCATTTTGGAAAGAAGACACCCCAAGGTATTTCATGATAGGCATAGTGAGTTCATGGAAGTTTTTATTTTTTGTCACAAGTTCATGGAATATGAGACTTTGTAAGGAAAAAAAATAAAATAAAAAAAATTGATCATTTTCCGCTAACTTGTGACAAAAAATAAAAAGTTCTATGAACTCACTATGCCCATCAGCCAATACCTTAGGGTGTCTACTTTCCGAAATGGGGTTATTTGTGGTTTTTTTCTACTGTTTGGGCATTGTAGAACCTCAGGAAACATGACAGGTGCTCAGAAAGTCAGAGCTGCTTCAAAAAGCGGAAATTCACATTTTTGTACCATAGTTTGTAAACGCTATAACTTTTACCCAAACCATTTTTTTTTTTTTTTACCCAAACATTTTTTTTTAATCAAAGACATGTAGAACAATAAATTTAGAGAAAAATTTATATATAGATGTCGTTTTTTTTTTAAATGTCAGCAGCAATGAAATACCACCAAATGAAAGCTCTATTAGTGAGAAGAAAAGGAGGTAAAATTCATTTGGGTGGTAAGTTGCATGACCGAGCAATAAACAGTGAAAGTAGTGTAGTGCAGAATTGTAAAAAGTGGTCTGGTCATTAAGGGTGTTTAAGCTAGGGGAGCTGAGGTGGTTAAGACAGACTCAATGCTAAGTCAGAGCTTTCCTAAGAAGACTCTTCACATCATGTTTTCTAGTGCAAAGTAATATCTTAACTTAATAAAGTATATTACAAAAATGTTTAACATCCCTTTCCCTACACTATAATAAATTAAAAACTGAAATGATAGTTAAACTCTAAAACCTAACAAGGGAAACTTTCTTGAGGACATAAAATATGTTTCACCCATAAAAGACACACCTGCCCATAAGACGCACCTTATTAGGAGAATAAGAAAATAAAAAAAATTCATTAGACCTCAGCTCAGAACCCCAATCAGACCCTCAATGTTAAGAAGACCCTCAATCAGACCTCAGCTCAGACTCCAATGTTAATAAAACCTCCAATCTGACAACAATAAGACCTCAGATCAGACCTCAGATCAGACCTCAGACCAATTTGAATGACGGTCCAGACCTCAGATAAGAGCCCCAATATGAATAAGACCCCCCCATTCAGACCTCAAATCAGACCCCCAATGTGACTGACCCCCAGACCACAGATCAGACCCTCCCCATGCTATGATCAAAAAATTAAAAATAAACTTACCTCTCCTGCTCTGGACAATGACGCTACTGCTTCTAGGATCCAGCTCTCTTCTTATTCCTGCCATGCACTGTGCTTTGACCTGACGCGGACAGTGTGAGGTCACAGAGCGCAGAGAGCGGCCGAGGACCAGGAAGCGGTGAGTACAGAACGCTGCATTCACTGCTTCCCTGTCATCCTGTACTAACGAGTGCTTCTATTCTATAAGCATAAGATGCATTGACATCCTTACAAGATTGCCTTACAGGGAAAAAAAATATGGTATTCTCTACTTTAGACTATCCCTACTTGTTATAAGGGTTCCTTGATAATAAGCTGATCACAAAATGTCCCATTGTTGAGACCCCCTTGGATCAGCTGCAATCTGTGGGGAGACCTGTCTTTAAGAATTCATTTTCTCAGCAGCTCAACTGCAGGAAAAATTAAGTATTACACAATGCCCATTGTAATCAATTGGTAGCTTGTATAATGCTGGACAGGACAGGTCTCCACTATGGCCAAAACCTGAGCATCTGAACAGAGGAATCCCTTCTATTAACTCAATTAGGTTATATGAAAATGGGTTTTCTAACCTAGGCAATCCCTTTAATATACATTTTGCTCATTTTTAGTACTATGGGCTATAACCTCCCTTATGATAAGAAGTTCACACAACCATATTTTTCCATATGGCTGACACCTATCATTTACAGCATGTTTTACATAGAGGAATGATGTTCCCGAATTATCTGCGCTGCACTAGTCTTCATTTTAGAAATCCACCTCCAGTGATTTTCCATTTGGCTTTAAAACCTATAGTGATCAGCTATGTGTACTGCGTTGTGTCTAATCACACTACATATAGAGTAGAGATCCTGTCATGTTTACACGGGGCATTGATCAGAAATAAGCTATTTGAAAATTAGTATGTGTCCCTCAACGTATGTGTCCCTCAAGGCATATACTGTATTGCCAGTAATTCATGGGTGATGTAGCAGATGGAAAAAGTTGATATTTATCATTGAACTTCCAGCAATACAGTGTCCTGAAGTAGGAGGGCAAAGAACTTAGAAGAAACTTATTTTTTTATTTTTAATTAAGTATAATGAATATGCTTAAACTTCTATACTGTATGTGCACCGTTTTATGTCATCCCTAGAATAGCTCTTGAACGCATTCAGAGTTAGAACAGAGTCTCTTGAACTTTTGTTACGGGTGAACAATACATTGGGATTATACTTGTGGTTTTGTAGCCTAGGGTAACTGTGAGCTTTAGTGAATTACTTATTTTTGAACAAAGCCCATTCAATTGTCATTCTACCTTGACAGAAAGAAATGGATTATGGTTTCTTGTTTCTCCGATTCTCTGAATATGTGAAGGAGAGCTGTTGGTTAGAATAGAATAGATTGTACAAACACAATTCTACATCCATCAACTCTCACTTTACAGACATTTAGTGGTCAAGGTAGTCTACAAGAGTCTACAAGTGCCTCTTCTAGTGAGAATAAGAAAAAACTAACAACCGCATTTAGAACACTTTACCCAGGGTACACTGCTTTTAGAGTAAATAATTTCAAGTTGAAAACAATGAAAAAAATCAAATTTGAAAGGTAAAGTAATGTGAAAATGTAATATAAGTAGTAGAAACAAGGGCATTCAGGCAGAAGACGAATCCCGATGCTGTGAACTTTTGTAGGTCTCCTATGCTCTGCTATTGCTGTATCTATCTAAAGTGGTGCTTAAAAGTTTGTGCACCCTTCAGAATATTCTATATTTCTGCATAAATGAATAAACTTCCTAAAGTAAAAAAAGATAAGCAAATCAAACAAATGAGTCAAAATATTAGACTTGGGTTTTATTTATTGAGGAAAATGATCCAATATCACATTTTTGTGAGTGACAAAAGTATGTGAACCTCTATTGGATTACAATCTTGAGGACTTTGACCATTCCAAAAAGTTACCTTAATTTTTCTTTAACCATTCTTTGGTAGAACGACTTGTATGCTTAGGGTCATTGTCTTGCTGCAGAACCCGTATTCTCTTCACATTCAACTCACGGACAGATGTCCTGACATTTTTCCTTCAGAATTTGTTGGTATAATTCAGAATTCATTGTTCCATTTATGATGGCAAGCCGTCCTGACCCAGATGCAGCAGAACAGACACAAACCATTATACTTCTACAACTATGTTTCACAGATGGGGTGAGCTTTTTATGGAGGAATGCAGTGTTTTCCTTTTTCCAAATGTAATGCTTTTAAACAAAAAGTTTTATTTTAGTCTCATCTTCCCACAAAACATTGTTCTAATAGCCTTTTGGCTTGTCCATGCCTTGCCCTTGTCGTGATCTTTGTTGGTTGACCATTCCTGGGAGGCAATAATGGTCTTGAATTTCTTCCATTTGTAAATGGTCTGTCTGTGAATTGGTAGAGTCCAAAATCTTTAGAGATGGCTTTGTAACCTTTTCCAGCCTGATAAGTATCAACATCTCTTCTTCTAAGGTCCTCAGAAATCTCCTTTGTTTGTGCCATGATACACTTCCACAACTATATGTTGTGAAGATCAGACTTTCATCCCTGTTGTTTAAATAAAACAGGTCGCCCTCTCACACCTGATTGTCATCCCATTGATTGAAAACACCTGTCTCTAATTTCACCTTCTAATTATCTGTTAATCCTAAAGGTTCAAATACTTTTGCCGCTAACAGACATGCAGTATTGGATTATTTTCCTCAATATATATGACCAAGTCTAATATTTGGCTCAAATTTATGTAGAAAAAGAATCCTGAAGGGCTCACAAACTTTTAATTATCTATCATCTGTACAATTATACTTCTCATATCTATCTGTTTGTCTGTCCATCCATCCAGTGATCTTCCCACTGATCATTTCCTCACCATGTCTGTAAAGCAAGCAATTCCAAGCAAGCAAGTAAATTGTTGCACATTCCGTAAATTACATAAAGGTACCTCCCCCTTTTTATATAAAAAAAAATATTTTAAAAGATTTTCTAGTACATTTGCTGTAACAAAATTATTGCAATGTAAAAATAGTGATCGAGTTGTTTTGTACATTGTCAAAATGTCCTCACAAGCCAGTGAGATTCAGAAAACTCTCTTCTGGTTATCCTTCTCATTTCAGATGGAGACAGGTAATTAAAATGCAAATTAAAAATGGAAATTAGGCATGTTTAACACATCTCCCAAGAATACTCCACAAAGAACTGCTGGATGTTTTTTTTTTTTTTCTATACATGCCAGTAAAGCAGAGCAAGATAGCGACAGACGTCTATTTAGTACTCACCTCGCTCTCTTCAGCTTTCACTTGTTTAATATGGCCAACAGTTTGGTCATCAAAAGAGAATATTGGAAGTATACAAATTTCCCCATTAGGCGTCAAGCACACGACTGTATGTGTTTTGCGGTCTGCAAACGTGGATCCTCAAAATACGGATACCTGCCGTGTGCATGTTGCATTTTTCCTAGTAGTAGAATGTTGCATTTTGCATTTTTCCTAGAAGTAGAATGCTGCATGTTGCATTTTTCCTAGAAGTAGAATGCTGCATGTTGCATTTTTCCTAGAAGTAGAATGCTGCATGTTGCATTTTTCCTAGTTCTAGTAGTAGAAATGGCTTTTCTAGTCTGCTAAATGGACAAGTATAGGACATATTCTATAAGGAACACAATTTTTGCTGAGTTACATCTGACACTTATTTTTGACAAACTTTTGGCTTCTGAATCCAAAAGTGGTGCCAGTTTTTCTCCATCACATCAACATTTTAAGCTACAGGATACCCTCCCTTTTTACAAAAAAAAACAAAACATACAAAATGTACATGCAATGGAAAACAATGCAAAAATTACCTGAATGTAATGTTTATTTGAAGTTATTTTTTCATACAAAGTATACTGTAAGTCAAATTATGTGCAAGTAGTAAAGTTAGGTAGCAGTTAAGGTAAAAATTGACATTTATAGCTTTTCCTAGAGTGTTCAATCTGTGGACAATTTCGCCTGATGCTCCAACAATAGTTAGCCATCATATGTACATTCCATCTACCCTGATACCGTCCCCTCCATGACCTTTAAATCTTGGTGGAATTGTTCACTTTGCTCATCACTTACTGCACCAAGGTTGAACACCTTGATGCTCATGTATTTCCCAAAAAGTCCTTGCTAAGATCTTTGAATGATAACCAAGCATTATTTTGGAGGGCTGAAATGTTCATCTTGGATAAGCTGTGGAATCTGTGGACCATCAAACACACTGGCCTTTATTTTTTCAAATGACAGGCTAGGAAATGCCAAAATAATGTACTTGAAACTGTGTCCTTCAGTTGGTAAAGCTTTAACGAATTGCTTCATGAGACCCAGTTTCTTGTGCAGAAGTGGGAATATAATGCTCTTTCTGTCAACAAGTGGCTCATGCAGAATGCTTGGATCACCAGGTTTGAGGTCAGATCTTGGAGGCCAATTCCTCTCCACCCAATGCTTCTCATTAGCTTGGCTGTCCCACATGCACAGAAAACAATGATACTTGGTGTATTCGCATTGCTGACCAAGAAAGAAGGAAACCATTTTAAGGTCGACACAGATGATCCAATTGTATTTGTGATATTGCAACAATTCAATGGCTCTCTTTATGTCTCCATATTCTTCACAAAGACTAACTGAACAGCGTAGACAAATAACAACCTGTTGCCGGTCACCAAGGTCGGCCAATAGGAGAGCACTAGTGCTCCCCTCGATCCAGGCTAGAGTAACGGCATTAAGATAAGGCTACTTTCACACTGGCGTTTTGGCCTTCCGTTTGCGAGATCAGTTCAGGGCTCTCACAAGCGGTCCAAAACGGATCAGTTTTGCCCTAATGCATTCTGAATGGATAAGGATCTGCTCAGAATGCATCAGTTTGCCTCCGTTCCGTCTCCATTCTGCTTTGGAGGCGGACACCAAAACGCTGATCCGTTCTGACACACAATGTAAGTCAATGGGGGACAGATCCGTTTTCTATGACACAATCTGGCACAATAGAAAACAGATCCGTCCTCCATTGACTTTCAATGGTGTTCAGTGGTGTTCAAGACGGATCCGTCTTGGCTATGTTAAAGATAATACAAACTGATCCGTTCTGAACGGATGCAGACAGGTGAATTATCTGAATGGATCCATCTGTGCAGATCCATGACGGATCCGCACCAAACGCGAGTTTGAAAGTTGACTAAGCTGTAGAGAAAAAACCTGACATAATAAAAGAAAAATAACTGCACTTTTAAAATCAGCATGCCTATTTTAGTCTAAATCAGCTGAAAAATCTAACTCAACAAAAATGATGTTCAAAATTGTTCCCCAGTGTAAATCGGCATTATTTGCAGTCCCATAGAAATCAATGGATCCACATCATATGGATCCGCGGACCAAAACCACGGCCATGTGCATGGGGCCTTATTATTATTTTTATGGAAAAAATAATAATATTATTGTTTAATTGAAAAATCTCTCACTTGGTGTCCCACAGAACCTACAGGCCGGAAGTATGCACAGTATTTGTGGTGGTTTAAACTAGTGACAACCAGTGGGACCAGTGGTTCTTTCTGACAACCAAGGAAAGATACAATATACTGTTGTACACATAGTGTTTCTATCTGTAACAGTATAAAAGGAATCTTGTCTCCATTACAGCCTGTTCAAATTGTGGTTAAAATCAGGCACCTGATGCATTGGAATTGGAAGGGGGGAGTCCTCATTTTTAGTTAAATCAAACAAACCACTTCACGACTACCCTACAAAATGAAGGAGAACAATTATACAGTTTTTATAAAGTTTGCTTTTGTGAAAATTTAAGGGGAACTTATATGTAGGATATATGGTTCCTCATGTTACGTCTTCTATTACACCCTCCCCAAGATGCCATACAGAAAAATCCACAAATAATATTGTCATACAGTGTACAATTATATTGTACAGCCATACCATACATTGTCCAATACCAACCACAATAGAGTGCCGAAATATAACAGTCCAACGTAGTAAAATAACAGATCCATACCGTAAAGCTCTGTGTACACTGCCTTTAAGGCTGTAAGTTGGAAAGATCCAACAGAAAGATATGATGCATGCTGCTGTAATTTCATACAGTAGCATATGTTGTCCCATTGACACCAGTAATAAAAATAAGTATACATCTATGTGTGCATTATTTTTTTTTTATTAATTCTTTTTTTTGGGGTGGGGGGAGGGTACTGTATATGAACGTTTTATTAGGCTACTTTCACACTAGCGTTCGGGTGTCCGCTTGTGAGCTCCGTTTGAAGGCTCTCACAAGCGGCCCCGAACGCATCCGTACGGCCCCAATGCATTCTGAGTGGATGCTTGCAGCGTTCGGGTGTCCGCCTGGCCGTGCGGAGGCAAACGAATCCGTCCAGATTTACAATGGAAGTCAATGGGGACGGATCCGTTTGAAGTTGACACAATATGGCTCAATTTTCAAACGGCTCCGTCTCCATTGACTTTCAATGTGAAGTCTGGACGGATCCGTCTGAAGCTACTTTCACACTTAGAATTTTTTCTAAACTATCTAACTTTCTGAACGGAGCCCATCGTCTGCATTATAGGAGCGGATCCGTCTGTGCAGACACCAGACGGATCCGCTCTGAACGCAAGTGTGAAAGTAGCTTTATAGGCCTCAGGCACACAACCGTTCCGTTTTTTGCGGTCCGCAAACCGCGGATCCTCAAAAAACTGAAGCGGTCCATGTGCCTTCTGCAATTTGCGGAACGGAACGGGCGGCCCATTGTAGAAATGCCTATTCTTGTCCGCAAAACGGACATGAATAGGACATGCTATATTTTTTTTGCGGGGCCATGGAACGGAGCAACGGATGCGAACAGCACATGGAGTGCTGTCCGCATCTTTTGCAGCCCTACTGAAGTGAATGGGTCCGCACCCGAGCTGCAAAAAATGCAGCTCGGATGCGGACCACAACAAGTGTGCATGAGGCCATACCCTGGGGCTTTTTTTTTCTACTCAAAACATGGAGGCCAAAAAGCAGTCTGCATGGAGCCGTCCTCTGCCATACAAGCCATAAATGGCCATTGGTTCCTCCATTCAGCAGAGAAAGCTGATGCACAACGTGCAAGCGCACAGGTCCCACATCTCTAAGGCTGGCCTGGGATGTCAAGACTGCTTCATTAACCAGTGATCCATTCTCACATTCTTATATATCTATGTAGATTCACCATTTATGACTTTAGAAACATATGGAGATGTGATGGCGGCCATATTGACAGATAAACAATGGCCATATTGACTGATCTAATGAATGCCCGTTTTAGCAACATCACGAAAGTGTGCAGTCGGTGACTTGTACCGTTGTTTTTTGGGTGGAACGTTCTTTAGTTGCAACCTGAAAGGGTTAACTGAATTGCCCAGTAATAGAATATCTTCCGTGCGTTAACAATGGGTTGAATTGCCACTCTCTGATGTGAAACCAGTAAACGTTTGTCACCGACTATATCCTGAGTGCCCATGAATCTAGCATGCTCCCTATATA
The DNA here is from genome assembly GCF_014858855.1 of Bufo gargarizans. Taxonomy (NCBI): domain Eukaryota; kingdom Metazoa; phylum Chordata; class Amphibia; order Anura; family Bufonidae; genus Bufo; species Bufo gargarizans. Next base: position 470,567,887 of record NC_058081.1, on the reverse strand, counting down.
TTGTGATGGACGATTCCCTTCAGTTTCCAACAAAACCCAGCAAGAGATGTTTTACCGTGTGCGTGGACGGCGCTTAATATCAGATTTGTGTTTTCACAGGCAGAAACAGACAGAATATGAAATGTTCATTTAATTATGGCTTCAGAATCCCTACATGAAGCTGATCGATATGCAGCTCACGTTAAGATGAAGACGTTGGGGATAAAATGTATTTCTGTATAGATAGAAAGCGGAGACGATCGCAGCGAGGACGCCAGAAATGAATGAGGGATGAGTAAGAAGGATGTCCTTTTCACTTGTTTGTTACAATCAGACGCCTAGAACAGATGCTTGATGATAAAGTACATTTGAAATGGATGTTTTTGTTAGGCTGAGTGCTAAGTGGATTGCTAAAATAACTGTTGATTAGGTTTATCAGACAGTAAAGCTTCTTGAGGAGGAGGAGTAGGGATACACGGGCAAAAAAACACAAAGCCGTAAAAATCACTTTGCAGTCCAAAAAATAACTAGTAAATATGTTACACTTCAATCAATATACTGAACCACAACTGGGAGAGTGGCTGAAATACAGACTGGTACCTGCCGGCTCTTCGAGGGCATTTTTCCTAACTCCAAAAAAATTCCCAATTTTGTTTTCTATCAATTTGTTAAAACTGTTAGGTTTGGGTAGAAGGGCAACTTTATTCCCTTCTATACTTGTCACTATGAGATAGCGTTTTAATCTTTGGTGTCTTTCTAATGTTCGAGGTCGCCAACCTTTTGCAAGTTGAGAGCCACTGTGAAATAAATGAGGTGTAGAGCCACACAGAATATTAATAGAGGAAAAGCCCCCCCAAAATCATGTCGAACAGATATAGCTGTTATCCTAGTGTTAAAGGAGTTGTCTAGGATTAGAAAAGCATGGGTCCTTTATTTAAAAAAAATGGCTCCACACCAGTCCATGGGTTGTGTCTGGTACTGCAGCTCAGCTCCACTGAAGTGAAAGGGGCTGAGCTGTAATATCACTTGTAGACAGCTTTGGAAAGAAAGCAGTTATATTTTTCTAGTCCTGGAAGGGATTCTTCAACTGCCAGTGATAAGGTCTGGACCCTGGTAAGTTCTAATAATGCTAAGACTTTCTTAGGGCCACTGGCACACAATAGTATAATGGGATGTAATCGTGGTCATCTCACATTAAAGAGAACTTCCTGCTAAAATCAAGAAACCAGCAGTAAAGATAGGTATGCAAATGAAGCAATTAGAGTGGCATGCTGCATTAGGGTCCAAAATTTGAGCTCTACCAGTCTTCAAACCTTCCCTACCATGCTCATTGTCATCCCTATATATCCTCCAAGTCTTGGATGTGTATTCTGCTTGGCTTCAGTACTGTGCTGTGCATGCCCAGGAACCTTGCTGCTCTGCACAAGAATAGGGAGTACAAGGCTATATTTACGTAGAATGGAAAACCACTTAATTTTAGTCTTTTTATTATATATTTTACTATATTGTGCAATCTCACTAAAAAAGTGACCTGGATGTATTTCTGAAGGGTAATAATATTACAGGCTATAGCTACTAGAGAGGGGTCGTTGATCCAGGGAGTTATTCTGATTGCCTGATTGGAGTCGGGAAGGAATTTCTTCCCCTGAAATAAGAGAAATTGACTTCTACCTCATGTTTTTTTTTTTGCCTTCCTCTGGATCAACTTTGCATGATAACAGGCCGAGCTGGATGGACAGATGTCTTTTTTCAGGCTATGTTACTATGTAATAATGGGGCAGATTTTCTATTGCAAATAAATTAGAATCCTAGCGCACATGACTTACGCCACATTAAAGGACATCTGTCAGCAGATTTGTACCCATGACTCTGGCTGACCTGTAACATGTGCATGGCAGCAGAAGGCATCTGTGTTGGTCCCATGTTCATATGTGCCCGCATTGCTGAGGAAAATGATGTTTTCATATATGCAAATGAGCTTGTAGGAGCAATAGGGGCATTGGCATTACATCTAGAGGCTCTGGTATGCCACGCCTCCTCCATTTTGATTGACAGTGCCAGGAGTGATCACGTTTCCCCTGCCTGGCCCCGTCAATCAAAGTATCAGATCACACTCTCCCCCTTCCCTGCAGAGGACGGAATTGTGATGAGGCCATAGACTTCTACTGAGCCCATCTCCTGCAGCGAGGAGGAAGAACGTGACAAAGTGAGGGCTTCTCTCTCCTTGATCTAGCAATCAATGGAGCTCTTAGTGATCCTTTAAAGGAAGTTAACTTTATTCTCCTCTGCCCCCTAAAAAAGTTCATAAAAAGACCCTAAAAGCAGAATAGCAAGCTGGACAGATAATAGCTAAATATATAAATTTTGTCGAGCTGTTTTTGTTTTTAATGTGGCAGATAAAAATGTATACTTTTATGAACTGGACTGAGTAAATGTTGCCGTAAAACCCAGCAAACAATGGGAATGGTTAAAGACTAAAAATAATTTCAGTCTTCGGTTTAAATGACGAGCTTGAGAAATTTCTTGCATTGCACGAATGCCGATACCTGTATTAAGTCAAGTTAAAGATAATGCTACAAGCCATATGATAATTTCTTGCTTCAATGACTTCAATTTCGAGTCTATTATTTCCTCTCATGCATGTAAATAAATTTTTCTGATTCCAGACAAATATGAAGCAGCCGTACAGAGTGATGCACGGCTTATTTGGATCCTGTTATATTGTAATGAAACATTGTTCCTGAAAATATGCTCCATTATTATCAGGCAGAACTGTTGGGACAAAGGCCCATCGTAGATTAGTTTCACAAAAGCAAATAATATTCCTAGTTTTTATTTTATTTTATTATTATTATTCAGGAAATGGCGGTCTATCTAATTTGTGACCTTATCGTGACTTATAATAAAGGCAAAATAAATGTTGTTTTTAATCATTTTGTTGGTTCCAAAATGCTTACATTTTATAAATTCCATCAAAATTAGGAGAAATGAGGAGAAAAAAACTTTTAAAAATAAAACAATTTATGTAGTCAAAATATATCATATCATCTATACTTTTAAATTAAGTATTACAATTATAAAAAGCTTTTGCAAATGGCATAAGCACCCAAAAATATTCTTCATTGCAATTTAATATCTTTTCTTCTAAAAAGCCTTTTTAATTAACAGATTTAATGAAAGCACAGGTAATAATATGTTTCATTTATAACTTCTGTGTGGTTGATAATTAAAAAAAATCCATTACACACCTCTTCATTTACTAGGGAATTTTTTTTATTTTAGTTAATAAATGTATTTTTTTAAGAGCCCTTGTTATTCTTCTCTTACTAATTTGTTTGATGAAAGCCAAAACTTTTCATTAGCATGGAATTTGGAAACCGTGCTTGTTTTCTATTAGTACGTTATTTATCAGGCAAAGGCTTAGGGCCAACGTTAACTCTGGCGATTTGTAAATTCATTTATGCCATTTTTGTCAGAGCAAAAAAATCAACTCACACGTTTTCAATAAAAATGTTCACATCACATGTAATTATTTCAGGAATTCACTCAAAAAGTCATTGTAAGATATTTTGGATTTTAAATCTTTGTCGAAGTAACCAAAAATGTGGAAGAATTCATCCTCGGAAAGGTTGACGCCAATTTTCCGCAGAACCTGAAATAAAAAAAAAACGATCATTGATTACAATAATCAAACATACTCAAGGTACTAAATGGAGTCAGGTATGAAAATCCAGTTGGCTATAGAATTAAATTGTGCCTAAACTAATTTAGGAACACCCTGAAAGTCATTTTTCTAATATACTTTATTTTTATTGATTTTCTAATTTTACCACGAAAGAGGCCTCTGAAGTTCGGGCCTCCTGAAGCGCTATTCAGTGCATTGCCGCAAGCCCTGGAGGAGAGGAGGATGGAAGTTGTAGTGGCTGTGGCAATGACAGTTATTCACACAAATCACAGTGGCAGACCTCACACTGATACCATCCTTGGGCCAGGCAGTGACAGCAGAGTGCACCCTTTCTTCCAACAGAGCACACCCTAATGTTGGGGCTTCAGTCAGATGGTAGTTGGGTTGCCCTTGGTGTTAAGTGTTTTGTAAGGGATCAGACCCCTAATGTTAATAAGGGCCCCAATCAGACATCAGATCAGACCCCCAATGTGAATAAGACCCCCAATCAGACCTCAGATTAGACCCTTAATGTGAATAAGACGTCAGTTCAGACCCCCAATGTAAAAAAGACCCCCATTCAGACTTCAGATTCTTCCCCTAATGTGAATATGACCACCAATCATATCCGCAATATGAATAAGACCACAGATTAGACTCCCACTGTGAAAAAGACCCCCATTCAGACCTCAGATCAGACACCCAATGTGAATATGACTCCCAATCAGACAAAAAAAACTAAATCAACTTACCTCTCCTGCTGTTACAGATGCCGCTACTGCTCTTAAGATCCAGCTCTTTTCCTGATCTTCCTGCTGCACTGTGAGGTCACAGAGCGCGCTAGCGTCCTCATGCTGTGTGCAGGTCACTCCACAGTTTGCGGAGCCCTGCAGGAGTAGACCAGGAAGTGGTGAGTACAGAGCCCACACAGGGAGAGCTGCATTCACCGCCCCTCGGTCCTCCTGTACTAATGAGCACTTCCAAAATGGAAGAGCTCATTAGTATTCGGCCCATAAGATGCACTTGAAAGGGGGGGGGGGGGGGTGCGTCTTATAGGGCAAAAAAAGGTAAGTCTCTCTTTACTAAAGTAAAGAATGGGATTTGTAGTACATCAAACTGTATTAAAGGGGTTGTCCAGGATAAGTCATCAATATCAGATTGGTGGGGGTGTGACACCTGACACCACCACGGATCAGCTGTATGAGGAGACATGCAGATTCTGGACCTTCTAGCCTTTCCTTTTCTCTCTCTGGAGTAATTTAATTTCTTGCTGTAAATGTCTAAGAGATTATGATTCTCTGGGACTCAGGCCTAGTGTTCTAAGGAGTGATCACGTGTACCTACTCTCTTCCACAGCTAGCACACAACACTCTCATATTGAACTAGGGGAGGAGGGGGGAGTCCGTCTCCTAGCATCCTAAAAGGGGCTGAGTCAGGATAGCTAAACCTGACCTGTCCATGCAGAACCAATTATCATAACAACAAACTCCTTTGCACTTACTCTGTTCTGGGGTATTGCAACAGCGCATAGAATATCAGTACCCTGCAGCCATGTATGAGGTATACAGATTCTGATTGGTACACCGTGCTCTGCTGTGTGCTGGCAGGAGCACACCTCACTGCTACTGCCCATACTCTCCGCTGAAACTCTGCCATAGAGCAACAGTGCCGGATACCATGCACCAACGTTCTATGCAGAGTTTTCAGCGGAGAGTGCAGTGAAGACAGACAGGAGGTCTGCACAGCACATCGCTGCTCTTGCCTGTCCTCGCTGTGCTCTGCTAAAACCTCTGCATAGAACATTAGTATCCCTCAATGGCAAAGGGCACAGGCAGAAGCAGCAACGTGTGCCCCTGCCAGGACATCGCTCAATGCAGCACATATTTTACACATCGGAATCCATATACCGCAGCTATGGCTGTAATGTACTGATTATCTATGCCATGGGTGTCAAACATGCGGCCCGCAATGAATATCTTTGCGGCCCTGCAGTGACAGTCTAGTATCTCTGAACATGAGCGCGCTGCTATCGGCGCGCTCATGTTCTCTCAGCAGCACAGGGAGAAGGAAGCTGTCCTCCCTCCCCCTGTGCTGCTGCCGCTGCCACCAATGAGAAGAGAGGGGGGGGGGGAGGGGCGGGCGCACTGCGCCACCAATGAGGAGAGAGGGGCGGAGGAGGGGCGGGCGCACTGAGCCACCAATGATAGGACTATTCCCATTTCCCACACAGAGCGGCGCCCAGCGATGTCTCAGCACTCACCATTAGTCCTGGGAGCCGCTCCGTTCGCCCGTAGTGCCCCATTACTGTCTCCTCTCCTGCTCCACATGCTGCTGATTACTATCGGAGCGATGGGAGGAGACATCAGCTTCACTAGTGGGCGTTCCTTCTCCCTGCGCTGCGATTGGACAGCGCTACAGCCAGGAAGAAGGAACGCCCACTAGTGAAGCTGATGTCTCCTCCCATCGCTCCGATAGTAATCAGCAGCATGTGGAGCAGGAGACAGTAATGGAGCACTGCAGGCGAACGGAGCGGCGCCCAGGACTAATGGTGAGTGCTGAGACATCGCTGGGCGCCGCTCTGTGTGGCCTGATAGTGAAAGTCAGTCTTTAACACAATACAGGAGGCGGGTGCCGGCAGCAGAATCGCATTGCCGGCACCCTGCTGCTGACAGGGAGCTGCGATCAGAGGCAGTTAACCCCTTAGGTGCCGCACCTGAGGGGTTAACTGCTGATCTGCCAGTACCAGCCTCCTGTATAAAGGGGTAATTTATCATTGGTGGTGCAGTGTGCCCTCCCTCCCTCCCCCCCCCATCAAAATCATTGGTGGCACAGTGCGCCAGCCCCTCTCAACCCCCCCAGTATTAAAATCATTGGTGGCAGTGGCCACAGGGACCTCTCCCCTCCCCCTCATTGGTGGTGCAGTGGCAGCTTCTGATCGGAGCCCCAGCTGTGTAAGCCTGGGGCTCCAATCAGTTACCATGGCAGCCAGGACGCTACAGAAGCCCTGGTTGCCATGGTAACATCCCTGATGCTGTGTGCACAAGGCACAGAGCAGCAGGGACAGTGTGAAGTCCTATTCACCCTGATAGAGCTGAATAGGACAAGGGATGAAAGATCCCAGGTTCTCGCCCCTAAGGCTACTTTCACACTTGCGTTTTTTTTTTTTTTGATGCGGCCCACATAAACTTAAATTTAGTTTTTTTGGCCCATGTTAGCCTTTGAGTTTGACATGCTTGATCTATGCGCTGTAGTGAATAGTGCTTCAGAAGGCCCAAACGTCACAGGCCTCTTTCGGTGGCAAAATTAGACATTTAATACACAAGGTAAACCGAAAATATATTTTTAGGACATTTCTAACACTTAAAAAAAAAAAAATTTTTGTTGGATGTTTAGATACACTTTAAGACATCTGTATCAGGGTTTCTGTTTTAAACCACAACAAGGTGCTAGATACGTCGCACAATGGACACCTCCATCACTCTATGGAACCCCTTAACTTATGAGTGTCAAATTGCACCAACTAGTATTTTTTTCCATTAAATTTGACGGCATCTTCATTGCAGATATAAGCATACAGTAATCTTAAGTATTCAGATCCATTTTTTACTACAAGGGAAAGTTTTTTAGTAGGACTATAGTCCCGTATAGTATTCTATTAGTAATATATTGTAATAGAGCCAGGGCCGTCTTTACCAAGGGGCAAAAGGGGCAGCTGCCCTGGGCCCAGTTGCTCCTGGGGGGCCCAAGGCAGCTGCCTCTTGAGCCCTGCTAGCTACTGCCCTGGGTGTCAGGCTGTCGGCTACACAGGCATCATGATCGCACTGTGCTAATGATCTTAATTCTAGGACCTTAATGAGTTTTGCTTTAGGACCTTAATGACATCATTACCATGTGACCAGTAACCTAGCAATTACTGGTCACATGGCTAGGAGGTCATCCCAGGTCCTACAGAAGTTAACTGTGGAGCTTTTTTGTGTAAAGATTACATCAGAAAAAGGTGACAGGGGCTGTTATGTTAATATACTGTAAACTACTGTATAGTGGGGTGCTGTATACTGTGTGGTGGGCTGTATACTGTGTGGTGTGCTGTATACTGTGTGGTGGGCTATATATTGTGTAATGGGCTGTATATAGTGTGGTGGGCTATATATTGTGTAATGGGCTGTATATTGTGTGGTGGCCTGTATACTGTGTGGGGGCCTGTATACTGTGTGGTGGGCTGTATCTGTATACTGTGGGGGGGCCTGTCTAGTGGGGGGAGTGCTATACTGCTGTACTGTATAGTGTGGGGGGCTGTATTGTGTATAGTTTGGGGTGCTGTATACAGTGAGGTGTTGTATACCGTGAGGTGCTGTATACTGTGGGCTACTATACTGCTCTACTATATACTGTGGGGTACTGTATAGTGTGGGGTGCTATACTGCATACTGTGTGGTGCTGTATACTATAGGGTGCTATACTGCATACTGTGTGGTGCTGGGGTGCACTGTAACGCTAGGGTGAGCCGAGCCCTGGTCTCCTTCCTGCAGAGCGGTGCCCACTTCCAGCCTGAGCCCAGCTGCCCAGAGCACTGATCCTGAGCCGCTGGAGTCTTCAGAACTGGAAGTATTTACAGTCATTCACTGGACTCTACCAGATGTGTGGATTTTTTGTGTGTGTTGTGGTGGAGGGCGTGATTGCCTGCTAAGGTGTGGGAAGGCGGGATCCAGGGGGCCCAAGTAAATTTTGTGCCCAGGGTCCAATCAATATTAAAGACGGCCCTGAATAGAGCACAGTGTTCTTTTAACAGTACTATAGTATAGTACAGTATAGTATTCTAGTAGCAGTACAATATACTGCAGCACAATACTCTAGTAGTACTATATTATACTACTAGTAATATAGTACATTATAATATTCTAATAGTAATATAGTATATAGCACAGTATAGTATTCCTCTAGTTATAGAACATAGTATTCTATTACAGTAGTATTATAGTATAACGCTTTATAGTGTTTTAGAGACATTTGGCTCTTACTCCCATCACATGTAGCTCTCCAGCTGTTGACAGCTATAGAAAGTACTGTGCACTAGTGGTACTAGGGACACTGGTACCACTAGTCAGAACACTTCAAAACACTAAGCTAGAGAGCTGCCTCATCCTCCTCTCCTACTTGTCAGGAATTATGATCCTGAACACAGATGATAAGATCTTCAGCTGGATCTCCGTAGGAATGGAGTTCATGAGGAGACATGAAGAACAGAGAAAACAGACTGGACAGTCCATGGTAATATGGGGCTGTGGTAATGGAGACTGCATACAAGTGCTGCAGCTAATTAGCTACACACCCCACCATCCTCTCTGTACTTCATGTCTCCTCATGAGCTTCATTTCTACAGAGATCCAGCTAAAGATCTTATCAGCTTTATTCAGGATCATAATCCCTGACAGGCAGAGAAGAGGCTGAGGCAGCTTTTTAGCTCAGTGTTCTGAAGTAACTTGTCCTCCTGTGTGATTATGACAGGTTTAATGTGTACTAATAGGACAGCGCCCATTTTATTTCTCGCCAAATGATTGGTCCCGAAACAAAACAAGCCATCATAACTAATTATATATTTATAATAAAGTAATATTAAGTATTTTCAGTAATGTTATTTTCCTAGGTCACCCGGCACCCCCGCCAATCAACTGTTTGACAAGGAGGTGGCACTCCATACAAACGCCGCTTCTCCATCTTTAGACTGCGCTTCGTTTCCTGTGAAGCGGCAGAATAATGTAATTACATGTACTCTCTCCATTCACTTGAATGGAGCAAGTACTTGCATTACACTGCACTTCCGAGACGAAGTGCAGCATAATGAACAGGAAGCGGAGCTCGCAAGGGCTCCTGAGAATAGGTCATCAATATATATGGCTGGACATCCCCTTAAACTGCCGGAGAACTGCCCTTTAACTTCAGGGAACAAGCCATATCGCTAGGCCATATATGTAAGAGAAAACTTCACTTTCGCTATTCAGTGGGGTTCGACACCATCTGTCATATTTGCAAGTGTCCCATGGCCTACAGAAGATTGAGGACCACTGGTGTAGACAGCCAAGGGAGGGCTTCATATAAACTAGTGGTTCATGCTCCATATACTTTTTGGATAACTACTGTTAGCACTATACCACAAGTAAATCTGTTTTATATTGCTTTTATATATCCTATTTCTTTCTGTCGGATTTGAAATGATGGCAAATCCCCACGTTCTCTCGCTCAACGGCATTTCTTTTTCTATTGTCCGATTAAACAAAGGGATCCAAAAATTACAAAAAAATAAGAAAACTGATACTCCAGCCATCTGACTGATAAGCTGTGGATCTGTTCCAAAGATCAATAATGTACATGAGGAAAAGGCTAGCCATTTTCAGACTATAAGATGCCTTGGACTATAAGACGCAACTAGGATTTGGAGGAGGAAAATAAGAAAAAAATATTTTTCATCAGACCTCAGAGCAGACCCACAAATCAGACCCCCATTCTTCATCAGACCTCAGATCAGACCTTAAAGGGGTTCTGCACTTTCAATTAACTGATGATCTATCCTCTGGATAGATCATCAGCTTCTGATCGGCGGGGGTCCGACACCCGGGACCCCCGCCGATCAGCTGTTTGAGAAGGCAGCGGCGCGGCCTTCTCACTGTTTACCGCCGGGCTGCCCGCCCACTGACGTCACGACTTGTATCAACTACAGTGGGCGCAGCTAAGCTCTGTTCACTTGAATGGAGCTTAGCCGCGCCCACTGTAGTTGATACAAGTCGTGACGTCAGTGGGCGGGCGGCCCGGCGGTAAACAGTGAGAAGGCCACGGCGCTGCTGGAGCGCCGCTGCCTTCTTAAACAGCTGATCGGCGGGGGTCCCGGGTGTCGGACCCCCACCGATCAGAAGCTGATGATCTATCCAGAGGATAGATCATCAGTTAATTGAAAGTGCAGAACCCCTTTAACAGACCCCAAATCCTCATCTGACCCCCCGAAAAGACCCCCAGGGTTCATCAGTTTCAGATCAGACCCCTTAACCTCCATCAGCCTCAGATCAGACCCCCCAGCCTCAGATCAGCCTCCCATCAGACCTCCCCAGCCTCTATTAGCCTCAGATCAGCCCCCAAGCCTCATATCAGACCCCCCCAGCCTCCATTAACCTCTGATAAGACCCTTCAACCTCCATCCACCTCAGATCAGACCCCCCCAGCCTCAAATCAGCCTCCCATCATAAGTCCCAGCCTCTATTAGCCTCAGATCAGCCACCCATCAGACTCAGCAGCCCCAATCTGCCTCAGATTGGATCCCCCAGCCTCCATCAGGCTCAGATTAGACCCCCAATCAGACCCTATCAGACTCAGATTAGACCCCCAATCAGACCATATTAGCCTCAAATCACACCACACAGCCCCCATTATTGACCGCTTCCATAGTGGAAGCAGTCATTAGCATTCAGACTATGGGGGAAAAAAGTGCATATTATAGTCTGAAAAATACAACACTTTGGCTAAGCTTGATAGTCTTTTCAAGGGAACCTAATGAACATTTGTATAATACCTGTTTAAAATCCTGAATGTTGATATAACCACTCCGTGTCTCATCGTGAGTCTGGAAAGTTCTTCTCACTGCTCTCCAGTTGCTCAGGATCTTCGGCTGGATTCTGAGCATGGCATCTAAAAAATATGGTCCGTATAATCCAGTGCTGACCTAAAGTTTGATAAAATATACGATGAGTCTTAACAAGTATAGCAAAGTTCTACATTATATACGGTATACAAATTGAAGGTCCCTTCAAGAAGGTTTCAAAGGTCTGCATGTTTATTGTTAGATAAAATTCCAAAAAAAGAGAAAAAGCATGCGGATATGCGATCTCTGCTTTTTTCTCTTTTTATTTTATTTTTATTGTTCGATAATATTACAAGAAAGAGAAAAGGCTTTAATGGACACTAATAAATTGAAAGTCTATGTTATCCAGATGTATGGGTATCTATTTACAATTATCCTCATTAACACAATGTCGGTCCGGGACCGTCTGACTGCAGTGTTCATCAATGGGATGACTAACAGAAAATCCAGAAAAATCACTGTCTCCATGAATACCACTTTTTCCTCATATATCTCCAGTTCTGAGTTCCCAAGAAACATTTTGTAAAATTATTCTCAGTGCTGCTGTCAATCCTGCCTGTTTTTAAGGGAAAAAAAGGGCAGGGTTGTTGTAGAGAAGGGCTATTTTTAAGTTTTTGTGATGACAATAAGTCAAAGATGATCAAATACCAAAAATATACTAAAACATGTTGATTTAGAGAACAGGTCTTCTTCATAAACACTGTGTTTGCAGTTTTTAAAGGGGTTGCCTGGTTGAGATTTTTTTCTTAAAAGTGGTCAGAATGGCATATCAAAACAAAAGAGAGAGATACTCACCTCACCAATACCCAGTGGCTCCAGTTCCAATGATTACAGAGTCTTCACTGGTCTCTGCTTCCTGGTCTCTCTTGACAAATGCTCGCTCAGTCAGTCACTGAACTTCCTCAGCCTGTGATTGACTGAGTTGGAATTCCCTGAACGTTGAGAGGGACCAAGATACAGAGACTAGCTGGGATCCAGTAACTGGTGGAATGGGTGCAAAGGGGGGGAAGGGGGAGGGAACGTTTTTGTGAGGTGTGTATCATGTTTTTTATTCTAGGAAAAAAAGAAATCCTCCAGCACGGTTGCCCGCTGATAAAATCCAAGTTTTAGGGTTCATTCACACGATCCGCAATACAACCGGCCAGCGCCCCCATAAAACTGCCTATTTTTGTCCACAATTGCGGACAAGAATAGGACATGTTCTATTTTTTTACGGAGCCGCGGACCAGAAGATCGGCGGTGCGCTCCGGAAATGCGGATGCGGACAGCACACTGTGTGCTGTCCGCATCCATTCCTGCCCCACAGAGAATGAATGGGTCCGCACCCGTTTTGGATAATTGCGGAACAGGTGCGGACAAATTCTATGGACGTGTGAATGGACCCTTATTCGGTATACATTAAAAGTACAGGAGCACAAGCCATAACAGGTTATGACTAAGACTTGATGTGGAAACGCGTCAACCTGTTATGGCTCGTGTTCCCGTACTTTTATTGTATACTGAATAAAACTTGGATTTTAACAGCGGACAACCGTTCTTTTTTTTTTTCCTTCTGCAAGTTTCCTGGTCCCTGAGCTCCGTGCAAGTCTCTTGCTAGCTGCGGGTGAGCTGATAAACTTTTTTGCGTACTAAAATGTTTTTTTATTCTGGTTTTTTTATGCCTTTGTGCCCGTCAAAAAAAAAAACATTAGGCAGACTACCCCTTTTAACAATGGTAGAAAAGTCAATGAGAAAATGTTGTGCATTGTAGATTTCTGGTCTTAGTGTTTTTGAACTAAAAAATGCAGTGAAAAATACTGTGAATGCAGTGTTTGAATCTCGATAAAGTATGATGGAAACTGACCTTACAAAGAATGGACAACAATGAGGTGTCTGATACATACACTGCTTCTATATGAAGTTCTTGGATTGGTAAGGGAATCTAATTCTGTGTAAAGAGCAGATATGGTGTCTTTACTACATACCGGTATGCGTGGCTTCTGCAATTTCATCCTCTGTAGGAGTGCATTTTTTTGAGGTGTCGTTCCAAGTGTCACATTTCGCAGGAAATCGGAATAGGAGACTTTCCCATTGTTTCTTAAATCATATTTCAGTGTTAAGTTCTCAAGTTCCTCCTCAGAAATATCCATGTTAAACTGCCGCAGAACAGCTGCAAAAAGGTATGCTAAGTTATTAACATAAGGTAACATATATCATCACTTACATCACTCACAGACAGAGGAGGCCACAGCAAAATGCAACTGGGGCCATGCCGTGCTTCCTGGAATGAAACGGTCTGGAACGCGTATTTTCAGGACTATATCCAAGGGCTCAATGACTGATTCCCCTCCCCATCATTTGGCTGCCTTTATGGCACATATCCCCTTACCTACAGACTGATTTCTGAAATTAGCTACAAAGGACACAGTAACAGCTACTCTGATTGTTCATGGAGACAGTCACTCAGCTTTCAATAAATATAAGGATAGGTTGTCACAGCCCAATCCTTTCACCACAATGCTAATATCCTCTAAGGTCCTGATATATAACCAAAAAATAATGAAAACCTGGCTATAGTTTCCCCTTAAATATATATCAGTGTAAAATATCAATACCATACCCACCTACACAGACAAAGACAATAATATGGCAGTCACCTGCTACAAGTTTATTAAAGGGGTTGTGCGGGATTGGAACAACATGGCTGTTTTCTTCAAAATATAGCACTACACCTGTCCACAGGCTGTGTCTGGTGTTGCAGCTGAATTTCACTGAAGTGAATGGGGATAAGATATAATACCACATAATACCCGTGTGCGCTGTTTTTGTAAGAAAGCAGACAAGTTTTTCCTAATCCTGCACAACCCCTTTGTGTAAAGCAGGAGTACACAGCCCATGGGTCGCATGTGGTTTGGGGCCCCTGTCCTACTGGACACATACACAGGTGATCGTTTGCTTGTGTGATTGCCAGGTGTCTCAGGGTCAGAACAGAGCTGTAGGGTCTTAGCAGACCCTGATCATCTCTGCCTATGTACAAAGCTCCCACAAGGGGCTGTTTCCCCCTGTAACTGGGGCTCCTTTGGATGCCTAAATTATAGTAGAAAACTGCAACAACAAAAAAGTGTCAATGATAATATTGGTAATAAGTGCTAATAACCAATGAACACCATCCTCTGCAGTAAAGGAAAGATCTCATTTCTGAAGAGGAGGTAGGATGGCAGGGAAGGAAATGTCGCCACTTAAGCCCCTATTACACTGCACAATTTTTGGGCCAATTCTTGGGAACAAGTGTTAATAGAAATGCTTGTTCCCAATAATTGACCCATATAATTGAGGATAGGTCATAAATACAGTATATGAAACAAAACAACTCCTTTAAGTGTTAATTCTATTGCAACCAGAAACCCAATGAATAGACGCCAGGACACATTTAAGAGGTTGTCTATTTTGATCAAACCCACCTACTACCAGATCCCTCCATAGATGGATATAACTGTTAGCAAAACTTGATACTTAATTCAATCAACTTTAGCAATTTAGTCCTTGAATACCAGAAGTTGCACTAAAGGGTAGACGGTAAACAGCACTACATAACCTAAACCTTCTACTGATGCCTCCACCATCTGCACAGAAGTGTAGGAGCTACTCCATAATGGCTGTACATATCTACAAAAAAAAGTTACTGCACTGAAGCATTATGTTATAATAACTCCACCTGAGAAGTCAGTGGATGAGATGTGACCCTCCTTTTCCAGGTCTTTTTCTCTACATGCTCTATGAATGTCCTGCCAGCATTTAGAGACTTTACTTTTCAACTTGTTTTCGACTTGCTCACAGTTTATCATTGGCGCAGAGAGCGGTGCAGCTGTGTGTGGCCTCAGTGCAGGAGTCTGTAAGAAGAAAGAGGTAAGAAAATAAATCAATAAAATCAGAGCTGAACCCGGACATACCCATAATTTCACCCAGGCAGCCCCTGTGATGTTAGCATCGGAGCATTTCATGCTCCGATTCTCTCTTTTGCCCAGCGCTGGATCGCACAGGGCAAGGGCTTATTTATTTCTAATAACACACTGCCGGGCGGAGGCTTCCGCCCAGCAGTGTGTTCGGTGACATCACCGACTCTGATGGGCAGGCTTTAGCGCTGCCCTAGCTGTTTTACAGGCTACGGCAGCGCTAAAGCCCGCCCATCACTGCCGGTGATGTCACTGGGCTAACCGCTGGGCAGAAGCCTCCACCTGGCAGCCCCAAGGAGAGCCCGGTATGTCACCGTAACTCCAAAAAATGCCTCTGCCCTACGCGATTTAGCACAGGGCAAAAGAGAGCATCTGAGCATTAACTGCTCCAATGCTCAAGTCAGAGGGGCTGCCTGGGTGAGAATGGGGATATGTCCGGATTCAGCTCTGAACCCAGACAACCCCTTTAAGAGATGCACTTGGGGGGACATTTATCAACCACTGTACACCAAAAAATTGGGGCCAATTTTTTCCAAAAAGTGGGCAAAGCAGGGTGGGAAGTAGGCAGTGCAGGGGCAGCCAAAACCAGCCTGGCACATTTATTACAATCTATGCCGGGAAACTGGGGTAGATTATACCAGAAACTAGTTCCGTTTCTGGTGAAGATTTCCATTTTGGTACAACTGACCTGCACAAATGCGCCACAATTATTAAACGGCTTGCAACTCTTAATAATTGTGGCCAGCAGGGGAGAGATTAAAAGAGGTGTGTAATGTAATACACTAGTCTAAATAAATGGCCTCCTTAGTCCCTAGTCATTCTGAAGAAGGTCACAGATGGATACAACAAACTGATATTTCAACATTCGGCAAACTATTAAATAATAACTTCTGCCACCCAGGTAGGTATCAGCTTAAGAACAGGTATCAGCTGAAGAGAGGATGAACCAGAATAGATTTCCCCCGTTTTTTTCTTGTTTTGGGTGTGCTGGTCAGTTAAGGTTTGCAAAAATAAGCAAGTGTTCTTCTAAATGACAGTCTGGTTTTTGGCAGAACTAGCTTTTGTATAAAGCATAGTCCAGCAAACATTAGAGGAGTTTTCTGGTTTAGAAAACTCTATGAGGGGCTTATGAGCTGAGAAATTAGGTTTCACGTGTGGATCGCACCAGTGTAATGCTTCATTGGTGGAACTGCAGAAAAACTGTTGTTCTCACTCAGGTTCTCCAATACATGACACCTGATACAGTTGAGGGCCTTAGCAGCATGATGAGGTACGGAATAGGACCAATTTAACAAAAAAGACTGTCTAATGCATCTTTGACAGCCTGTGAAGAGGATGTGGGTTCCCCCTGTAATGTGAGTATTGTCTGCTACATCATGTATGAGAAGAGATCAATGATGGACAAACATTAACATGTACAATAATTATTAATATTAACACTTTTAGGGTTAATATATCAAAAATATACCATATTTTTCTCACCATAAAATGCACTTTTTCCCCCCAAAGTGTCACTGTGTTTTATGGGGCGAATACTAATGAGTGCTTTCATTATGAAAGCGCTCATTAGTGCCTGAGGACCGGGAAGCGGTGAAGGCTCTGTACTCACCGCTTCCTGGTCCTCGGATGTCGGCTGTGCTGTGCCTGCGCACAGTGTGAGGACGCTCTGTCACCTCACAATGTGCGCGTTGGGTCACAGGACAGTCGATGGCAGGAAGAAGAAGAAAGATAATGATCTGAGGCATGGGGCTGATTAAAAGGATGGGGCTGACCTATGGCATGAAGGCTGATTCAAAGTCTAGGAGCTGACCCATGGCATGAGGGCTGATTAAAAGGCTGGGGGCAAATTAAATGAGGCTGGGGGCTAATTAAATGAGGCTGTGGGCTGATTAAATGAGGTGAAAATTTGCCACATTTGTGGTGGCAAAATTTTTCAAGAATTCGATATTCAATGAATGCCTTGCAAAATAGTAAATTTAACAGTTCCTTTAATTCTCTGGTAGGCTACGGTATATTGTCCCTGAGAAGGTCAATAAAGGTGTTCTGAGATTTTCCTGTCAGGCTGCTCAGAAAGGATCGTATTATCATCATGGCTACCATTTATTGTAGAGCACTGTAGTGTGTGGCGAGCAGGGGGAGATTAGCCATATACCTTACAGGGAAATTTCCCTGTGAGCCGATGCCCAAGGGGCCACCTGCACCCTTCTCATGGCCAGCCAGTAGAAGTTTTGGGGGGATGTATTTAGTGCTGCTGGTGGCAGTATTTCGTGATGGACTGTGGTATTTGGCTCTGTTGGAATGGTATAATATGCCACAATATGGTATTGCTGGCACTGCCATCCATCAATTTGGACCTGGGGCTACTTTCAGTATTTTTTCCAGGGCCACTCCTGGTAAAGAGGTGTCATTTCCTTACCCCCCCCCTAGACAACTCTGCAAGTGGTTGCAACCAGTCCTACTCACATTCTAGGACAGGTTACCAGTGGCCATTTTAAATCATTCCAGGAGAACCCCTTTAATAGATGCATCCTAAGAAAATTGGTATAATGTTTAGTTCCATGATCCATGAGCTAATGTGAGGTCAATGACCAAGTGTCCAGAAATAGTCACCACCATGTGACTCATTTTAGTGCCCTGTTTAAATGGGAAAATAATGTGAATGTTTCTTTTTTTTAAGGTAAACATATGATAAAAAAGCAGAACTTACAGATGGTTTATTTAAGGTGGAAGGTGCAGTTTTAGGTCGCCTGGTCATTGATGTCCGACCTTGTGTGACTGAAGACTGTAGCTTATAGTTTGGTTCTGCATTACGTGACAAAGGTAATGGAGTGGTCGGCACTTCATTGCTAAACATCTTCAAGAAATCATGGTATTTGAGATTACCATATGGATTCAGAGGCAACATGCTCCAAAGAATGTCAAACTGTGGACAGAAATAAACATTTTACAGCTAAAAGACCAAAAGTGTTCTATGTATATTTATAACTGTGAAACAAGCAGTAGAGGATAGCTGTCTGGTAAAAATATTTAGAAGGTAAATAAGTAGACAAGGAAGTAATGATGGAAGAAATGTTTTTTGAAAATGCCCATTTACAACATACGCCACTTTGTAAGAATAAATGGCATGAATAGCTGGCCTTCCATGACTACATTTCTATTGTACTGGCAATTTCCCTGGCAATCATTAATTATCACTGGGGTCAAAGAAGCTAGATTTGTGGCAATTAGCTGATCACTGAGCCAGCTTCTAGTTATAAAACAGTTGTTGCTGCCCCAAAATTATGGTGTGTTAGTCTGCCACCGATGTATGTGAGAGAAGTCTCTGATGAGTGTTAGCGGTAATCTCTTGTACAAGCAATGGAAGATAGTGAACTCTGTATATTCATTCCCCTAGTGACACCAGTTGCATATAGAATCCCAGTGAGGGAGATGTAATGGATATGCCTTTAGGTAATTTATTGACTGTACCTTGAGAAAAGATGAGAGGTCAAAGGAAAATCCTCTCTCCAGTTCTGTGAGGCATAATTGACAAACAGGAAAAAAACTGAAGGACACAGGATGTGAGCTCACAGAAAAGGAAGAGTAAGGCCTCATGCACACGACCGTTGTGTGCATCCGCGGCCGTTGTTCCGTTTTCCGTTTTTTTTCCACGGACCCATTGACTTTCAATGGTTCCGTGGAAAAATCGGAAAATGCACCGTTTGGCAGCCGCATCCGTGATCCGTGTTTCCTGGCCGTGAAAAAAATAGGACCTGTCCTATTTTTTTCACGGCCAACGGTTCACGGACCCATTCAAGTCAATGGGTCCGTGAAAAATCACGGATGCACACAAGATTGTCATCCGCGTCCGTGATCCGTGTCCGTTTTTTCCTATCATTTCAATGGCAAACTTGACTTTGATTTTTTTTCATTTTTCATGTCCGTGGATCCTCCAAAAATCAAGGAAGACCCACGGACGAAAAAACGGTCACGGATCACGGACCTCTTTTTTTGCGGACCTTAAAAAAAAACGGTCGTGTGCATGAGGCCTTACAAGATGAATAAAATGGATATTACAGCATAGATAACTTCATGAAACCAAATATAACAATGGCCATTGGAGTTTATGAAAGATATAACACTAGAATTAATAGGAATTCTAGTTGAAAACTATTTACTGGGACAGCGAATTTATACTGTCCTTTTATAAAAAAAAAAAGTTCTTCTTACCTGTTCTTCTGTTAACAACATGAAATTTTTATGGAAAAACTCTTGAAAGTCTTCCTTTGAGATGACATTGATGCCTGCATAATCTATGTTGAAGAGGTCCTTTGTAATGGAGTAAAAGCGTGCCGCGATTACCTCCTGTATATGTGTGACAATGTCCTTCATTGTCAGCTCTTGACCTGTTCTTGGCCTAGTGGCCCTCTCCACTCTCTCAACCCATGTGGAAACAGGCTGTGACCATATAAAAATGAAAGATGGGTGTATTAATAGATTTTACACTTACAAATCATTCAGACTGAGAAGTGGTCAAATATTGTAGATTTTAACTACAGTCATGTGAACATTGTAGCACAATACTTTGCTACCACATGTAATTTAGTCAAATTTCATGTAAAATAATTGAAGTTCCTTGCGCGGGGACCGCAGTTAATGATTATATAAAAGGTTGTTTGTGCCATCAATGAAAATCTTTCACACAAACTGATTTAGGCAATCTATGGAGCCAAAGTACCCAGAGTTGCTGGTAGACTTGAAAGATACCTGGGGAACCAAGAAGCACTAGCGAAGGGGAGGAACACACATTATTGTAGAAATTGCTGCTGCAAGAGGACCTAGGGTCTAATAATTGTCCCAGGTGTTATCCATTAGTTGAGAGAACGTGTTTAGGCACTCTATGGTGAGCCATTGTCCCTATTTTTGGAGCAATGGTGTTTGTAGACTCTAAGAAACCTGGGGTACCATGGGTGAGGACGCCAACTTAACGAAAAGATCGCTTTTGCTGGAAGACCCAGGACATGTGCCCTGGTCCCAGGTGCTCGCTACAAGTTGGCAGTGCGCTTATGATTAATGGCCCACCAATTACATCTTCTTCTGTCATTTCCATATGCCATGTGAAAAGATGAATTGCACCCAGGGCCAACAGTAGACTGGATGGCGCCCTGTGTAGAAACTTCTGTTGGTGTACCCCCCTAAGGTGTACCGGTATACAGTGTACTATATAATGACTACATGTCGCCATCATACAGGATAGCACCCACATAACTGTGCCTCACACTGGCTAAGTAACAATATTATACAATTCCTAGTACCTAGTAGATTATAATAAAATATCCACATGACAGGTTCCCTTTAAGAATGAACCGTTTGGTGAGTTCTCTGAAAGATATCACTGCAGCTTGCTACATTCTGTGAAATATAGAAGCTGCAGGAGCCAAACGAAGCCACATTTTTAATAAAACAAATTACTAAAAAGAAAAAACTCTCTAAAAAAAAAGTCTAAATACACCCTTTTCAATAAAAAAAAAAAAATAGAATTAGATGGACCAACTCTTTCCAGGGGCCCCAATGCAGCAGCATGGTCTGCCTCTATGGTATGCCTCCATGAGAAGTCTAGCGACAGTAATTGGCTCAAATTTCTTATTCTGGGCATTTTTCGTGACCATTACGCGCTTACACATCCAACATCCCGTGCTTGTATATAACATGTAATAATGATTGTGTTTATCTTGACAGACATTTTCATTTTTTTTTGTTATTTTAGCCACAGGCTCTAGACAAAATCATCACTCATTAGTAAAAAATGTCCGTCCATTCATGGTAATCAAACTATAGAGTAGACAGACAAGCGCAAGCGGTTCTGACGAGGCCTTATGTTTTCAGAGTGTAGTATTGTTTGCATGTCAGCGCTGTATTTTTTACGTTTTCATCGGTCAGGTGATTAATAGCTAGTTACAAGTTAAATTATAGGTTTTATGCGGGAATTTTTCATGCGAGAACAACAAAGGAAAGAAAAAATTCTATGTGAGGCGCTGTTCATACCTCGGCAGTGAAGTTGGAGAAATTATGTAGGAAGCTTCTCCAGTCTATTGTGTCATTCTTGTTCAGCGCGAGTTTACTCAGGACGTACTTGAATTGCTTGTCCGTAAGCTTAAAACAGAAACTGTCAAGAATCCGATGTAATTCAAAAGGCTTTATTGTACCAGTGTCGTCCTTATCAAATGCAGAAAATGCCTGAAGGTGACAGGAAAGGGGTTGAATTATTTTTCAGTCACTCTGGGAACAGTACAAAGCATAATATGCTGTGACTTTATTGGCAAAGTGTCCTAAGCCTGCCAAGATTTTGTGTAAAAACAATACATTTTCGTACAACTCACTTTTTGTTACAATAGATTTGGGAGGTGATGACCGACAAGATGTCACCACCATAAACAGGCAGGAAATGACAAACACAGGAAGTGGGGATAGGACAAGTGTGATACTGAGCTCAGCAGAGCCAATGTTTATGGTACCTTTAGATATCTGAGGTAAGGAAGGCAGCAATCTTATAATCAGTGATATACTGTAGGAAAAGGTTCTGGCCACTACATGGCAGCCATTTGTGCAGATAACATCAACCACAAAGTTGACGTCTATATTTGGAACATATATGGCAGCCATATTGGACAAGCATGAAGAAGGCATCATCTACAATGGTAGCTTTCATATTTGGAAAGGTATATGGTAGCCATATTGGACATATATAAAGAAGTCATCATGACAGCTAGGAGGGAAAATGTCTAATTGGGCACTATTTGGCCGTTTTCACTTAGGGGTGTACTCACTTTTGTTGCCAGCGGTTTAGACATTAATGGCCGTGTTGAGTTATTTTGAGGGCACAGCAAAGTTACACTGTTATACAAGCTGTACACTGACTACTCTACAAAGTGTCAGATCTTCAGTGTTGTCCCATGAAAAGATAATAAAATATTTACAGAAATGTGAGGGGTGTACTCACTTTTGTGAGATACTGGTATATGGCAGCCATATTGGACATATATAATGAAGGCATCATTACAATGTTAGCTTCCATATTTGGAAATATACATTGCAGCCATACTGGCACGAACGAAGGGGACATTAACCACAGTCATGACTTTCATATTTGAAAATGCATATTGACCATCTATGCTATGAAGAGGACAACAGCCATAATGATCCCCTGCAGATTTGGAAAGGTACATAGCACCTATATTGGGCATGTATGGAGAAGACACAAGCTATGTTGACGTCCATACTTGGAAACATACATGGCAGCCATATTGGACATATATAAAGAGGACTTCAGCCACAATGACGGCTTCCATATTCTGAAAGATGTCACATTGGACATGTATGAAGACGACATTTGCCAAAAGAGTACCTTTTTTTAATTAAATATAATTGGCTGTAAAATGGTGCTGCACTAGGATGGACTCTTCCTATCACAGGAATTTCATTATGGTGTTCCGTTACAGTTATAACAGAATGCAAAACGGAACACTTTAAAAGACATTCCATTTTTCTCCGTACTAATACATGTCTATGGGCACAAATAACGGTTCTGTTTTGTTCAGTTATACATGACAGAAAAAAAAAACTTCTGTTGACGAGACTTTTTTCCCCATCATGTATAATGGAACAAAATGGAACCGCTATTTGTGCCAATAGACATAACTCTGAATACCTATTGCTGGTGAGAACCCGCCCTAATTAAAGATATGTTAAAGGGGTTGTCAGAGTTTAGGCACAGACAGCAACTTTTATAAAAAATAAATTGTATTTAACCCCTGAATCACCGCGCTCCAGCTCTGCTATTCCAATCCTCCCCTCTAGTCTGTTATTACAGAGCTGCAGCGCTAGTGTCATGACAACAGGCCTCAACATTGTACCTTTGAGGTCGGTGATTGGCTGCAGTGCTCGCGTGTTTTCAACGTGGCGTTAGAGCTGCAGTCCTGTAAACAAAGACTGGTACTAAGGACCAGAACAGCAATTCCATGGTTCTATGGCTAAGAAGGGCTTATTTTGTTATTTTATGCCAGTCCCTGCCTCAGCCCAAATTTTTTCCTGATACTGGAAAACCCTTAAAAGATGAACATTCATGTAAAGGGCTCTGCTAGCTTCAGTCACCATTGACTTCAGTCTTTTTGCACTAAAAAAAGATCCTATAGCAGGGGTCAGTAACCTTCGTCATGCCAGCCATTGTGAAACTACAACTACCATCATGCTCCGTTCACTTCTATGGGAGTTCCGAGAACAGCCGGGCAAGTATGTATATGGGTAGTTGTAGTTTCACACCAGTTGGAGGTTGCAGACCCCTGTCCTCGAAGGATCAAGTAAGACATCGTTCCAAAAGAACTGCCTTGTGTCCCCTGCTGGTGACAGACTTTTTAATGGAATACATACTGTACATAGTTGTGCTCCAGCCCTGACATGGTGTCTTGTTAATTCTATAAAAAATTTATAACCTGCACAGTATATTGAAATGGATTTAACATGCTAGATGTTACAACGCTGTGAGAATATTCTGGAGAGTAGATATAGCAATAGGTTCTTACTTTATGCAGTTCCTCCTGAGAGTTCTTGACAGACTCTTTCAGCTTAACAAGCACCTTCTGTGGTATGAGATTCTGGACGTTCTCTGTGGTCATAATCATTTCTTGCCTTTGTCCATACTTTGAAGCCCTCCCGTCATCAATCATTTTCAGGAAGTCAAAATAAGAGAGCTTGTTGTCAAGAATTCTTAGCCTTAACCTTTAAGAAAAACAGACCAAACTTACAAAAGCACCGGTAACTCATATCTCATTCCACCTCCTGACTGACAGCATTACAACCCATACGTCATTCTTCACTGATGAAGGTGTTCAAATCCTGGATCGCTGCCTTCCTCCTGTGCTGGACTTGCGATGGATGCTGCCCTGTGTAATATCTGCTCTATACATTGCGAAGGAGCCCAGCACCGCCTGCGTCCTCCGAATGTCCTCCTTGCTCACAGTTAGATCGCCGTAATCTCTGGATGCGCGAGCTCGCGCAGTTCCTTCCCTGAGGCTGATGCCAGCACAGGGCAGGAACACTATGCCAGCACTGCGCATGCACAAGCTGGTGCACCGCGAGATTACGGCGATATAACTGTGAGCAAGGAGGAGATTCGGAGGACGCAGGCGGTGCTGGGCTCCTTCACAGGGGGTGTGGCTGGGCTCCAAGAAGGTTAGTACAGCCCCTTGGGCTCCTTACCAGGGTCATTTACATATCTATAGAAATCATTTTTTAAACACAATAAAAGCACACAGCGCTATGGGACAGGTATATTGCGGACCTGCTAGCGGCGATCTAGCCGTGCATGTCCGCAGCTCTATAGGCTAAAACGAGGTGACAGAATCCCTTTAACCATTAAACTCAAGGCAGAGATTAGGCCATAGCAATCACATGATGAGATCTTGCTATGGATGAGATGTTATCCCATCACCATCTCAACATGGAGGGAAGGAAATCTGCAGAGGGAAATGGTGCGGGAACTAAGGACTTTAATAATGCAGCCATGTGGACGTCTATTAAATCTTATGGTGGTACTGCCACCACCAAACATTTCTACAGGGGAGGGAGGTCCCCACTACAGTTTTTGATGCAAGCCATCTGCCTTAGGAGCTTTTGCACCACACAAATGCACTAAAGTTGCATATTGGTGCTATGTAAAAGTGATTATCAATAGATTCCAAATTCCAAAAGGTGGTGGAATTTTTTACAGCTTTCATTATGCAGTAAAACTGCTTTGTGATCTTCATTCTCCAGGTCAGTAAAAATCTGGCGATACCACATATGTATACTTTTCCTTGCGTTTTGATGCAGAAAAAAAAAAAAAACTTGAATAATAATAAAAAAAAAATTCTATTATTTTCTGACCCCTATAAAACTTTTTTGTAGTTATGTGTATGGAGCTGTATGAGGGCTCACTTTTTGCGGGACGATCTGTACTTTTCATTGATTCTATTCTGGTGTGTGTATGACTTTTTGATCACTTTTGATAACATTTTTTGTGGGAGGAGCAGCAACCCAAAAATGGCAAATCAGCCATTTTGACGCTTTTTTTTCCGTTTTGCCTTTTTCCGTATGGGATTAATACTTTTGATAGTAAAGGCATTTACCCACCCGGCGATACCCATTATGTGTATTTTTATATATTTTTTACCTCTTATTTTTATTCTCATTTTAGGTGATTTGAACTTTTTTTTTATTCACTGGAAGCGCGCTGTCGGTTTCTAGCGCGCTCAGATGCGGTGTTCAGGTTTGTCCACGAGATCTGAGGGGTTAAAAATGTCCCTGATCTGCGTTACCGCTGGTCGCGGACATTAGCCGCGGGTGGCTGCTGTAAGACGCTGAGCTGACGCCATCTTTAAAGACACGACATGTGATGTACTATTACATCACATGTCGAGAAGCGATTAATATAGCGCATAATGAGTATGCACTTCAAATGGCAAAAGTGATTAATGTGGCTTTATTATTTATCTGGGTGTATTACAAAAGGCTGTATATAGGAAGGAAGTAGTTATCTGGCAATCTTTACAGATTGTTAGTGAGCTGCTAGCAAGTAAGCCAAGAAAGATGTGTGTGGTAGTGGCTGGTGTGTAATCCAGAAAATCTGTAGATCAAGCAGAAAAGAAGTGTCTTTATCCAGGGAAACACCATCCCTGTGAGTAAAAAGATGCCAGATTAGCAACTGTTCTCAAATAAAACCTCTGAGGAAGAGAAGAACAGCCGTCTATAGAAGGTTTAGGACCATTAAAAGGGGCAGCAACCCAAATTTTACGACTGCAGACACTTCACGTGGTTTAGGTTATTTTGCTTCGGGTGCCCACCTCACTATGGAGACGGACTGGCCATCCGATCTAGGACTGCACCCTGCAGTTGGGCATTGCAGAAATATTGAGTAAGAAATTGCACACTTTGGACAACTGGGAAGATAGCATTGAGTAGCTAAAGAGAGACTTAGACGGGACTGTTATTTCAGTCGCCTATACACAGCCTTTAGGGAAAGCTTACCTTGTGATATACAGTTATCTGAGGACTGTGCCCATTACTTGTACTGTGCCATCCCATCATCCATGCGGTGAAACAGAGACTATATTTTGCTTTAACCAAGCCAACCTCGTCATTTGTCTGCATATCTGACCCAGCCACCGGTACTACTGCCTTGCACCCTGCTGTTCATCTAACAGAAGGGCACCCCAGCCACCACCAGGCAGTGGCTTCCAAATCCAGGGTGTGTGCCCAGGGGAAGAAAGGGTGAGTCCCTCCCTGCTGGAACAGGGTTGGCCACTGTGAGGACTATAACATAATCACCCTCGTTGCCACCACCACTCCCTCTTCATCCCCCCCCCCCATCACATTCAGAATATTAGGAATGTTTCTGATGCATGTGCCTAATGTGTTGATAGTCTTTTGGCTTACCTTCAGGCGGTATTTTACTGCAGCATAGGCAGCTATTTTTTTTCAATTCAGGTGATGTTGGGAACCAAAGTATACTATACAACACTGTGTGGGGAGAGTTTCCTGGCAAGTTGTGAACAGTCTAAACTGAGGCTTCTGCAAAATGATATCTCACAGAGAAAGGGAACCATCTCTCTAGGTCCACCTACTGGAAGTGGCTCACTATAAGTCAGCTTTACTTTTCAACTAGTCTTGGAACACAAGGGAAAATAGTCAAACTATATATCCAGCTTTTTCAATGTTTCTTGCTAGCTGAGTGAGACACCTTGGATGCAGCTACAGGAGAGGTACTGGCTCTCCTTAAGGAGACCAGCTGTGTATGGCGACTTAGTGGCATAGCTCCATGGAAAAACGGTACAGTATGCGCAGCTCCCATTAATTTCATTTATGGGAGATATATGCATAGTGTAGCGAGATGCCTGACGTTGCATGTCTCCAGGTTCGTGGTCCACTGCCTGAGTGTCATCTTGGCTGTAGCACTCCTGGTACTTCAGCTCTCCCGACTAAGACAATGTGCTTCATCTTGACTACATCTTCAGTCTTCTCCGGTTCCCGGTTCCAATCCAGATTCTACACAGCTGCCAAGGATCAGAAGCTAATTGAGAAACCAAGCCCTGGGGAACTCTTTGGAGTCCAAACCTCTTTGGGTTGATCAGGCGTGCAGACCAGAGGGTTCCTTAGTTTCCACACCTCAGCTTAGTCCATGTCAGTCTGAACGTGGTATAGAGGGTCTTGTATGCACCATTGTATAACACATAAACATTTTCTTCTCAGAAGGAATGGATTCTAGCTTTTTTTCCAGCCCATATCTTCAATCTCTAAGACAGGCACAGGCCTCCTCAGAGGCTGCACATACAATTATTTAGCAAACAAAGTAAAACAAACAGTTGTCATTTCAACGGACGACCCCAAGCGACTCTGCAGCTTGTTAGAGAGGTGTGTAGTGTATTGCCGAAATCATGCTGCAATAAATATTAATATTAATGCAATGTTTGAGGTTGTCAGAGGGAATTGGCTAGGACTGGAAAGCACAATGAATGCGATGCACAGAGGTCTGGGAACATGTGCCTGTAAGTCAAGCTGCGGCAATGTACCAAACATCTGCCAGTCTATGTGGGAGGAGTTGGCACTGTACCCATGCAGCTGCCTGTGAGGGCTCCTGTCAGCTGCACCGTCTCCCCTTTATGTTTAACCAATATTCCAAACACTGGGGAGCGGGGCAGAGACAATGAGAGGCCTCTAATCAGAACCTTGAAATATCTCCCATAGACACGGAGCTCTCTCGTTTACCCATTGTACGCGGCATCTGCTGAATGTGCCATAATCAGCCCTCATTGCATACAAGAATTAAACAGATAAATAGAGAGCAGATCTTTCTATTGAACTGTAATGACAGTGTTTAACACATACCCCCCTCCTAAAACATGTCACCTATTATTTGCAATATTTGGCATCACTCATTCTCTTCTCCCAGTAGTACGGCAGACTCCCAGTATGGATGCATGCACACATTCAAACATCTCTGGTCCTCCAGATCTCAGCTTTGGGAACCAACTTGACATGGAGTGTACAGAGCTGGCAGATCTCCCAGGCACCCCACATACTCCCCTCTCCGCATCCTTCTCGCCACTCCCGGGCACCCCTTCCATTGTCTACGGCAGCTCCCAGGAGAAGAAGGAAATGCAAGAATGAGGAGAGGGGAATATCTAAAAGTCAGGTCTAAGGCGTGTAAAGGGAATAGTTTGCGGTCTGCATTTATTTAGGGAGTGTTTTAGGGGCTCTCAGCTCTCTATTAGTTTACATATTGGTCTGTGTTTATTAACCCCTTAGTTACTAGCCTGTATTGGGCCTTGGGGTCCAAACAATTTTGTTTCATTTTTTTCATCGTCGCCTTCCAAGAGCTACAACTTTTTTTTTTACTTTTCCGTCAATGTAGCCATAAGAGGGTTTGTATTTTGCAAGACAAGTTGTAGATTTTAATGCTACCATTTTGGGGTACACATAAAACTTACTGAATTATTTTTACTAATTTTTTGGGAAACAGCAATACTGCCACTGAGTTTTTACGTTATAATAAATTTTACAGCGTTTCTGCAATTTTCCAGCACAGATAACAATAACTTTATTCTCTAGGTCAGTCCAATTACAGCGCTACCAAATACATACAGGGGGTCATTTATTAAGATGAAATACGCCTATATTAGGCATATTTCAGGCACAGATTGCGGCACAACGGTTAATTGCGCCACAATCTGAGACTTCACTCACGCCAGGTCTAAAAAGTGGGGGTGGCGTGGGCGGGGAAGGGGAAGGGGAAAGGCCAGCAGGCCCATCTCATTTACTATTTTCTATCCTGTTTTAGGCATAGAAAATTGTCTAAATGTAAGACAGCTCGGAAGCTAGGAACTGGTGTGAAGTTATAAATAGGCTGGCGCCTCTTCATAACTGCGGCGGATCCCCCGTCAGTACAGCGGTTTATTAGGATCAGCATATAAAACACCGGTCTTAAAAAAAAAAAAAAATAAACTATGGGGCACATTTATTAAGTCTTGCTACTTTTGTACACCAAAATCGATTTTTGTTGATTAAATTTTTGGGTACATACGTTTTTGATTGCTTTTTATTAATTAATTTTTGGTAGGAAAAAAAACAGCAATTCTGGAGAGGATTTTATATTACATATTTTTCCATTGAAAAGCATTTTTTAAATGCAAAAAGTTTTTTTTTTTTTTAGTTTATTGTTTAATATAACTTTATTTATAGCGGCTCTGTCACCAGGATCAACACTATTAAACCAGAAACACTGGCTGGCAGGGCTCATCATGCTGATTAACACAATACCTTTCTTTTGTCTGTATGCTAAACAGCTGCAAAGAAATCTGTGTTTTTATGCAAATGCGAATGAGAAGTTGGAGCACCAGGAGGTGGAGCTGAATGCTTTGAGCACTGCTGTGTAACACCCCCCAGTGTGAGTATATAGCTTGGCCTGCTCTCCCTCATTCACTGGAAGCCATTTGGCACCAGGAGAGGTATAGGGTGGACTCTCATTGCATTCGTTCGTGGCCATTTGGCACCAGGAGTGGTGTGGAGTGGGCTCGGCATGCATGTTGATACCTGCATTCCTTGGATATAATGGAGGCCATTTTGGCACCAAAGATGACAGAAATTAAAACAAGCCCAGCATGCATGTGGGACCTACACTCCCTGAATTGTATGGTAGCCGTCATGGCACATAACAGGTAGAATTTAGTGTTAGGAACCCTTCTTACAGAGATCGCCTTGACGTGCGGCAGATGGGCTCAAATAATTTTGTACAAAATGATTTGCCAAGCATCTCTAATTTATAAGTATAGCACTAGCAATTATTATGCATTTTTGTACTTTATTTGGTTTGCAGTGAGCTCTTGCATTGCATGTTTTGTTTAACACCCCCTGTGCTCTGCACATTCCCCCCTCCCCTTGATTGACAGGACTAGACATGAGGCTCAGGGCAGAGCTGTGTCCTAGCATTTACATATCATATACTTCATGTATCGCCACACTGCTCAGAAAGCTAATTTACATATTACTGCTTTATTCACTTTATAATTTTTATAAAGACACAGATATCTCTGCAGCTGTTTTGCATAAGGACAAAAGAAAGGTATTGTTGTAATCAGCTTGATGAGCCCTACCAGCCATTATGTCTGGTTTAATAGGGTAGACCCTGGTGACTGGGCCACTTTAACACTTATTTTTACTAGGTAATAGTTCCACTTTATGTAGTACAGTGTATTATATTGTCAGTAGCATACTAACCAGCACTATCAGACCGCTCCTCTGGCGCATCCTAATAAGCATACACTGCAGGCAGACTTGGGGTCTTGGTTAGGCCCCTGACTACCATACTAAGACATCGGCACCCTGCGATCTCATTCGCAGCAGTGCCAATGCCTGAGAGAGGAAGACCCCTCTAAACCAGTTAGATGCTGGGGCCACTACTGAACATCTAAGGGGCTAAAATGGCCTAGATCGGTGCTTCTGCTGATCTGGGCCATTAGAGTAGGAGCCTCACTTTAATAAGAGAGCTGAGCTCCTGCTCTGTGCTGCACACAAGACCATTGCAGCGCTTAGACTAAGCCGGCATAAAAAGGCGGCACACTAGCCTAAGGCCCATTATTGGCTGACGTAAAAAGGCATATTGGCGGTCACTAATGTGTTAAGGGGGTCTTGTTTGTGGTTTTTATAAGTTTAGTGGGTCTGATGTGTGGTCTTTGTTCATTCTGAAGGGTGCTGAAGAGGGTAGTATGTATTAGTAGAAATTCATATGCTAAAGGGTTGGGGTGTGTCCTATATAAATGGGTGTGGAATAAAGCCTTTTCCATTTCTCCTCTCTAAACCTTTTTTTTTTTAAACTCACATTATCTACTTATCTGAAGGACTTTCTTTGGTTAGGCACCAGCATCTACCAGGATGCAGTGCAATTAGCTCCTGTTAAACCCTTTCTCCCTTGCATAGAAAATAGTCACATATAGCCCCGAGGCACATAAGGCATGTAACGCCCGACAATTTCCCTTTCCATTGTCTGAAGAGAGAGGTAGCTATGTACATCTATGAATTTGGAAGTAGGGAGAAATTTGTGAAAACTGTAGGGACCACTTCATTGCTTCACTGTGAGATCAGTAAGCCAGGACTGAGAGCAGGAAGGGAGCAGGGAAGCTACTGAGCATGATAGTCCACCTCTAAATGCAGGAGAAGGTGGATCAGATGCATACACAGCTGGGGGCGCTAACAGAGAGAACAATGTACATAAGAAGACAAGCAATATTTTGTTGCATGTACACTGCAATAAATGATCATCATGATGCCCCTTCTCAAAAGTTGGCAAGGGCAGTTAACAAGAGAAGAGCTTGAAGGGGAGGTGCATGACAAAGGTAGAACACCAAAGAGTCATGAACCACCCCTTAGGCCATCCTATTTGCACAGAGTAAGCAGAGAAGGCAGTTACACCCCTACCCATTGGTTAAAATCTATTATTACACGATAAAACCCAATAAAGTGGTTTATTATGTTGGATTCCGCTTATAGTCTTATGTCATATTACCTGTACAAGAGGTTGAGAAATTGATCATCATCTAAATGAAAGTTCAAGTCTTCAAGCATTTGCCGGAAGTCATTCACAGTTATCAATCCATCCTTGTTTTTATCTATTTTAGTGAATGCTGCAGAAAAATCCGGGTAGTACTCTCTGAACTTATCTCTGCAGGTACAAAGATCGATATGTATTAGAGCAACAGAATTAGATTAGACTAACTGAAGTTATGTCAAGTGTATTACTGACTATAACGTTTATAAGGAAGAAACTGGGGTAAGGAAAGAGCCCTTTCCATATGTTCTTTTAGAGTATATTCACATCATAGAAGTCCTTTTCTATAAGGTCTTGTGGAACCCTCCATGAGGCAAAGAGGAGAAACACTACTAAGTAGTCGCTCTCACTCCAGTGGACGGGGAGGATGGAGGCTCTTTTTATAGGTTATTTGTGATGAGATTTCACTTACAGAATATCCCCTTAACACTAGTAAATATAAGTCCCTGAAGTCTCAATAATCTATTCAGTTCTTTACTGGTTATATTGGTTTCTAGAAAAGGTGGGAGAAATCCAATACTGCTAACATTTCAGTTCCCAAATGGTTTTGATTTTCCTGGAAGGCAAATGTAACAAATTATCATCCACTTCCAAATTGTTGAATAACTAAAACTAGCAAAGCTCAGAGATGTCCTGTTAGGTAAGGTAAAATAAATTAGTTAAGGGGGTTAGAGGTTGTAGCATTGGTGCTTTAGGGTCCCAAAGGCTTTCATGCTGTGTGAAAGAGGAGCAATATTATAAATGGCTTGTAACAAATCGAGATGATCTAGTTTGGATTTTGCATGGGGCCTCAGTAGCTTTGCCTCAAATAAAGATCCCTGCAGTACTCCTCTATGCCACTTGAGCTGAAAATATGTCAATGGTCTTACTTGATCTGCTGCTCTATATCTTTAATGTTCAGGGATCGGGTTTGGTGCTTGTGGAATTCTTGCATTTCCTTGTTGATCTTCTGCTGTGAGCTGTAGTGTTTCTCTAAAGTTTGGTAGTTGTCTTCTATAATCCGTTTGCTTGGACCACTATCTCCGGAGGCAAAATTCACTCCTAGTTTCTGGAGGAATTCTTGATGGGTGAGATGACCTCTACCTTCTGGATCATATCTAGGAAGAAAACATTCACAAGAAATTTGTGATACTACATTTTAAGAGACAAAGAGTGACTGGCTGCAGCACTCACACGTCCCTGTGTTGGGACGTCATCGCTGCAGGTCGAAGCAGAGAATGGCAGGACACTCGGCAATTTAACATAAAAACCTGTAGCGATATGTGGACACATTTTGCACTTGAAAGACTCTTCTGACATTTGACATTTGGTTAGTCTTCTGCAGATCAAAACTTGGGAATATTTTTTTTTTGTTCCTAATAGCAAAATGGTACAATATTATAGTATATAGAGACAGAAACTTTGGCTACTAATGCAGTTGATTTTAAAATGGAAGTTTACAAACCATCACTTTTGTACATATTTGTTACTATTTCTTGTGGCACCTACATCTTAATTTGAAACAAAATTTGATGGAATACGGTGACTGGGTATTTGCTTGAGGAACTGCATGTTATTTTTCTTGCTTCAAAGAGCCTATGAGTTCCTACCATTTTACAGGTTCCAAAAATCTGATCTCATCCTCGAAACCACACTATTTACGGTACTTTTAAAGCACAAAAGGTAAAAAGAATAAATACAATTCTAGACATAAAAGCAATAGGCTATACACAGCAAACACCACCTAAACTTTGTGAAGATATTTACATTACCCTCACTTCTTCTACTAGAACATAGGATAAGTCTGCAGGTTATTCCTGCCATAACCAGGAAGGTCCAGGAGGAGGTAATGGACTTTACCGAGAAGCACTCCCAAGTTACAGCCCTCAAATAACCTCCTAATGTGGTAGTTGGCAAATTTTGCTAGAGGCAATTGCACAGATTATAACAGGAGTTGTTACCAGAAGAGTAGAACTGGAGTACATTGAAGAAACTTAAGAATGCTCACAGAGTGGTCAGCAGCATCAACTGTAGGCCCAGAGCAACATGCATGAAAGAGCATGATGACAACATGTGTGTTCTGACCAGGAACAGCGAGATTTGAATTAGTCTACGGATGCATGGGGAGCAGGAGAGGTAGAGCCACAGCAAGTAGCTGGCTTAACTATGTGAGCACCAAATATCTCAGCTTTTTGAACTTCTGTGAGTGTGGCATGGAATTAGGGGGGGAATGTGTAATATATCTTAGAGAAAAATGCCTCTTTCTCCTGTTATCAGGTTCTTCGACCCCCCATCTACCCACTTCAAAACTCAAGATGGACCACAGCTCACAGAGGTATCCGAGTGCACATGTCTATACGTCTATGGAGGTGGTGGAGTGAAAGAAGCTGAGTGAGAGAGAAAAGACAAATTACAGAAAAAGACAGTTAAGGAAACTGTTTATTTCTCAGTCCAGGTGATTTACAGCTCAGTACTTCTCTATAATGTCCTCTCTGATCCGGGGGATGTTTTTGAGTGAGGGACAGCAGATTCTCCTCTACTTTCTCATACTTACTGACACTGTAATTGGTAAACTTTGAGCATATAAGACCCTTAGGAACACCCAAAACCCTCTCAGGAATGTCCATTTATGGGTGAGACTAATATAATCCCCACCCATTTCTACCACAGTCCAAATTTGCCAGGACTGTCTCTGAAAATTCGAGACTATTAGCGACTATGCTTTCTATGTGCAGTGTATGGAGGCCAGTCCTCGCTAACCAGCTCCAGAGAACTGAAAACCGGAAACAAGGCCTGCCGAGTACAAAAATGCTAAAAAAATTGAGGCTACAAGTCATGTACACACTGTACTATTGAAAAATGCTAAAGTTATGTACACTTCAAAGTAGTTTTAACTGTACATTTTTAGAATGCCATTCAAGATTAATATTCTATATGGGATAATTTAGCTTTTTTTCTCTCTTTATTTCACTTTTTAGTGACATCTGAATTATGTACAGTTTACTGATTTTGAATAACATTTTAGCGTTGTTGACTGTCGAGCTGCACGTACGACAAAACAGGGATGGAATTTTAAGTGATTCCGTTTTTTTTTTCTCCATCTCAATGAAAGATATATGTCATCTAAGAATGCCAAATGCTAAAAACCTTAGAGATGAGCGTTTCAGTATGCTAGAAATGTGCAAAAACATTAATAAAAAAAAATGTTTTCCCAATATTTTTCTATTTCAATATGAAGTATATTTAATTGGCATTGATAATACTGCACCCCATCTAACACCGCCTCAGGCTTTCAAGGCTATGCTTCATTTCTGTATTTATCTGTATACTGTGCTAATAATGAGCTTCATCTAGGAGGTAACCCCTACTGTGAGGAGAGGCGGATGTTGACCCTCGAGTTTCAGTGATTGTCCCATCAGCCAGTCACTTTGCATGCCTTTCAACCTTTCTTTTTTGCCTGGCAGGCACTCAAGGTTGCTGTTAATTTGCTTCTTGCAATGGCAATGTAAGGTAAGAGGTAGCCTGAGACATTGGTTACAATGTGCTATAAGCTAATGGATCCGCTGGTGATGTCACCCCTGTCACTATGTCACCATGCCCACCCATTCCTTTGGACTGACTTCTGGAAGCTAGAAGTAGAGCAATAGGGAACCAAGAAAGACTGACCCTTCCGCCCATACCCTGATCAGTGTGTCTCATATACTTCTCTAGGACTCTTTCATATTCTTGTCTATCACATCTGATAACCCAGCATCTGTTTGGACATGTTAGTATTGGAGTAAATTAATTTTAGACATATCTCTATCTATCTATCTCATCTCTATCTATCTATGTATCTATCTATCTCATCTCATATCTATCGCTCTCATATCTATCAATCTATGTATCTATCTATCTCATATCTATCTATCTATCTATCTATCTATCTCATATCAATCTATCTATCTCATATCTATCTATGTATTTATCTATCTCATATCTATTTATGTATTTATCTATCTATCTATCTATCTATCTCTCTCATCTCATATCTATCCATCATCTATCTATCTCATATCTATCTATCCATGTAAAAAACATATTGTATGCTTGAAATTGAACTCACCTGTGCCAGAGTTTTTCAAATTCACTCTTTGTAATAGGAAGAGAAAATCTGTATAAAACATTTCTCAAATCTTTCTTCTGAATGATGCCATTCCCGTCGCTGTCAATTTCACAGAATGTCTACACGATAAGAATCAACAGGGACACAGGATGAATGCCATTACAGGGCACAGTTATGCTGAGAAACTGAACTAGTAGAAGCAAAATTCAATCACTCCTGCTTATTTGGTCATGAATTTCAAGCCAATCTTAATCTTAAAGGAGCTTCCATTACAATAATACAACCGCATGCATCCGTCATGAACGGATCCAGTTGTCTTATGTCTTCTATAGCCATGACGGATCCGTCTTGAACACCATTGAAAGTCAATGGAGGACGGATCTATTTTCTATTGTGCCAGATTGTGTCAGAGAAAACGGATGTAGTTTGGGCACCAAAAGGGGCATTACCATTGTTCATTGACTTCCTGTCATGTGACCTCTACTGCTGGATCCAATCAGAGCTTATTTACCCGTTATTTGCAACTTGACATAATAGTATATGAAGGGCCTGAGGTAGTCTTGTTACCATAAGGCTGGGTTCATGTCACGTTTTTACCATCCGTTTAATGTATACGTTAAACGGATGCCTCAGACTGATGCCACATTACACACTGCTCGTTTCCATGGTTCCGACCACCCTGCAATCCAGCAGTGGTGGTCATGCTTGTATAATACTATAGGAATAGGCACCAGCATACACAGCAGCTCCCGTCAACCTTGTATTTGCACTGCAGCGGTGGCCGTAACCCCTGGAAACGAGCAATGTATAATGTGATGGAAAAATGAATCCAGCCAGCAAAGGAGGTAATATGGACAATCACAATACATTAGTAAGTGCCTTGTATTCACTCTCTCTACATGATCTACATGATGAATGCCATTTGCTGAAGTGAGACAACCCCTTTAAGTGCACTGAGATAAAAAAAAATTGATGTGCAGAATCCCTGTAACCCTTATTCATAACTTAACATAATATCAAGGGCCTGAGGTTAGTTCAGGCACCTTAAAGGGCCCTACCACAGTGCCCACACATGGGACGTGTTTCTTTAATGCAGACCATCCTTTGTCCCACCTCATGACTATTAGTGGACCACTGTGGCCACTAATTGATTCAGCTGCTCATGGTTCCTACTGACCAGAGCTAACAATGTGAAGGAATGAAGAACTGGTGCCCCATATGACTGAACGGGAGCACTGACCCTTCATGAAGTGCATTTTTAGGATGTTGGTTGAATAAATTAGTCTCGTGATTGTATTGTGCCAGATGAGAAATGCATGGTGGAGAACATGAGGTGTTGGCGCAGGGCTGGTGACGCTGTGAACAAGCACTCACACATTTTACCTTGGCTAAGTCGTGCCATCTGCCTTGTGCCTTTGTAAGGAGATAGTAATGAGCCTGCTCGCAGGCCAGATCCGCGCAGTCCTGGCTTTGTTTGGGCCTTCGAAAATGAAAAGAGTTGGTATTAATGAACAAAGACGTATTGGTGTGAGCTCCAGGCAGAGCTGCTGCTACAATATGTCAGCGAACGCACTAATGCCATTTATCCTGCAATACTAAATGTCATTGAGAAAAATAGAACAAAAAGAACAATCCTAAAGATGATTTAGATAGTAAGCTTGTGCGCTGGGTTTCAAGAAACACAAGGAAGGGGAAAACAATAAAGGTATTTCAGTTCAGTAGTAGTTACAGCTCAGCCAGGGCCGTCATTTTAGGAATCGGTCCATTACCATGGTCCCTCTAAGTACCACTAGTTAGAGGAAGCCTTGTAGGACTGGCGCAGCTGGATGTAATGATACTGTACCTTTCATTCAGCGATCCATTGCTTCATTATGGAAAAAAAAAGTCCTTTTGATCCATAGACAAACGAGCAGCTAAAGTGGAACTGAATTTTTTAATATAGTGTATGGCCCGGATGTTAAAGGGCATCTGTCAGCAGATTTGTACCTATGGAACTGGCTGACCTGTTACATGTGCACCTGGCAGCTGAAGGCATCTAGGTTGGTCGCATGTTCATATGTGCCCGCATTGATGAGAAACATGAAGTTTTAATATATGCAAATGAGCCTCTGGGAGCAATGGGGGCGTTACCGTTACACCTAGAGCCTCTGCTCTCTGTGCAGCTGGCAGCTTCAGCACTTTGATTGACAGGGCCAGACGTGATCACGTTTACACTGCCTGGTCCTCCTGTCAATCGAAAGCAGAAGGTGCGGCAGTTGCTGATAGAGTAATGCCACCATTGCTCCTAGAGGCTCATTTACATATATTAAAACATCATATTTCTCAGCAATGCGGCCACATATGAACATGGAACCAACATAGATGCCTACAGATGCCAAGCGCACATGTAACAGGTCAGACAGTGTCATAGGTGCAAATCTGCTGACAGATGCACTTTAAACATTTTTGTAACGCACTTTATTAGGGAAAGGCTTCTATTTTTACAGCAATATTCTGAGTGCTGTTAAGTAGAGTCTATCTTCAGCGTTCTCCTGAGCACTGAAGATGACCAAGTGTATATACAGAGGAAGTCTGGAAGTGCCTCACAGAGAAGAGGGACAAGTTCAGAGCTGTCAGCAGCTAGCGGACGGGAAGGGACACAGCAGTGACAGAGCACATATATGGGGGCAGGGGCTGGGGTAGTGACAACAGGCATGCTGGAAGCGGCATCAGAATGTGCACATAGACGTCTTCAGTGCTTAATAGACGCTGAGGACAGGCTCTCCTTAGAGTATTAAAGAGACTCTTTACACCCTGTTTCCTACTACACAATATTAAAAATAAACCAGAATGACGGTACACGTTAAGAGACCAAGCAACTCTGTGCTCCTCCTGTTTCAATGCCAGCCTCTCCCTCTTCGTGATTGACAGGGCCAGGTTCCTGAATTGTCACCTTGCCCGACCGGGTGAAATAGTATTTGTGCCGAGTGCACTGGTTATACTCTGGTACCAGGGACAAACTGGCCATAGACACCACAGGGAAAATTCCTGATGGGATGAGAAGTTCTGATGGGGCAGTATATTGTACTGCACTGTAGTATTTGGTTCTGATGTGGCAGTATATTGTACTGCACTGTAGTATTTGGTTCTGATGTGGCAGTATATTGTACTGCACTGTAGTATTTGGTTCTGATGGGGCAGTATATTGTACTGCACTGTAGTATTTTGTTCTGATGTGGCAGTAATTGTACTGCACTGTAGTATTTGTTTCTGATGTAGCAGTATATTGTACTGCACTGTAGTATTTGTTTCTGATGTGGCAGTATATTGTACTGCACTGTAGTATTTGGTTCTGATGTGGCAGTATATTGTACTGCACTGTAGTATTTGTTTCTGATGTGGCAGTATATTGTACTGCACTGTAGTATTTGGTTCTGATGTGGCAGTATTTGTACTGCACTGTAGTATTTGTTTCTGACGTGGCAGTATATTGTACTGCACTGTAGTATTTGGTTCTGATGTGGCAGTATATTGTACTGCACTGTAGTATTTGGTTCTGATGTGGCAGTATTTGTACTGCACTGTAGTATTTGTTTCTGACGTGGCAGTATATTGTACTGCACTGTAGTATTTGGTTCTGATGTGGCAGTATATTGTACTGCACTGTAGTATTTGGTTCTGATGTGGCAGTATTTGTACTGCACTGTAGTATTTGTTTCTGACGTGGCAGTATATTGTACTGCACTGTAGTATTTGTTTCTGATGTGGCAGTATATTGTACTGCACTGTAGTATTTGGTTCTGATGTGGCAGTATATTGTACTGCACTGTAGTATTTGGTTCTGATGTGGCAGTATTTGTACTGCACTGTAGTATTTGGTTCTGATGTGGCAGTATTTGTACTGCACTGTAGTATTTGTTTCTGACGTGGCAGTATATTGTACTGCACTGTAGTATTTGGTTCTGATGTGGCAGTATATTGTACTGCACTGTAGTATTTGGTTCTGATGTGGCAGTATTTGTACTGCACTGTAGTATTTGTTTCTGACGTGGCAGTATATTGTACTGCACTGTAGTATTTGGTTCTGATGTGGCAGTATATTGTACTGCACTTTGGTATTTGGTTCTGCTGCAGAACCAAATATCAAATTGTAGCATGCCATACTGCCCTTCTAAGGTATTGCTGGCCCCACCTTCCCACCCACTCGAGTTGACCCCTCATACTCACCCACCTTCTGTCAACTTGGATCCGCCTACAACATGGGGCTACTTTTATTTAATTATGTGTTTAGGGCTACTTTAAATTCCCAGTCCGCCCCTGTCTGGTACCCTCAGGAAAAAAGAATGTAAAAGTATAAGGTTTGTAAGAAATAGCCGACTCTCCAGGTATAAATAAACACTTAAAAGGATATAAATATCAAAGTTTACTAGTTATAATAAAAATAAATGCATAAATATCTAATACATGGATTACTACTGTGCTGTATGTACAAAATAGGATGCAATACCAAGTAAAACTGGTCAAATAAATTGAATAAAATCCTGTACAGTCCGAGTACAGGGATAAAACAAAAGAAGTAAATGGATGCCGGCTGCTGGGCATCTATTTACTCATTTATTTCTTTTCTTTTATCCCTGTACTCGGACTGTACAGGATTTTATTCGATTTATTTGACCAGTTGTACTTGGTATTGCATCCTATTTTGGACCAGTAAGCCATGTATTAAGTATTTCTGCATATATTTTAATACCCTATAAGTGTTATTTGCACCCGGAAAGTCAGCTATTCCTTATACATCTATACATCTTTTTAACAAGCTGAAATATGATCGCTTGAGGCAAACCCTGAGGCTACACTATTGAGAAATTGAGTACATTCATATCACAATCTCCAGCATTTAGGTCGATAAGGATGTGGTTATTTATGTGGATGCTGGTTTGCAACCACACAAGGTATCTATGTCCACACTATTCCTGACATCAGAAGCACGCTTGAATGTCCAGGAGACTCGCTGAAAAAAGTAGAGCTCACAGACTCTGAAATCTCCCGGGTGCTACATATACTGAACTCTACTCTCCCTGATCTTGTGCTTCCCTCCACAACCAGGAACCACCACAGGCAACGTGCAGGAACGGGAAGTCTAGTCTGAAGTGTGGAAAGGGGTAGTCTGACCTTCTTGGACTGCAGGATGGTGATGGTCGTAAGACATAGAAACAAGCAGTGTATAATGTAATGGAAAAATGGATCCAGTCAGTGAAGGAGGCAATGTGGACAATCACTATACAGTACATTAGTAAGTGCCTTGTATGAACTTTGTCTGCATGATAAATGCCATTTGCTGAAGTGAGACAACCCCTTTCATTAAACCTAACTCCAAAGGCATACAATGTATGTAACTCAAAACTACCCAAGGAAAAGAGTGCGACTACAGTGGAGTCAGTTATCGTCCATCGTCATCTACATGGAGTGTAGCTAAAGGCTCATGGGCCCTGGTGCAAGAGTTCAGCTAGGGCCCCCTTTTCCTCAGTGCTTTGTGGCCAGGGACAGGTAAGCACATAGCCTTCATGCTGCTTGCGGCAAAAATTGGAACGGCAACCCCCTCTCCCCCTCCCCATCTGACAAATTCTTAACCTAACTCCTTCCCTCCAGCCAGAGGTGTACCATTGTCTTCTTATGCAGCACAAGGGTCTTTGGGCCCCTCAGGCTCCTGGGCCCGGTAGCGACTGCTACCTTTGCACTCCCTATAGCATGTTGACATGTTGATTCAGACATGTGTACATTGCTGCAGGCTATGAATACCTTATTTAATATAGATAACAAAAACATAGCCGTGTCCAAAGTACCTGTAAAATGAATTTAGCCATGGTGGGCAATCCTCTTTCTCCTGCCTTCGTAATAAGTTAAGGAACTCCATATAATTTAAAGTGGACATTAGATTCAGTCCAAGGAGGTTGAGTAGACGTTCATATTCCTTCTGAGTGATGATGAACATGAAGCTATCCAACAGGCGGCGGAAGTCATGCATTGTGATAAGGCCATCCCGGTTGCTGTCTATTTTGTAAAAGGCACTGTATGTGTCCTGAAGAATAGAAAATGGGATGAGTACAAAGTTACAACAAGCATAGGGCTCGGCTTAGGTTAGCTGGTGCCCTGTGCAGTGCCTTCTATTAAAATATCCCTTTATGGCATGCCATACAGTGCCCAGATAACCGGTAACATTACTGTAAGGTGACAAAATAACACTGTGCAGTAAAAACATCCTGAACAGCCACTTTTCCATAGGCTAGGGCACCCATGCCATCCTTTGCTCGTTCATTGGGTAATTGGCGACAGTATTACACTGCCAGATCATTGCTAATGAGCGTTAATGCTTGTTACCGATGATCTGGCCGCTAATTGCGCAGTGTGATACTGGCTTAACACTTTTTCATTGGCTTACTTTGTGACAGAATTTGGCCTAATTTTAGTGCAAACTGCTGTATCTTAGGCCATGGCCCAATTTCCCTCCATGCCATTTTGCACCAGAAATGTGCAAAATTTTGACACCTCACACTCTACATTCTAGGCATAATCACATTAGTAAATTTGGGCCATTGTGTCTTAAAGGGGTTATACCATGAGAAGCATTTAACTCCTATGATCAGTGGGTCTCCCAGCAATCATACATTTATCCCCTATGATCAGTGGGACTCCCACCAGAATTGGGGCCCTGAGCCCCTGTTTCATACAGGTGACCAGTGCACATTCATACTCCTCTATAACAGGGGCTAGTGATCTAGAGATCAGTGAGGGTCCCAGCAATCATACATTTATCCCCTATGATCAGTGGGACTCCCACCAGAATGGGGGCCCTAAACCCCTGTTTCATACAGGTGACCAGTGCACATTCATACTCCTCTATAACAGGGGCTAGTGATCTAGAGATCAGTGAGGGTCCCAGCAATCATACATTTATCACCTATGATCAGTGGGACTCCCACCAAAATGAGGGCCCTGAGCCCGTTCCATACGGAGGCAAGTGATCTAATGATCAGTGAGGGTCCCAGTGATTATACATTTATCACCTATTATGTGGATAAGTGATAAATGTGTTCTCATAGGACAACCAGTTTAATTCTACATCCCTTGGGACAACCCTCCACGGAGATGCTGCTCCATAAAACCCCTATGGGAGATACAGATACAGATGCTGCATAATCAGATTAGTCAACACAAAAGCCCTGTTGATGATGCATGAAAGCTGTGGATTTATATGGACTCTATATGGGAGATTTAACTAAATTTGTGTAAAGGAAACCTGGCTTAGTTGCCCATAGCAACCAATCAGATTCCACCTTTCATTTTCCAAAGGAGCCCTGAAATGACAGGTGGAATCTGATTGGTTGCTATGGGCTACTTAACCAGTTCTACTTTACACCAGTTTTGATAAATCTCCTTCTATAGGTCCAGGACCACACTAGTTTCCTATATTAGACATTCGCACTTACCCCATATCCTTCTCTTAATTTATCCAACAACTGGCTGAGACACTCTTCTGCCGTCATGTAGCGACACTTGGTCTTATTCACTCGATGATTAGGACTATTGTGTAACTTCTCCGCAGGTCCATCTCCTGATGGGACTGGAAATGAAATACAGTACATTCAGTTAAAGGGGTATTATGTGACGTTACCCCCTACCCACACAGCGCTGTATGAATGGAGCGGCTGTAAGCATGCATGACTGGCGCTCCACGGGGTACAGAGTCCAATCTAGTAGCTATCCCCTGCCCCGTGGATAGGGGATAACTTGAAATAACCAGAATACCTCTTTCAATTCTCACAAATATAAAAAATGGATAAAATGGACTAAGACTCTTTGGTATCTTTGTTCACCATTTTAATAGGATTTTACATGGTAGCATCTAATGGTTATTACCTCCATAACATATATGTTCCCACACCATGGGATTAAAGGAGCTGAAAATCAAAGGAATTTAAATGTAAAGGGATATTCCCATCAGGGACATTTATGGCATATTGATATGTCCTAAATGTCTGATGCAGATCTGACCTCTAGGACCGGCTCCTATATCAAAAACGTGATTTCCGAAAATAGCCAAGCTGGCTCGGCTATTTTCGAAAGTCCAATAGAAGTGAAGGGAGGGGTGACACCACTTGTGAAGCTTGCTCTCCATTCAGTACTAGCCAAACGCTCTCACTTGCCTATTATAAGTGGTCCCATAACAGTGAATGGCGAGATGTTACCTGCACCTATCAGACATTTATGGCAAATCCTAACGATTAGCCATTTATGTCCCAGATGGAACAATTTGTTGTTACGCTGTTACTATTGCTTTTAAATTAATTTTCTGTATTACTATTCCAATTATTTTTCGCTTCCACTTGTCCTTGGTGCTCTTGCTAATCTGTGCTGCGGGGGATGGCTGCTGAAGAAGCTCAGTCTACTCCTCCCTCTGGCAGCGGACAGTATAGACCCTTCTTAGTCCCCCTGCACATACTGCCATGCTACTGTAGAGGCTCGGAGCCTTCCCTGACAAGCATGGCAGAAAGTAACTTCCTTTGCTGCTCTGTAGTTAACAGAGGATCACTATTCAGAGACCTGGCTGTGAGGATATTGACTAAGCATGTGTGTCCACCAGCACTGAGCTCAGTTGATGGACGCGCACACAGCTATTCACTTTGAACACCAGGTGGCATCATACCATGTAGGTAAATGTCACAATTTTTCATTGGATCAATTTTAATAACACAAAAGTGCCAAACATTGCTCATTTTTATGATCTTTTCACTGAAGCTGATATTGGTGGGACATGGGGTTGTGCCATGAAAAATAGTCTACGTTTTTAAAACCTACATCTGGATCGGAATACTTCTGTCATGGCATTTAATTAAACATTTATTATAGCCGCTGAGCTATTCAATGTCTGTAGACCACCACCTGCTGTCAGCTCTTTTCATTATTTCTTGTCCACCTCGCTGAGGTGGTCATACACGCACAGTTTACACCTTCCACTG
Source organism: Bufo gargarizans (assembly GCF_014858855.1). NCBI lineage: Eukaryota > Metazoa > Chordata > Amphibia > Anura > Bufonidae > Bufo > Bufo gargarizans. The sequence goes on along the minus strand of NC_058081.1, from coordinate 470,522,993 downwards.
GCACTAGCCATATCTTCTGTTAGAAGGAAAGAGCAGCAGAAAGGACACACCCCTGAGAAAGAACACGTCCCCTGAGCTGCCAGCTTGAAATAAATCCAGCAGAACAGTGGGAGCAATGAATGGGGAGATCTCTGGTTCCATGTGAGGTACAGGGCTGGTCCTAGCTTTATTAGAAATAGTTATGCACTATATGTCCAATGTCCTTTAGGGACTCGTTACTGTAACATTATGTGATGATTAGAGTTACCCTTTAATTATTACATTTCACATAGGCACCAAACTTTGACACCAATAACAGGGCTGCTATAAAGAAGGAATTGTACCTTCGAATAATGACACGAAATCCAGATAACTAAGGCCTTCCTTTGTAAATCCCAACTTTTCAGTTAAGGCATTAAATTGTTCCTCCTCTAGATGCAGCTCGTGATCCTGCAAAACCTGCGGAAAGAAGACGTACACATTCAGATACACGTGGCGACTGCGGATGTGTCAAATTGTCAGATAATAGATGGAGCAGCTCAGGAATTTACAGCACGGGGATGTACGAGTTAAAAGGTCTTAATGAATGGAACACGCTCTCTAAGGAGACAGAGGAGAAGGCAAAAAATATATAAAAAAATACCGCCACAGGGAACAACAAAATCCGTAACTTTATTTTTTTTCTTTCAAAAGTTTTCTATGGGTCTCGTGAGTAAAATATCTCCTTCTCCTGGGAAGAAGCGACTTATGTAACGAGGACTTGACAGATGAAATGTAATGAATTATTTCGGGAGACTTAACTGGTTGAATGACAGCAGCCATCCAAAATGAACATTTTCATCTCTTCGATACTTGACAGCAGGGGAATGTTTTTTTCCGTTTTCTTTACCCCAACAAATCTTTACACATTGCTAATTTAGTCATAAATAATTTAAATTGGAGCACACATATGTACAGGCTTATGCTCCGTGCAGGTAAATATGCAAATCTAGTACCTAACGCGCCTCCAAAAATAAACACGTTTCAATAAATCCTCCATTATTTCACGCTGTTAGGCTGGGTTGGCTTTAGCTAAAATATAGTTATTATAGCATCCATTTTTTATGCCATCAATTAGAGTTGACTTGAGATGAGAAATCTGCACTTAACATTTAAAGGAACCCATCAGTTTTTACAGAGAAATGTGAAAAATTTGCTTCAGAAGTGGTTTGTCAGCTATAACCAACGCCAACGCAGCTTCCAAGTGCCATGGGGCCCGGCAGACATCTTATAAACAGAATTGAGAGCTTTCAAACCCTTAAAGGGGTTGTCCGGGAATACATCATTTCTAACAGGTCCCAGCAGCCTGCCTCCCCTACTGAGAGGATCAGAATTACCTGTTCCCCGCTCGCCATCTTCCGGTCCGGAGTTTGTTTTCTTCCTCCCCAGCATGTTCACCTGACCCTCTTCAGCCAACCACTGGCTTCAGCAGTGATATGTCCACAAGAGACATATCACATCCTTGGGGACGTGTTACCACAAGAGACATATCACATCCTTGGGGACGTGTTACCACAAAAAACATATCACATCCTTGGGGACGTGTTACCACAAGAGACATAGCACATCCTTGGGGACGTGTTACCACAAGAGACATATCACATCCTTGGGGACGTGTTACCACAAGAGACATATCACATCCTTGGGGACGTGTTACCACAAGAGACATATCACATCCTTGGGGACGTGTTACCACAAGAGACATATCACATCCTTGGGGACGTGTTACCACAAGAGACATATCACATCCTTGGGGACGTGTTACCACAAGAGACATATCACATCCTTGGGGACGTGTTACCACAAGAGACATATCACATCCTTGGGGACGTGTTACCACAAGAGACATATCACATCCTTGGGGACGTGTTACCACAAGAGACATATCACATCCTTGGGGACGTGTTACCACAAGAGACATATCACATCCTTGGGGACGTGTTACCACAAGAGACATATCACATCCTTGGGGACGTGTTACCACAAGAGACATATCACATCCTTGGGGACGTGTTACCCAAGGGACATATCACATCCTTGGGGACGTGTTACCACAAGAGACATATCACATCCTTGGGGACGTGTTACCACAAGAGACATATCACATCCTTGGGGACGTGTTACCACAAGAGACATATCACATCCTTGGGGACGTGTTACCACAAGAGACATATCACATCCTTGGGGACGTGTTACTTATGTTGTCACTTATAAAATATTACAAAAAAGACCATAATAGCAATCATGCTGGTCGTCATCAAGGCCAGCCTTCCGGATGTGTGACCTATGCTATCACTTATGGCACTTTAACTTGATGAACCATAAAAGTGATCATACTGGTTGTCACCAGGGTCAGCCTTGGGGAAGTGTGACCTAAAGTATGTTATCACTTATGGCACATTACATGATAAACCATAACAGCAGTCATAATGGTTCTCACCACGGTTAGCCGTGTGATCTATGCTTTCACTTATGGCACTTTAAGCTGATAAACCATAATAGATGTCATACTGGTTGTCACCAGAGTCAGCCTTGGGGAAGTGTGACCTACAGTATGTTATCACTTATGGCACAATACATGATAAAATGTGATGGTGGTCATACTGGTCGTCACCAGGGTCAGTCTTAGGGATGTGTGACCTATGTTGTCACTTATGGCACATTATCTTGATAAACCATAACAGTGGTTATGCTGGTTTTCACCAGGGTCAGTCTTAGGGATGTGTGACCTATGCTGTCACTTATGGCACATTAACTTTATAAACCACAATAGCGGTCATACTGGTTGTCACCAGGGTCAGTTTTGAGGATGTGTGACTGATGCTGTCACTTATGATAAACCATAATAGTGGTCATACTGGTTGTCATGAGGGTCAGCCTTGGGGATGCATGTACCTACAGTATGCTAGCACATTACATAATAAACCGTAACGGCAGTCATAGCGGTTGTCACCAGGGCCAGACTTGGGGATGTGACCTATACTGTCACTTATGCCATATTACATGATAAATCGTAACAGTGGTCATAGTGGTTGTCACCAGGGTCAGCCTTGAGGATTGGTGACCTATACGGTCACTTCAGCCACATTACATGACAAACCACAACAGCGCTCATACTGGTTGTCACCAGGGCCAGCCTTGAGGATGTGTGACCAATGCTGTCACTAATACCATATTACATGATAAATCGTAACAGTGGTCATAGTGGTTGTCACCAGGGTCAGCCCTGAGGCCGTGTGACCAACCGTACACAGTCACTTAAGCCACATTACATGACAAACCACAACAGCGCTCATACTGGTTGTCACCAGGGCCAGCCTTGAGGATGTGTGACCAATGCTGTCACTTAAGCCACATTACTTGTCATTACTAAAGAGGGTGCCACTGGCAATGACACTTTGCACCCCTGAGCTTAAACCTATGGAAAGATACCAGCTTTAGGGTCCATTCACACAACCGTATTTTTGGCTCCGCATCCGTTCCGCAATTTTGCGGAACGGGTGCGGACCCATTCATTTCAATGGGGCAACAAAAGATGCGGATGGCACACAATGTGCTGTCCGCATCTGTAGATCGGTTCCGCGGCCCTGCAAAAAAGATAGAGCATATCCTATTCCGCAATCGCGGACAAGAATAGGCATTCCTATTATAGGATATGATGTGAATGTAGCGGACGTGTGAATGTAGCTTTATCCTGTTTACTAACTAGGCCGTGTTGTTTGGGCACGTTATCATGCAGTGTTGTTTTCAGGAATATTTTCTTATTATAAAAAAGATACAATTCTAAAACGGGATCTAGAACGTTTGCAGTAATTGGGAGAAAATCTTCCTTTTTTTCACGGCGTTAGAATGTAATGTGGCAGACCGATCATCTACTGTGCTTTTTTTTGCAGCAAGTGTTAATTGCAAAGTGTGTAAAGAGGATGATTTGTGGCTCGTGGGGCTACAAGAAGTGCTAACAGAATGAGAAATCTCTCATTAGCAACTTGACACTGTGCTCGTTGTGCTGAGAAGTCTCGCAGCACAACAGACTGAGCCTTTCTTCCATCAGTGCGAGCCCCGAGTCAACCTGCAATCATCATTATGTAACATCTCACCATTAAATGGATTTGACATAGGATAGGCCAATGAGAATTACACGGGGAGAGGGAGGAAGCCCCAATCAGTCCTTTTAGAAGTGTTTGTATACCCCCATTATATATTATACGGCCACAGACTTGACTGGCAATACAAAGCAGATTTTGCTGGAAGAGTATGTCAGTTTTAGCCCACACTTAAAGGGAACCTGTCACCTCCAAAAACCATGCCAAACGGCTAGCAGTACCTGTGTGTAGCCCGCAGCGTGTTTCTGATGATGCCTTTCTACCTGAAGGCAGATGCGGCTAAAGCTCAGAAAACCTTGTTTTATCCCCTGCCCGGCGCGCTTCTCCACACCTGCTTGATGTCAAGAGGGCAGCGGCCTGCTTACTTCAAGTCACGGTAACCACGCCCCCTTCCCTGCCCCGGCTGACAGTCACAGCGATTGGGCAGGGAAGGGGGCGCGGTTACCATGACTTGAAGTAAGCAGGCCGCTGCCCCTTTGACATCAAGCAGGTGTGGAGAAGCGCGCCGGGCAGGGGATAAAACAAGGTTTTCTGAGCTTTAGCCGCATCTGCCTTCAGGAAGAAAGGCATCATCAGAAACACACTGCTGGCTACTCTCAGGCAGTGATGGCCAGTTCGCAGTGTTCGCCAGCGAACACATGCGGGCTGCCATCTTTAGTAAGGTAGACGCACCCGTCCAGCGATGCACAGGTAAGCCCTACGATGCCTACGGGTGCGTCTAACCTTACTAAAGATGGTAGCCCGCATGTGCTCGCTGGCGAACACTGCGAACTGGCCATCACTGCTCTCAGGTACTGCTTTAGAGGCAAAAACGCCAGAACAAATTTTTGCTTCAATGTGTCCCCTTGGTGCGGTTTCTGATCTGTGCAGCTGGGGGCAGGCACGGGACAGAATTGGTCTTCTTCTCAGGTATTCCATGGCAGAAAGCTCTTTCTATTGGTGAACTCAGGATCACTGTGCAGAGACCTGGCTGTGAGGACATTGACTGAGAATGCAAGGGCACCAGCATTCTGCCCATTATTTAGAGTGCACGCGGCTATTTATCTGGACACTAGGTGGCACCATACTATACAAATAAGCAACATCACTGGATCGTTTTTCTAACAGCATATTTAACGGAGGCACAACCCCGCCACCATCATAAACACCCCCTTAACAGACTAAGCAGATAACCTCCGCATAGACAGTGGCAGCAGAGTGCGCCTAGGAAACAATTCCAGAAATGTACCCCATTAACATTGCTACAAGCAGAGTGCCCCCAATATACAATACAGCCAGCAGAATGCCTCCTCTTGTGCACTCTGGATTTACAATACACATGCACCATGCTCCCACTAGTGGTTGCTGCCAGCTGCCCTTTGGTATGCCCATAGTTTGGGTTATCTCCTCTATTTGGAAAGACATCAGGCAGGGAAATTACTTCTGGTTGTGCAACTTTTGGCCAACATTTACCTAATGACTTTGAATAATTGATCTATTAAGACACAAATACACCGGTATGATATGTGATTAGAACTATTAGTGGGTAAAATTACACCCACTAAACAGCCACCAAACAGGAAGCTTAAAGGGGTTGTCTACCTGTTCTTACTGATGATCTATCCCTTGGAAAGGTCATCAGCATCTGATCTGAGGGGGTCCTGGGTGTCGGACCCTGGTCAGCTGTTCAAGAAGACAACGGCACCACAGCCTTCTTGCTGCTTCACGCAGGCCAGTGACATCACAACTATGTCACGTGGCCTGGGCGCAAATCAGCGCCATTCACTTCAATGGGGAGCTTCATTTTTCCATCACATTATACACAGCTTGTTTTCATAGTTACGACCACCCTGCAATCCAGCAGCGGTGGTCGTGGTTGCACACTAAAGGAAAAAGTTCCAGCCTATGTGCGCTCCTACAGTCCCACCCACCAGAGAGGCCGGTGTCTTTTCTATAATGTGCAAGCAGGGTGGTCATAACCCCTGGGAACGAGCAGTGTATAATGTGATGAAAACATGAATGAAGCCAGTAAAGGAGGCAATATGGACAATCACAATACATTAGTAAGTGGCTTGTATTAACTACATGATAAATGCCATTTGCTGAAGTGCCACAACCCCTTTAATCTTATGCAGGAATAGCCCGGCACATACAGATGTAGTAGAGTTAACACACATGCTTTATGAGACGTGTTATCTAAACTAAATGCGTTAAGCAAACACCTTCAATTGCTTTTCAATGGCTTTTGTTTCAAGATAACACGATGCGTTAAGAAATTTGAGTTAAGAGTTTGAGTGTTAACCCTGCTACATCTGTATTCACCAGCTCTCACTGGAAGCTGTGATGGCAGACCTGTTGGTTAGCACTTTCCAGAAATGCATATAAATTAGGGGGAGTCATTGAATGTGATTTTCGGGTTCCAGGGCTATCAATGCACTAGTACAAGGCTAGTGCTTACCTTCCTAAAATCTTTTTTGGTGATTTTTCCATTTGGTTGCTTGTTGCAGGCAAGAAAACTTTCCTTGAGGGAAAACTCATGTTTGGTGACACAGTCCTTTAACTTGTCGATCACCTCATCCACAGTAATCTTCCTGATCAGATTGCTGGCTTGGTTTTCAATCTCTCTCATTCTTGAAATAAAGTCAAAAGTCGGTTAGTTTGGGTCATAAAGGCTGTTTTCACACTTAAAGGGAACCCGTCACCATGAAAGTGCAATGTACGCTACAGGCAGCATGTTATAGAGCAGGAGGGGCCGAGCAGATTGATATTTTATGGGAAAAGATTCAGTATAACTTGTATTTTATAAATATATACATTTCTGCTCATTCTGGGGCTTGAAGTCAAGGAGTCGGTCCTATCAGTGACTGACAGCCTTCTCTTTATGACTTGTATACACAGATAGCTGTCAATCACTGATAGGACTGCCTCCTGGACTACAAAGCCCAGAATGAGCAGGGATATAAATGAGTATATTACAAGTTTTACAGAATCTTTTCCCATAAAACTATCTATCAATCTGCTCAGCTCCTCCTGCTCTATAACATGCTGCCTGAACATCAGACACCAAGTTCTATGTGACAGGTGACCTTAAACATTGATGGAATTAAAGTGGTTTTCCATCCCAACATTGATGGCATATTACTAGGATATGACACAAAAGTCAGATATCTGCAGGTCCCACCTTAGAGACCCGCTCCTATCTTAAGAACTGGGCCCTTGACGTGAAGGAGAGCACCACGTCCACTCCATTCATTACTATGGGACTTCATAGTCGATAGACCGCACTCGGCTATTTTTCGGAGGTCCTATATCAGTGGATGAAGAAAGCCACACAACCACAACCATGTCTCCATTCACCATTAGGGTGAAAGCTCGTTGGAAGAACGAGTGAAACGTTTTCAAGAAATCTACAGTACGTCCAGGTGCCTTGATTTATTCTTTACAGATATATGCCATGACCTGGATAAATGAGAACCTTCACAGACATGCTGAAGAAAAGAGCTTAGCTTTAGTTAGGGGGAGCATTGAGTACTGCTTAACATGGTTTTCCCGTCCTTTTATATTGATATTAGTCTAGGGAGAGGCCATCGATATCTGATTGGTGGTCCCCGAACCTCTGTTGATCAGCCGCTCTGCAGTGGCTACAAGGTAGGACGTTTGCATCAGAACTACAGCTCCGTCCATGGTGTGTAGTAAATGGATCACTTTATTACAGGTAATACATCAGAATCTCACTTGGTATTAATTACCTGTCTGAATGATCAAACTGCCTTAACTCTTCTTGGAACTGGTTTCTTTCTAAAATGTCAGTACTTATGCCATTGATGTCCCCAGCGCAAGAGACAGACACTCCCAGGTCACGGAAAAACTGAATGAACGGGACGCAATCAGAGGAGCCATAATTGTATTGATCGAAAATCCTAAAAAGGATAAAATAATTTTTCTGTAATCTCCTGAAAATATCAGCAAAATACACAGATTTTCCTATTAAAACTTAAATATTTTAGTAAATATTCCCCATGTATTCCTCGTGAAGTAACAATTCTGGATGATCTTTTCTTAGTGCTGTTCTTCTGTTATTCGTAATAGGAAGCAGAATCTAACAGGCAGACTGTCGGTGTAATGCCAGAGACACACAGGCGAGATAAATGGGAGGAGCTTGCAGTGCAAGTCAGTGAGAGGTCCCGCTCTGGCCACTGCTCCTCTGACAGGATTGCACAGCATTTTACCGATTTATAATGCTGTGTTAGGCTACATGCCATCCGTTTTTTGTTTTTTTGGATTCAACAGGACTTTGTTTTCTGTCTTGCATAACGGGACCCAGACGGATCCGTTTTGATTCTCATAGACTTCTATTAGGACGGAGAGCAAACGAAATGCCTTTTAACCCCTTAAGGACACAGCCTTTTTACACCTTAGGACCAGGCCATTTTTTGCAAATCTGACCAGTGTCACTATAAGTGCTGATAACTTTAAAACGCTTTGACTTATCCAGGCCGTTCTGAGATTGTTTTTTCGTCACATATTGTACTTCATGACACTGGTAAAATGAAGTTAAAAAAAATATTTTTTTTGCACCAAAAAATACCTAATTTAACAAAAATGTGGAAAAATTTGCAAATTTCAAAGTTTCAGTTTCTCTACTTCTGTAATACATAGTAATACCCCTAAAAATTGTGATGCCTTTACATTCCCCATATGTCTACTTCATGTTTGAATTATTTTGGGAATGATATTTTATTTTTTGGGGATGTTACAAGGCTTAGAAGTTTAGAAGCAAATCTTGAAATTTTTCAGAAATTTACAAAAACCCAATTTTTAGGGACCACTACAGCTCTGAAGTCACTTTGCGAGGCTTACATAATAGAAACCACCCAAAAATGACCCCATTCTATAAACTACACCCCTCAAGGTATTCAAAACTGATTTTACAAACTTAGTTAACCCTTTAGGTGTTGCACAAGAGTTATTGGCAAATGGGGATGAAATTTGAGAATTTCATTTTTTTGGCTAATTTTCAATTTTAACCCATTTTTTCCACTAACAAAGCAAGGGTTAACAGCCAAACAAGACTGTATCTTTATTGCCCTGACTCTGCCGTTTACAGAAACACCCCATATGTGGCCGTAAACTACTGTACGGCCACACAGCGGGGCATAGAGTGAAAGGTGCGCCATATGGTTTTTGGAAGGCAGGTTTTGCTGGACTGTTTTTTTGACTCCATGTCCCATTTGAAGCCCCCTGATGCACCCCTAGAGTAGAAACTCCATAAAAGTGACCCCATCTAAGAAACTACACCCCTCAAGGTATTCAAAACTGATTTTACTAACTTCATTAACCCTTTAGGTGTTGCACAAGAGTTATTGGCAAATGGGGATTAAATTTGAGAATTTCATTTTTTTGCCTAATTTTCCATTTTAACCCATTTTTTCCACTAACAAAGCAAGGGTTAACAGCCAAACAAGACTGTATCTTTATTGCCCTGACTCTGCCGTTTACAGAAACACCCCATATGTGGCCGTAAACTACTGTACGGCCACACAGCGGGGCGTAGAGTGAAAGGTGCGCCGTATGGTTTTTGGAAGGCAGGTTTTGCTGGACAGTTTTTTTGACACCATGTCCCATTTGAAGCCCCCCTGATGCACCCCTAGAGTAGAAACTCCATAAAAGTGACCCCATCTAAGAAACTACACCCCTCAAGGTATTCAAAACTGATTTTACAAAGTTTGTTAACCCTTTAGGTGTTGCACAAGATTTAATGGAAAATAGAGATACAATTTCAAAATTTCACTTTTTTGGCAGATTTTCCATTTTAATATTTTTTTTCCAGTTACAAAGCAAGGGTTAACAGCCAAACAAAACTCATTATTTATGGCCCTGATTCTGTAGTTTACAGAAACACCCCATATGTGGTCGTAAACTGCTGTACGGGCACACGACAGGGCGCAGAAGGAAAGGAATGCCATACGGTTTTTGGAAGGCAGATTTTGCTGGACTGGTTTTATTGACACCATGTCCCATTTGAAGCCCCCCTGATGCACCCCTAGAGTAGAAACTCCAAAAAAGTGACCCCATTTTAGAAACTACGGGATAAGGTGGCAGTTTTGTTGGTACTAGTTTAGGGTACATATGATTTTTGGTTGCTCTATATTACACTTTTTGTGCGGCAAGGTAACAAGAAATAGCTTTTTTGGCACCATTTTTTTTTGTTATTTACAACATTCATCTGACAGGTTAGATCATGTGGTAATTTTATAGAGCAGGTTGTCACGGACGCGGCGATACCTAATATGTATACAATTTTTTTTATTTATGTAAGTTTTACACAATGAATGAATTTTTAAAACAAAAAAAAGTTTTAGTGTCTCCATAGTCTAAGAGCCATAGTTTTTTTTAGTTTTTGGGCGATTATCTCAAGTAGGGTCTCATTTTTTGCGGGATGAGATTACGGTTTTATTGGCACTATTTTGGGGTGCATATGACTTTTTGATCGCTTGCTGTTACACTTTTTGTGAAGTAAGATGACAAAAAATTGCTTTTTTTACACCGTTTCTTTTTTTTTTTTTTTACGGTGGTCACCTGAGGGGTTAGGTCATGTGATATTTTTATAGAGCCGGTCGATACGGACGCGGCGATACCCAATATGTATACTTTTTTTTATTTATGTAAGTTTTACACAATGATTTCATTTTTGAAACAAAAAAAATCATGTTTTAGTGTTTCCATAGTCTAAGAGCCATAGTTTTTTCAGTTTTGGGGCGATTATCTTGGGTAGGGTATGATTTTTGCGGGATGAGATGACGGTTTGATTGTTACAATTTTGGAGTACATACAACTTTTTTGAACTTTTTGGGGAAGTAAGGTGGGCAAAATTTCAATTTCATCATAGTTTTTAATTTTTTATTTTTATGGCGTTCACCGTTTGGGTAAAGTAACATGACCGTTTTATAGATCAGGTCGTTACGGACGCGGCGATACCAAACATGTGTAGGGAATTTAATTTTTTTTATTTTTAATCAGTGATAAATGTGTTTTTTGATTTTTACTTTATTTTCACTTTTTTTCACTTTCTTTTTGACCCAGACCCACTTGGTTCTTGAAGATCCAGTGGGTCTGATGTCTGTATAATACAGTACAGTACAATATATAGTACTGTACTGTATTTTACACTTTGTCTGAACAGATCTATGCCTTTCAGCACAGATCTGTTCAGCACCATGGACAGCAGGACGCCTGAGAAGGCGTCCTGTTGCCATGGGAACCTTCCCCGTCTGCTCAGTTATGGTCAGAACTGCGCAGACGGGGAAGGGTAAGGACGGGGCTTGGGGGGCTGCCTGGGAGCTCTCTCCCTCTCCATTCGGAGGGGCTGCAAAGGCACAGCAGCCCCCCGATGGGAGAGGGAGGGAGCTCCCTGCGCTGTTAACCTTTTCCATACAGCGGTCCGTACGGACCGCTGTATGGAAAGGGTTAAACGGCTGACATCGCATCACCGATGTCAGCCGTTTATACCAGGGTGCCAGCAATGTGCTGGCACCCTGGTATACCCACTAGACACCAACGATTACGCAATGGGAGGCGGGCGGGGGATCGCGATCCCGCCTGCCGCACCGCCCGCCTCCCGCACCGCCCGCAACCCTCCCCCTGCACCTCCCACCCGGCAAAAATCACTAAGGGGTGCAGGAGGGGGGGATACAGATGCATTTTAGGAATGCTAAAGTTTCTGATCCCCGCGGTCAGGGACCGCGGGGATCAGAAACTGCAGAAATCGCAGCAAACCGCAGGTCTGAATTGACCTGCGGTTTGCCGCGATCGCCGACATGGGGGGGTCACGGGACCCCCCGGCGCATTTAGCCTAGGTGCCTGCTCAATGATTTGAGCAGGCACCGGGTTCCGATCACTGCCAGCCGCACGGCAGTGATCAGAAATACACAGGGCGTACATGTACGCCCTGTGTCCTTAAGTACCAGGGCACAAGGGCGTACCTGTACGCCCTATGTCCTTAAGAGGTTAAAGGCTTCCGTTTTGCATTCCGTCATAATACAAGTCTATGGCCAGAAGCATGGTTCCGTCCTTCCGTCTTATGGATTCCGTTATTTTCCGTTATAACCATGTTATAACAGAAAGCCATAACGAAATCCCTAACGCTAGTGTGAACCCACCCTAACAATGCCTAAAACGGACAAGTATAGGACATGTTCTATTTTTTGGGTGGGGCTACAGAACGGACATACGGATGCGGATAGCACACGGTGTGCGGTCCGCATTTTTTGCAGATCCATTGAAATGAATGGGTCTGCATCCTATCTGCAAAAAAAACGGAACGGACACGGAAACAAACAACGTTCGTGTGCATGTAGCCTTACTGTTCTTTTTTTCATTCCCATTAGGCCTCATGCACACGACCGTTGTGTATTTTGTGGTCTGCAAATTGCGAATCCGCAAAACAAGAATGGTGTCTGCGGAACGGCGCGGACAGCCATTAATATAACTGCTTATTCTTGTCCGCCAAACGGACAAGAATAAAACAAGTTATATTTTTTTGGCGGACCACGGAACGGAGCAACGGATGCGGAAAGCACACGGAGCGCTTTGAAGTGAATGGGTCCACCTCCAAGCCGCAAATACTACAGCTCGGATGCGGACCGAAACAACGGTTGTGTGCATGAGGCCTCATTATTTTTCAACATATTATATGTACCCACAAAAGGACCCACAATAACAAGCCATAATACGTCTACGTCCTTGGAAATATGAAATAGTTGTGGTGATAAAAATACAAAAATAAAAACTAAGGTGGGGATGAAAAAAAATACCATTGTGCTACCAAAGCCACCATTTAGCGCTAATCATACTACAGTAAATCCAGTGTTACATGCCGTACATCTGGAAGTGATCCTCTGACACTGAGGGACAGTAGGACTGAAGGATTCTTTTCAGCTGGTCCCTGCTGACGATCCCAGATCCTTTAGTGTCACATGCCTGGACAGCTTTGGAAAGGTCTTTCCAGTGTGTAGTAATGTTGTCTCGGAGAATGCTTTCTACCTGTAATAAAAAAAAAGTACAAAATGTTACAGCAGATACTTTAATACAACTGTAGTAAATCCATGCGTGATGGTATATACACGGAATTTACTAATCTGGAATGTGAATTTCCAAACAGTCCGATAATCCGGGACAGAAAATCAATGCAATGTAATGTTGAATTTCACACGATCGGAAGCAGAATACTACAGGGCAAGAGAAAGATACAATGATATTAGCTCATTTTGCACGTTTTACTGTGAATTGCAGAGATTCAGCAATGCCGTTATTGTCTGCGTGTCCAATAGCTGAATCATAAAATCGTGGCAATTTACAGTAAAAGCCTCGTACGGTTCTAAAAACTGTTTCCCTGATTAACTTCATCTCAACCAGGGGCGGACTGGCCATAGACCCTAAACGGAAACTTCCCGGTGGGCTGATGCCCAGGGTGGTGGCTGAGCCTTCTTTGCAACCACCAGCTATGGTTAGTAATGATCTGACGCTCAACTGTATTGCCATCCTTAGGTAACTGGAGTAGGAGGACAGAATGTGGCAGCTGGCGCTGCTCACCACAGAGGGGCAGTTTTTGGGGAGGTATTTTGTGCTACTGGGGCAGTATTTTGTGTTGCACTGTGGTATTTGGTTCTGCAGGGGTGGTATAATGTGCCTTAATAGGCCCCGCCTACCTCTGCTGACACTGCCTTCTGTCAGTTTGGGTCCCACTACTAAATAGGGCCACTTTTCTTTTTCTTTAGAATATTGTGAATGTACCCTTACTGTTCTGTAGAGGTCATCTTATTCTGGGACAAAGCTGCAATACCTTGCACTGCTGTTATATAAAGTATGGCACCTGTAGTATGAAACCCTAAGTATGTAAATTGATGTCCTAGTCAAAGCATAGGTCATCAGTGGCTAACCCCTTTAATAGCAGCTCAGGAAAGATGGCCGCTCTCATAATCATGTATATAGGTCACTTGTCATTTCCAGTATGCTGTCCTCACTGAAGGGCAGCGTGTGGCATCGGACTCCTATCACTTGCAGCACTGGTGCCAAGTCAGTAATGTAAAACTTCTGAATGTCATCACAGGAGTGACAGACCACGGAAATCAGTGGGGTTGTCACTACACGACGCTGAGGGCAACATACTAGCGCTGCCAGGTTCCCTTTCAATAGGGGCCTCTATAGGACAAAGGATTAGACCACCAGGTCTACAGAGAACTGGAATTTGGGTGCTTTGGTCATTTTTTTTACTTTTTCTGAAGAAGGGGACAAGGGGGTGGTGACCACAGATTGCCTAAAACCCACTCACAAGATCTGACCAGTGATACCGCAGATTAACCTACAAAATCACATGGCCACTAACAATATGTTAATAGAAGCGAGGGTTTGTGGGTAAAACTGCAGTATAACCAGAAACAGTGTGCGGTCATCTAACAGGCTAGGCAGTGGACGGGGTCTTCGCTGCCTGTACTGTCCAATGTGTTCTGAAGCTCTCACCAATCAGAGATCACGTCTAACCCTTTAAGGGAATCTTATAAATGCCTATACCTAAAGCGGTACTGTCTTCTAACAATGGAATTTGGATTTACTCCTGTATTTTGTTTTGTTTTCAATTTTAAGTTCTCTATTGGGAGGAATTTTCTATGAAATACCTATTTGTGATAATATTTGGTAACAGGTAATTAAAAGAAATCACAGTTTTTAGCCAAGAAGGAGTTGTTACAATGAAATGAAACTTTATAGGGGTATATGCAGAAATCGTCGGTCTTCATACCCCCAGAGGATGTGCCTAGTTTATGACGAGGTGCATGCCTTGTTCTAAATTAGGTGCATCCTTCTGCAATCTGTGCGCCTAAATAGAAATCTACGACAGCTCAGAGCTGCCGTAGATTTCAAGCTTCATTTTGCACCGGAGTTTCAGAAAACTGGCGTAAATGAAGATAAATTTGTTGGGTCGGCTGACCACGCCCCTTTTCACCCTTACCAAGTCCCCTTTTAACAATTTTTTAGAAAGTCGCAGGTAAAAAGTCCCAAACACATAATTTGCATCTTTTTGAAGCCCCTTTTCAGCCGCAAGGGAGATGATAATCTCCGCCTGAATATAATGATGATATATATAAGTGAAATGAAGTTCCAATATTAGCGAAAGGAAAAGTTTATTGTAGAAAACTGTACAATTGAAAGGAGGCTATAGTACCTGTTGGGCCACCACCAGCCAGGATACAAGATGAGACACAGAAGGGCATGCAGGTTCTGTACGGTATCTTGTGGCACATTAGCCCACAGACCTGTAGATCCTGCACACCCGTAAGCTGGTGTCCCAGTTAGGGTTCATGCACACGACAGTATTTTGCGTTCAGTATACTGTCCGTTTGTTTAGTTCAGTAATCAGTACATATACTGAACCATTCATTTCAATGCTTCAGCCAAAAAAACGGAAGTGTCTCCGTGTGCATTCCGTTTCAGTATTTCCGTAATTCCGTACCGTGAAAAGATAGAACATGTCCTATTCTTGTCCGCAAATGACGGTGCTTGGCTCTATTCGAGTCAATAGGTCCGCAAAAAAAAAACGGAACACATACGGAAATGCATCCGTATGTCTTCCGTATCCGTTCCGTTTTTGCTGAACCATCTATTGAAAACGTTATGCCCAGCCCAATTTTTTCTATGTCATTACTGTATATGGCATACAGAAAAACGGAAAGGAAACACAACGGAAACAAAAAACGGAACAACAGATCTGTAAAGAAAAAACGGACCGCAAAACACTGAAAAAGCCATACTGTCGTGTGCATGAGCCCATAGTCCCATAAATACTTGACTGGTGATAAATCTGGCAACCGGGCAGGCCAAGGATGTGTGCAGTTTTGTATTTTTATTGTAGTTTTGCGTTTTGCAATATTAAAGGCATAATAGGCACATTTTGTCTACAAAATAATAATACAATATTAGCAAATACTATTATATATTATTATGGATATCATTATATTATATTCCTACTATTGTGTCACATATTAGGTTCCTTTCACATCTGTGGCATGGCTTCCGTCATAAATAGAATCCACAATGCAGTGCCATATCCAATACATACTATGCCCTAATGGTGCCCAAAAGACCCTACTAACTCAAAATGTGGTCCGTCTGGTTCTGCTGAGGTGTCCTGCAACCCTTTCATATTTCCGAGACTATACTTCAGACAGGTTAAAAAAAAGCAGATCTCATTTTCCACTTTACTGTATTACTGTAATATCAGTAGTAAGGCTCATGCACACGAGCGTGTGTGCCCCGCGCTCGTATTCCAGACCTTACCCAGCGAGTCTGCAATATACGGGCACCGGCCATGTGCACTACGTATCACTGATGCGTATCCACTGACTTGAATCTGTCCACAATCCTCAAGATACGGAGCGGTGTGGAGCAGAGGCACGGATCAGAAGCCCACGGAGGTGCTGCAAAGCGCTTCCACTGGATTTCGCACCGTGCCTCTGCACCGCAAAAAAAAAATTGAACATATACTATTTTTTTTTGCAGCGCAGACCATCTCTTGCGGATTGTAGACCTACTCAAGTCAACGGGTCCGCAAACGGCGTGCACACGGACAGTGCCTGTGCATTGCGGACCGCTATTTGTGGCCCGCTATTCGGGCACAGAGCACACGCACTCGTGTGCGTGCGCCTGTAGGCACAGAGTTACTAAGAAAAGCTTGGTGCCTGAGCCAAGATAGGAAGCATTCACACTGATAATAATAAAGGGAACGCTGTAGACAAAAGACACAGAGTACAGCTAGGAAGCAGGACAAAAAAAAGCAAAAATAAAAACAAACTGAAAAAAGCAAAATGCTATGTATAGCGCATATTCCACTGTGCTCAGCCTTTACTGTCTTTGTTCCTTAAACTGAAGTGACACCCATATTGTAAACTGCAAAGTGTTAACTGGTGACACGCAGATTAGTATGACGTTTCCATGTAAATTGCTCTACAATCTAGCTATATTTTTTAACAACATCGTAGTGCCGTTTATTACCATCGGCAAGGCAGCCAGATGAGAGCCGAGCTATTAAATAAGAATTAATTTAATCAGCCAGCCGGTCCCAACTTTTACATTCCAAAGTATGTGAATTGCTTTTGGAAATGCAAAAAATCCACTAAAATCTGCAGCTATTGTTGTGCATTCCAGTCTGACATAAAAAAGGGGAGCGCCTGCGGAGCAAGGGAGTAGAGTACGGCGCGCCGCGCTACCAGTTCAGTCAATGCACAATATACATGTGATCACAATGTACGCCATCCAGCCTTACTATTATCAGAAATTCTACTGTACTCTAGAAATGATTAAAAAATGGATGCCCTGCCCAGAGACGGCATTCTGCACAGATTCTCGCAGCCACGTGGAAGGGTGTTTCCTGTAAATTCACTTACTGTATCCACAGACAGCACAACTGGAGTCTCCTTTGCAGGTTGTCTTGTGTTATTTAACCATTTGTGACCTGTCTGATGAAAAGAAACATACGTGCTATTAAAATGCAGGTACAATAGACTCCAGAATTCTGACTTTAGAGTTTTTGGGGTTATTTGCGCAAAAGTTTTGCATTATTTTGCATTTTTCACAACTCCAGTGAGGGGTAAAGTGGACACGGTTAGCTTGTAGAGGCTGATTTAAGACAGAGTTTTAAACCTCTCAAGACCGAAGTGCTAGGCGTGTCTATGGGGCTAAGTCTATGGGGCTATTCACATAGCTGTGGTTATTAACGGCCAGTAAATAGCGGCCAGACAGACCCTATTCAAATCAAAAGGGCCCGGTTTTAACGACCTTTAAAAAACTAACGCAATACGGCAGTTAAAAAGAGATATAATGGCCAGAAAATGGTTGCACACACTGGTGGCAATGAAAATGGTTGCACACACTGGTGGCAATGAAAATGGATGCACACACTGGTGGCAATGAAAATGGTTGCACACACTGGTGGCAATGAAAATGGATGCACACACTGGTGGCAATGAAAATGGATGCACACACTGGTGGCAATGAAAATGGTTGCACACACTGGTGGCAATGAAAATGGTTGCACACACTGGTGGCAATGAAAATGGATTGCACACACTGGTGGCAATGAAAATGGATGCACACACTGGTGGCAATGAAAATGGATTGCACACACTGGTGGCAATGAAAATGGTTGCACACACTGGTGGCAATGAAAATGGTTGCACACACTGGTGGCAATGAAAATGGTTGCACACACTGGTGGCAATGAAAATGGTTGCACACACTGGTGGCAATGAAAATGGTTGCACACACTGGTGGCAATGAAAATGGTTGCACACACTGGTGGCAATGAAAATGGATGCACACACTGGTGGCAATGAAAATGGTTGCACACACTGGTGGCAATGAAAATGGTTGCACACACTGGTGGCAATGAAAATGGATGCACACACTGGTGGCAATGAAAATGGATGCACACACTGGTGGCAATGAAAATGGATGCACACACTGGTGGCAATGAAAATGGTTGCACACACTGGTGGCAATGAAAATGGTTGCACACACTGGTGGCAATGAAAATGGTTGCACACACTGGTGGCAATGAAAATGGTTGCACACACTGGTGGCAATGAAAATGGTTGCACACACTGGTGGCAATGAAAATGGTTGCACACACTGGTGGCAATGAAAATGGTTGCACACACTGGTGGCAATGAAAATGGTTGCACACACTGGTGGCAATGAAAATGGATGCACACACTGGTGGCAATGAAAATGGATGCACACACTGGTGGCAATGAAAATGGATGCACACACTGGTGGCAATGAAAATGGTTGCACACACTGGTGGCAATGAAAATGGTTGCACACACTGGTGGCAATGAAAATGGTTGCACACACTGGTGGCAATGAAAATGGTTGCACACACTGGTGGCAATGAAAATGGTTGCACACACTGGTGGCAATGAAAATGGTTGCACACACTGGTGGCAATGAAAATGGTTGCACACACTGGTGGCAATGAAAATGGTTGCACACACTGGTGGCAATGAAAATGGATGCACACACTGGTGGCAATGAAAATGGTTGCACACACTGGTGGCAATGAAAATGGATGCACACACTGGTGGCAATGAAAATGGTTGCACACACTGGTGGCAATGAAAATGGATGCACACACTGGTGGCAATGAAAATGGATGCACACACTGGTGGCAATGAAAATGGCAATGAAAAAATGACAGTGTATCCCCGGCCGTTATTTTCCACAGTCATGTGAATCTAGCCTAAGTTCCATCCACACGTCCGCAGTGTTTTGCGGATCCGCAAAACACCGGGCGGGCACCCCAATAAAAATGCCTATTCTTGTCCGCAGCTGCAGACCAGAAGTTCGGGGGCCGCGTACCGGAAATGCGGATGCGGACAGCACACTGTGTGCTCCTTCTGGTATGAATTATCAATATTTTATTGACGCGCGTTTGTGCCAAAACGCGCGTCAATAAAATATTGATAATTCATACCAGAAGGAGTGCCGACCTTTTCTTCGTATCAAGTACCTGGGGGACACGCACGGATCGTGCACCCACAACAGCAGTGCCGCCCGACATTCATCTTTAAGCACACTTTTCCGGCCCCATTGAAAATAAATGGGTCCGGATCCGTTCTGCAACATTGCAGAACGGATCTGGATCCATTTTGCGGACGTGTGAATGGACCCTTAGACTTAGGGCCCTGACACACATGAATTGCTCTGGCATTTTAGTCCATTACTAAAAAAAACGCCATAGAAAAAGCTTGAGTGTTTTCCACACCGCCTTATTGTGTCCTTAAAGAGGTTTCCCCAGTGACTAATTTCCTTAAAAATTGGGTCAGAATGAGTTAAAAAATGACGATCATTACTCACCTCAGCGACCCCTGACATTCTGATACTGGTCCAGTCCTCAATGCTCTCCACTTCTTAGACTTGGGCTCAACAACAAGGAGTGACCCGCCTTAGCCACTGATTGCCTGAGCGGGCAGTACAAGCCATTTCCTGTGTGTGGAGCCCAAGACAAGGAAGTGGAGAGGATCACATCATAATGGAAGCAGATTAGGATCGCTGGGGTGAGTAATGATTGTTTTATGAATTCAGTTCAACCCTGTTTTTAAGAAAAATCATTCAATTAGAAAACCCCTTTAAGTACCAAACTAGACTCACGTCCTTCAAGGGTATTCCAGCATAATTAAAAAGCTTTGCCATGGCTGCAAATGCTTTTTTTAAACATAACAAAGCTTACTCGCCTCACCGATCCCCCACTTCCTGCTCCTGTGCCGACATGGTAGGAAACAGTTGTGAAGACAGCTTAGCCAATCACTGCCTGCAGCGATGGCCCACCTCAGCCAATGATTGGCTGAGCGAGACTAGCAGTCATCTCTTGACATGCTGGGACAGGAGCAGGGAGTGGACTGAAGCGGGACCTGACACCATCAGGCCCTGCAGTGGTTGGGGAATCAGTGAGGTGAGTATTAGCTCTGTTATTTTTTAAATAATTTGCAGCCAATGGACAAAAACTTTTTTTTATTCTGCTGGAATACCCGTTTAAGGGGTTAAAGTATTATAAGTAATTCTGATAATAACCTGTAGCCAAAATGTTACACTTTTATGTAAAGTAGAACTGGCTTAGTTGCCCACAGCAACCAATCAGATTCCACCTTTTCATTAGGGCTCATGCACACGACCGTGGCGTTTTTTGAGTTCCGCAAAAAAAAAACGGATGCCGCCCATGTGCCTTCCATAATTTGCGGAACAGAACAGGAGGCCCATTATAGAAATGCAAAAACGGACAAGAATAGGACATGCCTCATAATTTTTGCGGGGCCACGGAACGGAGCAACGGATGTGGACAGCACACAGAGTGCTGTCCGCATCTTTTGCGGACCCATTGAAATGAATGGTTCAGTATACGGAATCAAAATATGACCCGTATACGCAACGCAAAAAAACGTTTGTGTGCATGAGCCCTTTATCCAAAGGAGCTGTCAAAAATGAAAGGTGGAATCTGATTGGTTGCTCTGGGAAACTAAGGCAGTTCTACTTTACCCCAGTTTGATAAATGACCCCATTAGTTTTGTTGATGGGAGGTAATGAAAACCTGGTCTTAGTTGTCCTAACCTGATATTCCTCCGTAAACCTTCATTTTTTGGCTTTAGTCTGCAGATAAACTACTAGGAAGCTAGGCCTCCCATGCATTCCAAATATGTAATAATTGATAATCATTTGTAATGCTCTCACTCCCAGCAGTAGACGGCAATCATCCCGGTAGAGGACTTTCTGCCACTGCTCTCTGTAGTGTTAATGTCTCACGCTCATTAGGCTGGCATCATACACACGAGCGCTCCAGCATTCATCCCTTCACATCGTTATGTTAGGTAGCCTAAATCTCAGCGTACAAAATGAGCCAGAATAGAAGAAAAAAAATGAAAACTATCAGCTGCTAATGGGCACGTACAACAGATTCCTTCTCCTCAAACAAGTCCAGGAACTGGTGGTAACTGATGAATCCTGTGTGTTCTGGGTCAAGGATGATCATTAACTCCTTGAACTGCTCGTCTGTAATTCGGAACATCATGCAGTCAACGATGCGGCGCAGTTCCTTCCTGCTAACTCTCCCATTGCGTCCCTTAGAAACAAACAGAAATACAACATTTTTGTAAATCTCGGTCTAATTAAGGATAAAAAACATGGCTTCTTCCTTTAATCCTGTAGCTCCATAGAAGTGAAGGGCTCAGATGCAGTACTGCACGCAACCTGTGGACAGGTGTGGCACTGCTCCTGGGAGAAAGCAGCAATGTTAGCGCCATCAAGAATTGGAGTCTATCATTGTAATTAAAGAACAACTTCCGCAAAAAAAATGTATTCTCTGACCTGCTAGAAAGGTACAGGATTGGATCATGTTGCTAATCTAGAGATTAGTGCATGCAGAGAAAAGTCTATGCAGTATATTATCATAACTGTCAAAAACTTATTAAGGGTTGTCTAGGATTTTTATACTGATGGCCTATCCTCAAGATAGGTCATCAGTATTTGATTGGTGTGGTCCATGGTGCTCTAGTGAGTGTTGCAGCCTCCTCGCAGCTTACCAAGCACAGCGCCGTACTTTGGACAGTGGCGGTGCTTGGTATTGCAGCTCAGCCCTATAGACTTGAATGGGACTGAGCTGAGCATAGGCCATGTTACCAATGTGACATCACCGGCCTAGGAAGAGGTCGAAGCCTCTTCAAATAGCTGATTGGTGGACCCCCACGATTAGATATTGATGATCTATCCTCAGGATAGGCCATCAATATAAAAATCCTGGACAACTTCTTTAAGTTCTGTGAGTGCAGCAGTATTCGCTTTATGGCAGCTGCAATACATGGGAGTTAATGGACAGAAAAGTGTCAATAGACTTATACAGTCTCCAAGAAGTGAGTGCAGCCTCTCACCTGTAAATCTAGGTGATGCTCACACCCTACTCTGAAGTAGATATGAGGGCTAGAAGTCAAAGCATTTTCAGGGGTTCCCCTATGTTAAAAAGCTTGGGTGGGAATCACTGCTTCCGAAGGTGCCAACAGAGAGCTAAACAAAGATACACTGCCTGACCCCCCAAAAAAAGTCGTCACGTGGATTTAACTAAGCAAATAATTATGAGCCTCCTATTTGATAATTACTGCATGGGCGATTATCTTTCAGCTGGCAATATGTTATTTAACCCCAACTGGTGCAATGAGTTGCTTCTCATTTCTTAAACAACCATGTCGAAAGACACATCTAGTGGTCGTGGAAAAGATGTTAGTCTGTTTGAGAAGGGTGAAATCATTGGCATGAATCAAGCAGAAAAAACATCTAAGGAGATTGCAGAAACTACTAAAATTGGGTAAAGAACTGTCCAACGCATTATTAAAAACTGGAAGGATAGTGGGGACCCATCGTATTCGAGGAAGAAATGTGGTGGGAGAAAAATACTGAATGATATTGATCGGCGATCACTTAAACATTTGGTGAAATCAAATCGAAGAAAAACAGCAGTAGACTTCAGGGCTATGTTTAATAGTGAAAGTAAGAGCATTTCCACATGCACAATGCGAAGGAAACTCAAGGGATTGGGACTGAACAGCTGTGAAGCCGTAAGAAAACCACTAATCAGTGAGGCAAACCAGAAAAGAATTTACTAGGGAGCATAAAGATTGGACTCTGGAGCAATGGAAGAAGGTCATGTGGTCTGATAAGTCCAGATTTACCCTGTTCCAGAGGGATGGGGGCATCAGGGTAAGAAGAGAGGCAGATGAAGTGATGCACCCATCATGCCTAGTGCCTACTGTACAAGCCTGTGGGGGCAGTGCAAGGATCTGGGGTTGCTGCAGTTGGTCAGGTCTAGGTTCAGCAACAGTATGTGCTCCAAGAATGAGGTCAGATGACTACCTGAACATACTGAATGACAGGGTTATTCCATCAATTGATTTTTTCTTCCCTGGTGGCACGGGCATATTCCAAGATGACAATGCCAGGATTCATTGGGCTCAAATTGTGAAAGGGAGCATGAGGCATCATTTTCACACATGGATTGGCCCTCACAGAGTCCAGACCTTAACCCCATTGAGAATCTTTGGGATGTGCTGGAGAGGGCTTTGCGCAGCAGTCAGACTCCACCATCATCAATGCAAGATCTTGGTGAAAAATTAATGAAACAATGGATGGAAATAAATCTAGTGACATTGCAGAAGCTTATCGAAACAATGCCACAGCGAATGTGTGCCGTAATCAAAGCTAAAGGCTTTTTTTGGTGGCAGTGTATGTAGCCTATCATGCCACATAAATAACATTTTCCACCTAAAGCAAAGCAAGGGACAAGAAAACTTGACAAACTGGAATGCCATCCTTCCTGTGTGGTCTCACTAGACAACTGTTATGGAAGCATGGTTACAAGGTGATGGAGAGTAGTAACATGGACAAAAGGAATGAATGGACCATCTAGACCAGAGGTTCTAAAAATGAGGACCGATTTGCAGCCCATGATCTGCAGCCCTGGTGACCTCACTTCAAAGTGACCACCTTTACCCTAAATCACCAATACGATAGGTAGATACCATTTATTACAACTACTTACCTCATCAAGTACAAGAAATGCTTGTTTTAAGGATGGATATGCTTCTTGAAAGTGCTGGTGAAGTTTCTGAAGTATGTGATCATTTGAAAAATGTAGGTCTTTGGCTTTTACCGAATTGACCCTAAAATGCAAAACTGGGAGATCAATAATCTGACCACATTCAACCAGACTAGAGCTTACCACAACCTATTTACCGCAGATACAGAGTGGATTAAAGGGCACCTAAACTTTTTTTTTCTAATTTCATAATTTAATAGTACAGGTATAGGTGAAAAAGTGAACTTTGCAATATATTTTATTAAAAAATTTCCCTCTCTACTGGCCCTGACCTCATCACTTTTTGAATTGACTGATCAAATCTGTACATGTGAAAGATCAGCTTACAGCAGATAGAGGGCAGAGACCCGATTTGGCTGCAGCATCTAGTGAGTGATATATCTCACTCCAGAGCTTGATAATATTTTACTTAATAATCCAGCTCTGGGTGAGATAAATTACTCAGTAGTAGGTGCAGCCACGTCTGGTCTCACTCTCTGCCTCCTGTCTGCCTCAGCATCTTATCCTTTTCTTCCCCTCTCCATAGACTTTATTGGGCTGTGTATGGACTTTCATGTACCAATTTGATTAGTCAAACCAGAAACAGTGATCAGTACACAAGGGGAGGGAAATAAGAGCAGAAAAATATATTACAAAATTCTCTATTTTCACCTATACTACTTAAAGGGGTTTTCTGAGATTTTTTTACTGATGGCCTCTCCTCCAGTGAGCGCCGCGGCTTTCTCTCTAGGCGAAGTGACAACACATTCATCAATCCCATGGCCCAGGAGCGGCTTAGCCCCATTCAAGGTGAATGGGGCTGAGCTGCGACACCAAGTACAGCCGTTATACAATGTATAGCACTGTTCTTAGTGAGCTGCAAGAAGGCAGCGGCGCTCATAGCAGCGGCCTTCTCAAAATAGCTGATCGCAGGGGGTCGGACCCCCACCGATCCGATACTAATGATGATCTATCCAGAGGATAAGACACCAGGAAAAACAATCTTAGGCCTCATGCACACGACAGTTTTTTTTCACGGCCCGCAAAAACGGGGTCCGTGATCCGTGACCGTTTTTTCGTCCGTGGGTCTTCCTTGATTTTTGGAGGATCCACGGACATGAAAAAAAAGTCGTTTTGGCGTCCGCCTGGCCGTGCGGAGCCAAACGGATCCGTCCTGAATTACAATGCAAGTCAATGGGGAGGGATCCGTTTGACGTTGACACAATATGGTGCAATTGCAAACGGATCCGTCCTCATTGACTTTCAATGTAAAGTCAGGAGTCCCTTTACTTTCACACTTGTGTTCATAATGCAGACGGTGGCTCCGTTCAAAGCGGATCCGTCTGCATTATATTGTTAAAACATTTCTAAGTGTGAAAATAGCCTCAGACGGATCCGTCCAGACTTTACATTAAAGTCAATGGGGGACGGATCCATTTGGAAATTGAGCCACAGTGTGTCATCTTCAAACGGATCCGTCCCCATTGACTTACATTATAAGTCTGGACGGATCCGCTTGCCTCCGCACGGCCAGGCGGACACCCGAACATAACTTGAAGCGTCCCCATCACCATGGGAACTCCTCTATGTTAGAATATACTGTCGGATATGAGCTACATCGTGAAACTCATTTCCGACAGTATATTCTAACACAGAGGCGTTCCCATGGTGATGGGGACGCTTCAGGTTAGAATACACTGAAAAACTGTGTACATGACTGCCCCCTGCTGCCTGGCAGCACCCGATCTCTTACAGGGGGCCGTGATCAGCACAATTAACTCCTCAGGTGCCGCACTGTAAGAGATCAGGGCTGCCAGGCAGCAGGGGGCAGCCCCCCCCCCTCCCCAGTTTGAATATCGTTGGTGGCACAGTGTGCGCCCACCATCGGGCCCCCCCTTCCTCCCTCTATAGTTACAAATCGTTGGTGGCACAGTGTGCGCCCACCATCGCCCCCCCCCCTTCCTCCCTGTATAGTTAAAAATCGTTGGTGGCACAGTGTGCGCCCACAATCGGCCCCCCCTCTCCCTATAGTAGTAACAACCATTGGTGGCAGTGTGCGGCCTCCCATTCCCCCCCCCCCATCATTGGTGGCAGCGGAGTTCCGATCGGAGTCCCAGTTTAATCGCTGGGGCTCCGATCGGTAACCATGGCAACCAGGAAGCTACTGCATCCCTGGTTGCCATGGTTACTTAGCAATAGTACAATTGTAGAAGATTCATACTTACCTGCTTGCTGCTGCGATGTCTGTGACCGGCCGGGAGCTCCACCTACTGGTAAGTGAAAGGTCTGTGCGGCGCATTGCTAAAGAACTGTCACTTACCAGTAGGAGGAGCTCCCGGCCGGTCACAGACATCGCAGCAGCAAGCAGGTAAGTATGAATCTTCTACTGTGGTGGGGGGGGGGGGAATGGGAGGCCGCACACTGCCACCAATGGTTGTTACTACTATAGAGAGAGGGGGGGCCGATGGTGGGCGCACACTGTGCCACCAACGATTTTTAACTATAGAGGGAGGAAGGGGGGGGCGATGGTGGGCGCACACTGTGCCACCAACGATTTTTAACTATAGAGGGAGGAAGGGGGGGGGGATGGTGGGCGCACACTGTGCCACCAACGATATTCAAACTGGGGAGGGGGGGGGTCTGCCCCCTGCTGCCTGGCAGCCCTGATCTCTTACAGGGGAATATGATAGTACAATTAACCCCTTTAGGTGCCGCACCTGAAGGGGTTAATTGTGCTATCATATCCCCCTGTAAGAGATCGGGTGCTGCCAGGCAGCAGGGGGCAGTCTTGTACAAAGTTTGCAGTGTATTCTAACTAGAAGCGTCCCCATCACCATGGGAACGCCTCTGTGTTAGAATATACTGTCGGAAATGAGTTTTCACGAAGTGAAAACTTAGATCAGAAAAAGCTTTTATGCAGACGGATCTTCGGATCCGTCTGTATGAAAGCAACCTACGGCCACGGATCACGGACACGGATGCCAATCTTGTGTGCATCCGTGTTCTTTCACGGACCCATTGACTTCAATGGGTCCGTGAACCGTTGTCCGTCAAAAAAATAGGACAGGTCATATTTTTTTGACGGACAGGATACACGGATCACGGCCTCGGCTGCAAAACGGTGCATTTTCCGATTTTTCCACGGACCCATTGAAAGTCAATGGGTCCGCGAAAAAAAACGGTCTAACGGCACAACGGCCACGGATGCACACAACGGTCGTGTGCATGAGGCCTAAGAAAACACTTTTAATAATGTAATAAAAAACAAAAGTTTAAATAAACAGGAATCCAATGGAGGAAAGGAATACCCATATGACACTCACCATTAAAATCACTTATATCTTTCTTGAATTAAATCTATACAAAGTGTACCATATACACAAGGGTGCAGGATAGCAGGTTCCTTCTCATGAATTAGCATGATGGCCGTTTCTCATCCCGTTAAGGTGCACTGTACTGATTCATGAGAAGGGACTTGTGTATATGGTACAGTTTTTATGGTTTTGATCCAGTAAAGTTACCTCTGTGATTATAATACTGAGTGCCATGTGGATATTTCTTTCCTCCATTTGGATTCCTATGTATGCGTGGTATTCGGAAGCAGTGTAGAGCACCACCTGAGTTATATCTGATGGACTACAAGTCTAAGAGTGTTATAGATAGTGTTGATCACGAATATTCGAATTGCGAATTTTTATCGCGAATGTAGGCACTTCGAGAATTTGCGAATATTTAGAATATAGTGATATATATTCGTAATTTAGAATATTCGAGGTTTTTTTTAATCAGTGCACATAATCCCTCCCTGCTTCTTGTGGGGCAATGAGAAGGCTGCAGTATCTTTGACTTTAGGAGTAGTGTTGATTGCAAATTTTCGTGATGCGAATTTTTATCGCAAATTTTTCCAAATAATTACAACTATTAAAAAAATATATATTATAGCACTATATTAGCTAAATTGCATTATATTCAGTTTTTTTTTCTTTGAATATTCGCTATATTGCTATATATTCTTTTTTTAGAATATTACAAATATTCAAAAAAACAAATATATTAGTTTTTTAGAATATTCGTAATATTCTAAAACAAGAATATATAGCAATATAGAGAATATAAAAAAAAACCGAATATAGAGCAATTTAGCTAATATAGTGTTATCATCTTCTTTGTCTAGTAGTTGTAATTTTTTTCTCATCTGAACTTCAGATTGGAAAA
Source organism: Bufo gargarizans (assembly GCF_014858855.1). NCBI lineage: Eukaryota > Metazoa > Chordata > Amphibia > Anura > Bufonidae > Bufo > Bufo gargarizans. Next base: position 470,494,514 of record NC_058081.1, on the reverse strand, counting down.
AAATGACAACTATAAAAAAAATAGATTATAGCACTATATTAGGTAAATTGCTCTACATTCGGTTTTTCGAATATTTGCTATATATTCTTGTTTTAGAATATTACGAATATTCGAAAAAAAATTATATATTCGATATAGTGATGTATACCGTATTTTTCGCTTTATAAGACGCACCTGATGATAAGACGCACCTAGGTTTTTGAGGAGGAAAATAAGAAAAAATTATTTTGAACCAAAAGGTGTGCTTTTGGTAGGTTTTGAACTAATGGTGGTCTGTGGATGACGCACTGTTATGGGGATCTGTGGATGACGCACTGTTATGGGGATCTGTGGATGACGCACTGTTATGGGGATCTGTGGATGACGCACTGTTATGGGGGATCTGTGGATGACGCACTGTTATGGGGGATCAGTGGATGACGCACTGTTATGGGGGATCAGTGGATGACGCACTGTTATGGGGGATCAGTGGATGACGCACTGTTATGGGGGATCAGTGGATGACGCACTGTTATGGGGGATCAGTGGATGACGCACTGTTATGGGGGATCAGTGGATGACGCACTGTTATGGGGGATCAGTGGATGACGCACTGTTATGGGGGATCAGTGGATGACGCACTGTTATGGGGGATCTGTGGATGACGCACTGTTATGGGGGATCTGTGGATGACACTGATGGGGGATCTGTGGATGACACTGATGGGGGATCTGTGGATGACACTGATGGGGGATCTGTGGATGACACTGATGGGGATCTGTGGATGACACTGATGGGGGATCTGTGGATGACACTGATGGGGGATCTGTGGATGACACTGATGGGGGATCTGTGGATGACACTGATGGGGGATCTGTGGATGACACTGATGGGGGATCTGTGGATGACACTGATGGGGGATCTGTGGATGACACTGATGGGGGATCTGTGGATGACACTGATGGGGGATCTGTGGATGACACTGCTATGGGGGATCTGTGGATGACACTGCTATGGGGGATCTGTGGATGACACTGCTATGGGGGATCTGTGTATGACACTGATGGGGGATCTGTGGATGACACTGATGGGGGATCTGTGGATGACACTGATGGGGGATCTGTGGATGACACTGATGGGGGATCTGTGGATGACACTGATGGGGGATCTGTGGATGACACTGATGGGGGATCTGTGGATGACACTGATGGGGGATCTGTAGATGACACTGAAGGGGGATCTGTGGATGACACTTATGTCATCTACAGATCCCCATAAGTGTCATCTACAGATCCCCCATCAGATGCATAGTGTGGAGGGAGGAGACGGGGACACTCATGGCGGGGGCCGGTGCAGTGACTCTACTCTAATACACCGGGCCCCGCAACTGTTAAACATTCAATCTGATCTATATCATTGTATACGCTCTGTACGGTACTTACTGTAGTACCGTAGGTATAGCATTAAGACGGAGCAGACCAGCATCTCCTTCGGTCATGCGCCGCCTGCCTGTTCATTCATAAAGTGAAATAAGCAGGCAGGCGGCACATGAGGAGGGAGCTGCGGCAGGCGGCGCATGACAGAGGGAGCTGGGGCAGGTGGCACATGAGGAGGGAGCTGCGGCAGGCGGCGCATGACCGAAGGAGATGCCGGTCTGCCCGTCTTAATGCTATACCTTAATGCTATACCTGCGGGCCGCAAAAGATGCGGACAGCACTCCATGTGCTGTCTGCATCCGTTGCTCCGTTCCGTAGTCCCACAAAAAAAACAACATGTCCTATTCTTGTCCGTTTTGAGGACAAGAATAGGCATTTCTACAATGGTCATGGATGTGTGTGCATGAGGCCTTATACATCCATCCTTCTTCCCCCCTTCCCCAACCTCACTTCTCTATATGTTGCTCCACATGTTGGACACAGAATGAAGTGTCTTAACTCTAGAGTTGTATAGGAATAACTGGATTTAGGGCGAACAGATTCATCACCTGTGATTTGATTTCATTGGCAGAGTTTGGCCATTTTCAATACCAGCGGGTCTTCTGAACCTTTGCAGAAAATCCTCCCAAGAAATCGGATCGGTGGTTTTGAATCTGAACCTAGAATAAATAAATAAATAAAAAAACAACAATGTTAACTTGTACCTTGCTTCTGTCAAACCATCCCAACAATTCCCTGCTATATTTTTGTTAGGCTTTGTCCACACAGACCCCTTTTCAATGTTTTTTTTTTGTTTGGTTTTGTCTCGTTTACCAGTTGAATCTTGAAGCCTAGTATTTCCTTTGTACAGGAATCCCGCGATTACATTTCATTATGCTCCATATTTTACCCATTCTATTAAAGTTTATTGTGTCCTTTCCAATGATTTGAGGAAGACACAAGAACAGCAACTATTCATAACAGCAACTATTGTAACACATATAGGACAAAAAAACATGAGAACATTGTATTTCAGTAGTTTAATAATATTCTGTAAATGTGCTTGAAAATAAGATGATTTAATGATTTTTGTCATTGGTACAAATAATAGGTGCTCAAAACAATGGTTCCTGGAGTTGTTGATGGATTATGCTTCCATAGGATTATCAGCTGATTACTGCAGTTGAGCTCTTGGTATTGAGTCCTGATTACGGCTCCTTTTCTTCCTCCAGCCTTTTCCATCCTGACTACTATTCTGTTGATCTCTGGTTACGTTCTTGACTTTGCGACAAGTTGTTCAATAAAGTGCAACCGCCACCAATGTCTGGGAATTAAGGAGACAAATTGCTGGAGTTTTGGGAGAGGAATGCTGTCCCATTCTTCTCTGTAGGATTCAACAGTCCGGGGTCTTCTTTGCCGAATTTCATGACGTGCCAAATGTTTTCTATCACAGTCCGGGGTCTTCTTTGCCGAATTTCATGACGTGCCAAATGTTTTCTATCAATGAAAGGTCGGGACTGCAGGCAGGCCAGTTCAGCACCCTGAGTCTTCTTCTGTGAAGCCATGCTGTTGTGAAGGATGCAGTATGTGGTTTAGCATTGTCTTCCTGAAATATACAAGGTCTTCCCTGAAAGAGACATCTGATGGGAGCATACGTTGTTCTAAACCCTCTATATACTTTTCAGCATTGATTGTGCCTTTCCAGATGTCACGTTGGCCACGTCATAGGCACTAATGCAACCCCATACCATCAGGCTTTTGGACTGTGTGCTGATACCAAGCTAGGTGGTCCCTCTCCCCCTCAGTTGGCAGGACACGGCGTCCGTGGTTTGAAAAAAAAAGGGAAATTTTGATTCATCGGATGCCTCAGTCCATTTTAAATGAGCTTTGGCTCAGAGAAGACGGTGGCATTTCTCTATTGTGCTGGCAAATGGCTTCTTCTTTGTGGATGGCACAGCGAACTGTGTTCATAGACGATGATTTCTGGAAGTGTTCCTGAGCCCATGCAGCGATTTCCAGAACATGATCATGGATATAAATATATACAAATATAGTGGCTACACCTGTTAAGGCACTGGATTCGGTGCACCGCTAGTGGACTACCCCAATGTCCATAAATGTAGTAATAGATTTATAATAAACAGGCACTCGATCACCTGTATCACTGTATCAAAAAGTTATATTTATTACACTCAAATAAAATAAAAATAAAACCAACATGTAAATTGCTACTTTCTCATCTGCTTCAGCAGTAGTACTGTTATACACAATTAAGAGGATGCCGCTTTGATTGATTCTCTATCCTATGTGTACCAAATCTCTCCTATATCCTATAACTCCTATATCACAAAATCACATGAATGGTTGGAAAATATGTCATTAATACCACTCTTATTTCATTTGAACTTCCAGAAATACATATACCAATAAAATGCACATACAATGTCCTGCCCAAGAAAATGTCCCAAATGATGTCAATAATTGATTCCTTTTGTACTCCTATTCAATAATCATGATTATAACAATATTGGATTTCGAATGTTCATAAATCATAATTAGTATGAAAAGAATCAGTGTCCGTGATTATTATAGTAAATCAATGTTCATAATTGTTAAAAAAATTAAAACATAAAAATATATAGATGATAAAAAAACAATTCAATCTCATTCATGAACCCCTGTATATAATAATTAATTGGGCAAGCTTCATCCAGATATAGTTGATCATTGTTCACAATTTATATTGTATAGATGTTAGATCCCTTTTTCAATGTAGGTGGTGATATGAATAACCATTTGCTCTGTTTCAGTTATTATGTCTCTTGCGCACATGGATTTTTGAGGATTTTCGGAATCTTTAGATGATATTATGTACTGTAGATGGTAGCGTATTCATAGTCTTCACATTTTTACTCTGAGGAACATTGTTCGGAAATTGTTCTACAATGTTTTTCAGGAATTAGTGAACCTTTGCTTCTGAAAGACTCTGCCTCCCTAACATGCTCTTTTTATACCCAGTCATGCAAATTGCCCCCCCAGGTGATATTAGTACCACTTATGTTTCTAGCAGGGGTCGAGTGGAGGGGGAACGCATGGGAACGGCGTTCCTGCACTTTTTTCATGGCAGGAACGCCGTTCCCTTTCAGCCTCAAGCCAGGAGAACGCGGCTGAATCAGAATCAGATGGAGACGGAGCGCACTGTGCAGGGCAGGCTAAGGGAGGAGGGGCAGCTTCAGTTGAGAGGAAGCTGTCTGTGCGGTGCTGCTGCCTGCGACTGCCTCACTGTGACTCCTCTCATGATGTGTAGAGGTCATGAGTTCGAATCCCAGGACAAACTTTTGTAAAAGTGTTTTTGTTTTTTTTATAAGACTTCTACTGATACCTAGTTTACTGATACCTAGTTTACTGATACCTAGTGTACAACCATACACATGACAGCTGCCCACTGTGTATGGATGTAGCAGAGCTGGGTGTGTTGGGGCAGCTGTCATGTGTATGGTTGTACACTAGGTATCAGTACACTAGGTATAAGTAGAAGTCTTATATTTTTTTTTTTAAGTAACTACCTAGATAGCTTTTATGGCTGTGAGGGTAAATGCCTTGCCTCTGATGTGTAGAGGTCATGAGTTCGAATCCCAAGACAAACTTTTCTAAAAGTGTTTTTTTTTTTTTTATAAGACTTCTACTGATACCGAGTGTACAACCATACACATGACAGCTGCCCACTGTGTATGGATGTAGCAGAGCTGGGTGTGTTGGGGCAGCTGTCATGTGTATGGTTGTACACTAGGTATAAGTAGAAGTCTTATTTTTTTTTTTTTTTTTTAAGCAACTACCTTGACAGCTTTTATGGCTGTGAGGGTAAATGCCTTGCCTCTAATGTGTAGAGGTCATGAGTTCGAAACCTAGAACAAACTTTTCTAAAAGTGTTTTTTTTTTTTTTTCTGATACTTCTACTGATACCTAGTTTACTGATACCTAGTGCACAACCATACACATGACAGCTGCCCCAACACACCCAGCTCTGCTACATCCATACACAGTGGGCAAAGTTACCTATAGTAGAAGTCTTATATATATATTTTTTAAGTAACTAGCTAGACAGCTTTCATAGCTGTGCGGGCATATGCTTTGCCTCTGATGTGTAGAGGTCATGAGATCGAATCCCAGGACAAACTTTTCTAAAAGTGTTTTTTTTTTTTTTTTTTTTTTTTTTAGTCCGCAGCTACACAAATTACAGCATGCTAGATTTTCTGTGCTTTTTTATGGATCTTGGGCGAGTTCCCACACTTTTTTTCCCAGGACTTGACCCCTGGTTTCTAGCCTTTTGTTGCTCCTGTCTCAACTTTTCTGAGCTGCATGGTTGCCATAAACAGTGATGGCCAGAACACATGCGGGCTGCCATCTTAAATCACAAGTCCGGTGATGCACAGGTAAGTCCTTACCTGTGCCTGCGCTGTGAGCCGGTCTGAAACAAATGCGGTCACTGGGAGCAGGCAGTTCCGAGAACAGCTACCGGGGGCCTTCATCGGGCTGTTCTTGGAACTGCCTGCTCCCGGTGACCGCATTTGTTTCAGACCGGCTCGTGGCGCAGGCACAGGTAAGGACTTACCTGTGCATCGCTGGACTTGTGATTTAAGATGGCAGCCCGCATGTGTTTGCGGGTGAACACGGCGAACTGGCCATCAAGTTCTAAATGAGTTAATTTGTCAAGAAATGGTAAAATAGCTCAGTCTCAATATCTGAAATCCGTTCTATGCTCTTATGTGAACAAAATATGGCTCTATGAGACTTACAAATCATTGCATTCTGTTTTTATTACACGGCATTGGATCTTTTTTGGAATTGGGGTTGTGTTTTAATGCCTTCTACCTCAGTTCTGTTGTCTGAAAAGCTCAAAGACTCCTGTTATATAATAAAGAACGAGCCTCCCTAGCGTCACCCATGATGCTACGGAGGCTCGTTCCCATTGCAGCCTCCTATCTGGCGGCAGAGAGATGCAGCGGCGGCTGTGCCGGCATCAGAGATGAGGCGGGTGCCGGCGAGTGAGGTAAGTACAATCTGTGTGAGGGGCCTGGGCATATGGGTGGCATTATAGGTCTTGGATAACCCCTTTAAGTCTTTGCCCTGGAGCCGCCATTTCTATGTAAGCCAAAAAGCTGTCTGAATGCTAGTCTGGTGACCCCCCCCCCCCCCCATTTATATTAGATGGTTAGTGGATTTCCCTGAAATAGTCAGGATTAGTCTTTCAAAGGGGACAAAACATTTTCCAAGTTCTAAAGACAGTTTTAATCGAGTAAATGTAAGATGAAGGAGATCTGGCCCAGTGCTTGTGTTGTTAGCATTAGAGACATCTAATAGATATCTCTATTTTACATGGTGTCAGAACCAATTCATATAAGGCCCCATTCACACAACCGTTTGAATTTTTCCTCCAAATCCAATCCGCATTCTTTGCTGACCAGATGTTGGCCTATTCATTTCAATGGGGCCACATCGCGCCGCCTGAGCCATACAGGCCGGGAGAGGCCTGCATCACATCGCTGACATGAAGATAAGTATGTGTGTTTTTTTTAAATATATATACAATGCTGTTATTACTGGCACAGGGGGGCTATTACTGGCACAGAGGGGGCTATTACTGGCACAGAGGGGGCTATTACTGGCACAGAGGGGGCTATTACTGGCACAGGGGGGGCTATTACTGGCACAGAGGGGGCTATTACTGGCCCAGAGGGGGCTATTACTGGCCCAGAGGGGGCTATTACTGGCCCAGAGGGGCTATTACTGGCACGGGGGGGCTGTTATTACTGGCACGGGGGGCTGTTATTACTGGCACGGGGGGGCTGTTATTACTGGCACGGGGGGGCTGTTATTACTGGCACGGGGGGGCTGTTATTACTGGCACGGGGGGGCTGTTATTACTGGCACGGGGGGGGCTGTTATTACTGGCACGGGGGGGGGCTGTTATTACTGGCACGGGGGGGCTGTTATTACTGGCACGGGGGGGGCTGTTATTACTGGCACGGGGGGGGCTGTTATTACTGGCACGGGGGGGGCTGTTATTACTGGCACGGGGGGGCTGTTATTACTGGCACGGGGGGGCTGTTATTACTGGCACGGGGGGGCTGTTATTACTGGCACGGGGGGGCTGTTATTACTGGCACGGGGGGGCTGTTATTACTGGCACGGGGGGGCTGTTATTACTGGCACGGGGGGGCTGTTATTACTGGCACGGGGGGGCTGTTATTACTGGCACGGGGGGGCTGTTATTACTGGCACGGGGGGGCTGTTATTACTGGCACGGGGGGGCTGTTATTACTGGCACGGGGGGGCTGTTATTACTGGCACGGGGGGGCTGTTATTACTGGCACGGGGGGGCTGTTATTACTGGCACGGGGGGCTGTTATTACTGGCACGGGGGGCTGTTATTACTGGCACGGGGGGCTGTTATTACTGGCACGGGGGGCTGTTATTACTGGCACAGGGGGGACTGTTAATACTGGCGGGGGGGACAATTATTAATACTGGCACGTGGGGGGACTGTTATTAATACTGGCACGGGGGGGACTGTTATTAATACTGGCACGGGGGGACTGTTATTAATACTGGCACGGGGGGGACTGTTATTAATACTGGCACGGGGGGGACTGTTATTAATACTGGCACGGGGGGGACTGTTATTAATACTGGCACGGGGGGACTGTTATTAATACTGGCACGGGGGGACTGTTATTAATACTGGCATGGGGGGGACTGTTATTAATACTGGCACGGGGGGGACTGTTATTAATACTGGCACGGGGGGGACTGTTATTAATACTGGCACTATAGGGGCATCTACTGAGGCCACAAAGAAGGGGTATTTTATATGGGCGCTCTGTACAGTACAATTTTATACTGGGACACATTATGGTGGGTACTATGGGGAGGTGGGGAGAGGAGTACTATGGGATCATCTACGGAGGGCACTAAGAAAGGGTATTTTATACTTGCAAATTATGGGGGACACTGAGGGCATCTACTGGAGCATTTTATACTGGTACATTATGGGGGACACTAGGAGGAAGGAGGGTGTGGAGCACTATGGGGGCATTTACTAGGGGCACTATATAGGGGTATTTTATACTAGGACATTATGGGGGCACTATGGGGACATTAGCTCAACTGGGGGCATTACAAGGGGGTATTTTTTGCACTGTCACATTATAAGCATAATTATTTCTACGGGGGGGGGGGCTTTATTACTCCCCCATGGTATGACCCCCTAGTAGCAGCACCAGCCTCTCTCTGCTCTGCTCTCCCTCTGCCCTTTCTCCAAATCCTTATTATGAAATCTTTCTCATTAGGATAAAACAGAACATCAGCTCCACCGAGCCCCCAGCCAAGTGTTGAAGTGGTGTCCGAGATCCCCAAGGCCCAAGCCAAGTAATTGTAAGTTTTCATGTGGAATATGTTTGTTATACACATATAGCCTACACTGTGCCACACAATATACAGTATACCGCTACACTGTGCCACACAATATACAGTATACCTCTACACTGTGCCACACAATATACAGTATACCTCTACACTGTGCCACACAATATACAGTATACCGCTACACTGTTTTGTCTGTTCTATAAGCACCATTGTTTTGTGGCGGCAGACAGAAAAAAAATCTGGAAGTGCCCCTCCCGAGACCACTTGAATATGACAAACGGGGAAATCCCTCAGGACGTTGCTATGCTATTCTATTAATTGTTTTGAAATTAGGTGGTCACTAGGACCTGAGCGTAACTTTGCAACCTCACTGACTAATTTTAAATCCTGGATCCGCCATTGTCCCCAGCCTGCTGCTTGTGATAGGTAGCCCGGCCGCCACTGGCAATGCCCTCTGCCTCAGCAACATGGGCTCAGGGTAGGCCACGGGGGCGCGACTAGCAGTGCCGCGGCGGCGGGAAGCAGGAGACAGGAGTGCAGCCGCAGGTCCTACCTAGAGGTGAGCTGACTGACTGTGTGTCAACCGCCCTCAGCCAGAGCGCCAGGTTGATAAATTATTGCACTTTTGTTCTTTGTGTAGTGCGTGGCTGGAGGCGGGGCAAGGGCGTGGCTGGAGGCGGGACATGGGCATGGGCGGAGGTGAGACATGGGTGGGGCCTGGAAGGGGGCCCTTGGTTTATTTTGGCCGGGGGCCCTGAGGGTTCTCAGTCCGCCCCTGGGCTCACCCCCTGTTTTTTTTTAGCTATGGTAGAGGTGCTCTGTTTTTAAGTGACTCACCCTGTCACAAAGCATACAGTAAAATATTTCTAAAAGAAAAAACAGGCACTCACCATCTGTATCATAGATTTAAAGTATAAAAATACATTTATTATAAAACACATCCAATCATTAAAATGTATACATTTAGATAAAATTGAACCCAATAAAATACTATACTACTTTGCCACAGAATAGATTATATCTATTAATTCATCCAAGAGACCGTATTAAATCCAAATAAGCGTTTTGCGTTCACTAGACAGTGAATAGTGGACCAATATATCCTGTATATCATATTGAAAATACGTAATAGTAGCACATTTCAAAAAAATGGGGGATATATCCAATCTTAAAGAAACTCAAAAGTGATTTAAAAAGTTCAAAATATACAGTGCTCAAAAGTGACAGTGACAAGATGGGGAATAGTCTATTGTATTTAGTCAGATTGTTATGAGCATATATAGCCCTGTGTTTGCTTAATATATAAAGGCTGAGTACATAGGAATATTCAAAGGCGATTGTGGCCACATCAAGGTGTCCTCCTATATTTGATCCAACTGAGGCAAGCCAATATGACCTTATGTTGGCTGAAGAAAGGCTGATTATATGTGGGTTAAGTCTTTTTAATTCGAAATAGAAAATCAATGCATGTCCATAAGACGGACACTACCCATCATAATTTATCTGACGTCAGCATCCATGCAAATCTAAAGGGATTGGAAATATAGTCTTCTTTTGTAAACTCTGTAACCACTTGCAGGCTGGACATTATGAGTAGGAGCATCACATGACCTATCCTTATGTCACGTGATTCATTACAAACCACATGGGAGGCCATCCTCGCCGCGGGATCTGCAACACAGACCGACCGGCATAGAGAAGCGGTGCTACATAGAAGAAAAAGGCTGGGTGAGTGGCTGTACGACGGGTGGGATGCCCCCGCTGCCAGCCCATATCTATAACAGTCTCCTGTAAGTAGAGACTTACAGACGAATTTACTAATATACTCACCTTACGGCGCGTTAGACAGAGAATCGGACTATATTCTTTTGGACATGCATCGATTCTCTATTTCTAATTATAAAGACTTTACCCACATATAATCAGCCTTTCTTCAGCCAACATAAGGTCATATTGGCTTGCCTCAGTTGGATTAAATATAGGAGGACACCTTGATGTGGCCACAATCGCCTTTGACTATTCCTATGTACTCAGCCTTTATGTATTCAGCAAACACAGGGCTATATATGCTCTTAACAATACAAGAGACTATTCCGCATCTTGTCACTTTTGAACACTGTATATTTAGAACTTTTTATATCACTTATGGAGTTTCTTTAAGAATGGAAATATCCCCCATTTTTCGAAATGTGCTACTATTACGTATTTTCACTATAACTACAGATATATTGGTCCACTATTCACTATCTAGTGAACGCTAAACACTTATTTGGATTTAATACGGTCTCTTGGATGAATTAATAGATATAATCTATTCTGTGGCAAAGTAGTATAGTATTTTATTGGGTTAAATTTTATCTAAATGTATACATTTTAGTGTTGAATCTATAAAATGTATACATTTTAATGATTGGATGTGTTTTTATTTTTATACTTTCAATCTATGATACAGATGGGGAGTGCCTGTTTTTTCTTTTAGAAACTTTGCCTATAAGTTGTTTCTGGGTGGGTTTCGGGGCATTCCCGGGAAGGTGCTTATACTGTATGTCCCGATTTTACTAACTGAAATGTTGGTAAGTATGGGCTAGTTCATCTGTCAGAAAGGAGATAAAGCTGCTGAAAAATATATTCTTAAAGGAAAAAGGTGAGGCATTAAAATAGACTGCACATGTACTCGAATGTCCACGTCGACCCGTATGGACAACTTGTTGACCCAGTGTATATATCGAAGGGGCATCTTGATTCTGCTAATTGGCAGAGGCCGGGGGAACGAATTCATTTATAACTGATGGCCCATCATCAGGATAAGCAGACTCCCAGAAATCCCTTTAAGTTATATTCTCCAGTGCGCAAAAGTCACAGCTAAGCATTTGGTTACCAAGTTCATGTAACTGTGGGGGGGCTAACCTGAAGCTGAAGCCTCTTGACAGCATACCAAGGAAAGTGTCGTACACTGTATGGCGGTTGTGCTTGGTGTTGCAGCCCCGGTCCATTTATTTGAATGAGACTGAGCTGCACATAGGACCATGTCTCTGGCCTAGAAACAGGCAGCTGATCAGCAGGGGGACCGGGAGTTGAACCCCCCACCAGTTTCGATAAACCTCCCCATATATATATATATATATATATATATATATATATATATATATATATATACACACCACATACTGCAGGTGACACCAACCGGGATTACATGAAGTAAAGGCTTTATAATCTGACACTGGAATAACTGCATTACATTCTCATTATAGATGTGGCGCTCATCTCGGAAGCGCAGTTCCTATTTTTGGAGGCATTGTGCTTCTAGGAGTAAGTCAATGTAGGTTAGGGAATCTGGAACACCTTCATTTGCCTTCCCTTTAAACACTGCAATCTATTAGTCTGTGGAAACACAGCTAAATAATACAGTATAAGCCGCAGTCTGCAGGAGGGACAGTCTGCTGTTAACTATTTCTATGGCAAATTATTTTTCTCTGCGGTAATTACTGTATTTTTCGCAGCCGGGTTTAGACAACAGAAAATAGTGAGAAAACATTTCATACAAATTAGTGGATGGGCTGATGTCACTAACTATAGTGGTCTAGGGCAGTGCATCCTATTTTAGTGTTCTAGGGCAGAAGAGGCGGTAATATTTTATTCTATCGTGGTCATGGAAGTGGAGTTTGCTTGGCATGTGCTGCAGCGCAGTAGGAGTATGGGAGTGGTAGTAGCTCTGGCTGCAACGGTTATTGACATACTAACAGTGGCAGTCCTTACACCAATGCTCCGGGGAGAGGAGGGCACACCCTTTCTTCTGTTGGGACACACCCTGATGTTGTGGCTCCTGTCTGATCGTAGTTGGGCTGCCCTTGGTGTTATGAGCAAAGCAGGAGAGGTAGGTGCTGTGGCCGGGGAACACTGTTGGAGTCAGTAACCAGAAAATCAACATTTGGCTCAGTGGTTAGCACTGGTGTCTTGTAGCGCTGGGGTCCTAGGTTCGAATCCGACCAAGGACAACATCTGCATGGAGTTTGTATATTCTCCCTGTGTTTGTGTGGGTTTCCTCCCACACTCCAAAGACATACTGATAGGGACCTTAGATTGTGAGCCCCATTGGGGACAGTTGGATGCTAATGTCTGTAAAGCGCTGCAGAACATAGTAGCGCTATATAAGTGCATAAAAATAAATAAAAAAAATACTAAAGTGCAGAAAAGGGGTTGTAGTACATCCAACGGTAACAAAACGCAGTTCCAATCAATTCACAGTGCAAGTCTTCCCTGACAGCAATGTATAGATATACGCAAAGATGAAGGTTGTAGTACTCCTTCTCGCTATCTTTCTCTGCAGGATCTAAGGCTGGTAATAAGGCTCTTGAATACTTGTCTGTAATTCCCAGGCTGAAGGGTGTTTCAGCAAAGTCCCTCTCACTGCAGAAAAGTCTTTACTAGCCTTAAACAACACCATACTGACTGACTCCAGTGCTCAGCCATGCAGATTCTGGACCTTTTAGTTCTTTCTTTCTCTCTCTTGAGTACTGTACTATACAGTAGAGATGGTTTTCTTGATGCAAAACATCTCAGAGATAGTGATTCTCTGGGACTGAGGCCTAGTCTTCTGAGGAGTGAGCACAGGTAGCTCCTTTCTCTTCCTCAGTTAACACTAGAATGAACTAGGGGTGGACCTAGGTCCATCTCCTAGCCTCCTACAACAGCAAAGTCAGGATTGTTAACCCTGACTTATCCATACAAACATATGTGAGTTGCAATACATTAGAACATTAAATAACCAAAACAATTTTGCAAGTACCCTACTTGTCCACCACCTAGAGAGGAGTGGAGAAACAAACTTGTCAGCCGCACTGTGACTGGCATGCATGGCATTTACTGGTTCATACTGTGTTAATTATTCTGTGTAAAGATGGTCAGCCCATTAAAATGGAAGTAATGTAAGATGCAGAGGAGGGCAGGTAGTGGTGCCAATGTTTTAATTGCAAAAATGCTGTGTTCAACTGCATGTGCATGGAAGGCTCTTCCATCGTAGAATCAATTCAAAATGGATAAAAAACAGTGCACATGCAACCATGTTGGAAACCCAACAGACCTCATTTAGTCAATAGGGTTCATCAGGCACGGATGGCGTCACCATGTGAAGGATCCTGCAGATGTTAATACCACCTTAGACTGTAACAAATCCACTGAACATTTTAGAAAAAAAATATTTTAAATGCACTCAACCAAAACTTTGGGGTCCCATAGCTCAAAGAAAAAAGGTGTTGGTCCTATATACTTGGAGTCTGGGTTTCTTGGTATTTAATTTTTAGAACACTGCTGCGCTGAAGAGGACAGGGGTAAGAACCGTCAGGACCTGGACCTCTATCAGGACAAATGCTCTGCACATTACTTACCTTCTCAAGCTCCAGCAATGTGTCAGAAGGTGCACATCATCCTGCTTCTCCTGCTGCCCAGCACTGATCCCACAGTGGAAGGAGAACAGCCGCACACTTTGGAGTAGTGCACTACAAGCACTCTGCCTGATCCTTAAAGGGAACTTGGCAGTAACTTTTGTCATGTTAAACCTTCTTCAGGTTTCACTACACTGAAATCAAACATGTCACCAGGTAAACTCTCACCAGTCTCGTTTTGGAATTATACATCCAATTATACATACGTCATTGAGGCATCTCAGAGCAATAGCAGAGTCACTGCTGTGAACCCACCCATTTTTGTTTGAGTGACATCCTCCTACCATGAGATTTCATTAGCACAGCAGTGACGTTCACATGCTTGGAGGGTGTGAATCAAACTAGATGGGCAGGTTCACAGTGGTTACTCTGCCACTGCTTCTGAGATTTGTGCTGCACTACAGCATTGCTGAGCGCGTCTACTTCTGTTGTCCCCGTCTACCTGTACTGCCACACCTTTTTTTCCAGTTTGGACCCACCTACATCATGGGGTGATTTTTAGTCCCCAGTTCGCTCCTGCTTGATTGTAATGGGACCTTTAGTGTCAGGAAAAGTATACGGGGGTTCTGAACTGGTAGCCTCAGTTTAGATGTATCATGTTCAAAAGTAACAACTACCATCACGATCGAGATGAGAAATATCATAGAGAACTATAAAAACTGGAAAAAACATTATTAAGTAAAAACATTGACCTTTTTTGTTCTCTGAATAAATTGGAATCATTTTGAAATATTTCACCCACAAAGGAAACCAAAGGTTAATTCTTCTTCCATGACTCTCCAAGACACTCTGGAGAAAATATCAGGGTCTTACCTGCTCATTAACTCGTGAAATGTCCGGTCAGATAGCGGGAAAACAAAGTTATTAATGATTGACTTGAAGGAATCCAGAGGAACGCATCCAGTGTGATCTACGTCAAAAGATCTGAAGGCCTTCACAAGATCCGGGTGGAAGGAGGAGATCTGTATGGAAAGACATTGTACAGTCTTTGTTCATAAAACAGGCTTCATTATTTTTTGAAAAGACTGAAACTTTTTTTTATTTTTATATATTAGCGTATTTGTATTTAATGCCGGCTGAGCGTCTTCAGATGTTTAATTGATAAGTTTTACCACTGCCTAAAAGCCGACTGTACTATACTAATTAGACTCAAGTGAGAAGTTTTATTCCTATGGAATAATTGCAAGTTTTGAAAAGTGAGATTCAAAAATATTCCATTTTGTGCATTACTGCAGACTTGAACTACCTGCTGTGCTCAAAAAGACTCAAGACTCTAATATATATAAAAAAAATTTAAGTAAAAGGAATATCTTAAAATAAAATCATCTCTGATATGTACTTCGAAACACACGCTGAGAGGTTTGTTACATTTCAAAGATAGAAAATCGAGCTACATTTTGGTGCTTTTTTTTTTTTTTTCAAACGGAGAGTATATTTTCTGTTAGGTTTTTTTCTTTTTTATTATCAATGTGCGAAGTGTAAAATTAATTATTTATTCTTCTAAAGCTAATAAGCAGATCTTAGAGAAGACGCAGACAATTACATGTGCCATCTATATATGGACTGCATTTCAATATAGAAATGCAGCCTTGAGCCATATTTACACTCGTTTTTCATCTGTCAGGTTATGTTAATTACTATGTTTATGGCAGTAATCTTGCATTCCAGGACTGAATAAGCAAAACATGGGGCAAGTGTGTGTGGTTTTACGAATGCATTTTTTCTGAAATATTTTTATGGTATTTCATATACTATGATACCTAAAATGTATTCACGATTAAAATTAAAGTGAATAGTAGCGTTGTCTTGGGAGAGGAAGAGGGGATTAGACTGGCCCTACAGGAAATGGGGAAACTACATTAAAGTTTTTTTTTATAAAACCGAATATGGGTTAAAATGATTAAAAAAATTCAGCAGAATCTTCAAAACTTCCACCACTCCTGTGCTTATGGTTACCTGATCCTTCAGGAGTCTTTACCTATGCAGCGCACCAGCCTGCAGGGGGAGGGCATAGGGAGCAGGGAGGATAGGAGTGGTGGATGCAGCAACTAGGGTGGTTGTAGTTCTCACGGCAGCCAAGCTGGTTCCAGTGCTCCCCTAGGCCAGGCATGCAGTGGTTGGAGGGCACCAACCCTTCTCCCCCCCCAGGGCACATAGTGCAAGAAGGCAATGCAAGACAATGAGGAGGCCAGTTTTGGGGTTAACAAGTCTACTGTACTTTAATAAGGAACATTGGGCATATGACACACACAGGCACTTGTAAAATTAAAAGGGTTTTCCTAGACTTTAGAACTGACACCCTATCCTCTGGATAGGTCATCAGTATCTGGTTGGTTGTGGTCCAACACCTAGGATAACTGCCGATCAGCTATTTGAGAAGGATCTTGTGAGCACCACGGCCTCTCCATGCTTACCAAGCACAGAGCTGTACATTTTATAGCAGCTGTGCTAGGTTGCGCCTAGGCCACGAAACCAATGAACGTGTTGTCACTTGGCCTAGGAAAAGCTGACAGGCCGTGGTGCTACTGCAAGAGCCGCTGCCTTCTGGAACAGCTGATTGGGGGGGAGGTCCCAGGTGTTGGACCTATCAGATACCGATGACCTATCCAGAGGATTCCCCATAGTTGTGTAGCCTACTGAACCAGACTGAGGGACCATTTAAAAGCTTAGGAAACCTTTGCAGGTGTTTTGTGTTGATTAGCTCATTACAGTGTGACACCATGGGGGTCATTTAGTGGCATATATCTGGAGCAGATTCGGTTGCATGCTATGTTGTGGCAGAATCTGCAACTTCTTCTCCGCTCACGCCAGATCTAAAAAAGTTGTGTGGCGTGGGTAGGGAAGGGCTGGCATACCCGTCTCTTTCATCATTTTCTATGCCTGGTTTAGGCGTAGAAAATGGTCTAAATGTAAGACAGCAAGGAAGCTGCCTTACATTTAGAATCGGCGGTGGATGCGTCGAAGTTATGTAGAGTTATGTACAATATTGAACTTTTTCACAATATTCTAATTTTTTGAGATACTGACTTTTGGGTTTTCATTAGATGTGAGCCATAATCATCAATATTAAAAGAAAAAAAACACTTGAAGTAGACCACTCTGTGTTTAATCAATCTACATAATAAGATTTTCATTTTTTTAAATTGATTAAATTCACTTTTTGTTGAGATTCTAATTTATTGAGACGCATATGTAATGACCAGTAACCTTCTGAAAAATGCCATGCTTTTTTTATTCGGACATGGGTTTCAGTCAATTTTCTGGTATCTTTTAGGCTACAGGGCTAGTATAACCATATATACTGCTTCTCTCTTAGACACCAGCTATACAGACTAGCTTCTCACTTTCCAGCTGCTAGCTGCACACTCTACACTACAGCTCCTAGGTCATAGAGGTGGGGCCAGCCCACTCCTAACAATTGAGTCCAGGGCCGGGCAAATTAACTTTTCTCCCATACACAACCTGTGGGACACAATATACACAGTAAAGTCATGTAACTCAATTTAGCAGTGAACTACATTACAGTATGGCATTAACCCTTTTAGCAGTAAATCACCGGGTCACTGCATTTGCACGGTCAGGTCAGTGAAGTTGACACATTGCCAGTGCGGCTAGTAAATGGCTGTCTTGGTTACAAGTAAAAGGCCATTTACATAGGCAGACTGAACAGACAATTATTGAGAACACATCATTGTGAGAGTTGCATTTACATGCTGTATCAGGACGAGCGATCGCTCTTCCCCATACATATTCATTGTTTCTGGGCAGCAGATCCCTGTTTACACAGCACAATCTATTGCCCAGAAATGATGATCTAGGTGTCCACAGAAGGAATTATTTTCTTCAATGAACAACTGTTTGCTTGTTGATTGGGTTATCAGATGAAGCTTTAGGCCACTTTCACATCTGCGTTTTCCTTTCCGGTTTTGAGATCTGGCAGAGGATCTCAAAACCGGAGGGAAATTCTTCAGTTTTGCCCCCATTCATTGTCAATGTGGACAAAAACTGAACGAACCGGAATGCAGTCTGTTTTGGTTTGTTGCGTTCTGTGACCAGACACAAAAAACGCTGCAAACTGCAGTTTTGTGTCCAGTTTGCAAAACTGAACAAGCCGGATCAGGCACTAAAACAATGTAAGTCAATTGTGCCAGATCAGTTTTTTCGGACAGGAGAGAATGGTTTGTTCATTTTCGGACTAAACGGATGCAGCTGGTTGTATTAAATCGAACTGAAGCATTTTCCTCCGGTTTTGAGATCCTCTGAAAGGAAAATGCATATGTGTAAGTAGCCTTAAATGGGCTGACTATCAGGAATGACCATGTGTGTGATCATTTATTCCCGATAATCAACCTGTGTAAAGGGGCCTTAAAGTGGTTGATTCACTTTAGCAAATAGCATTTATTGTGTAGAGAAAGTTAACACAAGGCACTTACTAATGTGATGTGATTGTCCATTTTGCCTCCTTTGCTGGCTGGATTCATTTTTCCATCACATTATACATTGCTTGTTTCCATATGTGCACCAGAGAGGCTGGCACTTTTTCCTATAGTGTGCAAGCACGTCCACCGCTGCTGGATTGCAGGGTGGACGGAACCCTGGAAACGAGCAGTGTATAATGTGATGGAAAAATGAATCAAGCCAGCAAAGGAGGCAATATGGATAGTACATTAGTAAATGTCTTGTATTAATTTTTTCTACATCAGAAATGCCCCTTGCTGAAGTGAGACAACCCCTTTAAGTCAACATGTCCTCACTGGAGCATAGCAAACAAAGATTGGGGTCACCAGGAATCATTACTGCAGGATTCCAAAAGTACAGTAATAACAATCTTTTTGTTATTTGAAATCACATTCGGCTTTTTAAAAATATTAGTCAGAAGACCCTTTGAAAGTCTAATTGCATAAATAATACATACTATAACTAACATTATATATTCTTCCCCTGCAGTACCCCATACTTACAGGTATCTGCAAAGTTTGGGTTTGTAATCTAATGTTTGTAAGGTTTTTGACATGCTATGCACTCTTATACCAGCAGATGGCTAACCACTCCACCCCCCCTCTCCTTGATAGGAGTGGGCTGGTCCGACTTCCTGTCAGGGTTGGCTTGGCAAGCCTGGAATGAAGGAGCATGTCCATCTGCTACCATTTCAAGGGCCTTATGGACTAGAGATCCAGCTCATTTGCGAGTACCACTCCTCCAGGGAGACTGCAGGGTCCCAGGCCACGGGAGTCCTGCAAGCTAAAATCTTTACAGTCAGCAGCGTGGTCAGCACTACAGCTATACAGACTCAGCTGCAGGTGAGGGGAAACGTGTTACGACACCCATCACCATAGTTCAGAACAGGCACAGTCACAAGCCTGCCTTTCACAAGTGGACACCTACAGCTACATCTGCCGGTTTATTGCTGTTAGCAAGAGAATCAGGAGAGAGAGACTTTTGCCAGCTAGTATACTCAGAAGCCACCACACTTCATCATCTGGGGAGAGAAATTGCACTTTGTATAAACTACTGCTGGCTGTACTGTTGCTCTCATCTTACATTTAGTAAAGAGAGGCGTTTGTTCTTTTATTTCTGGCCTAATTCCGTGCACCATCTTTTTACTGCCCCAATCCCCATGGAGCAACGGCCAGAGGGAACACATCATGACAAAACATATCACTAGGGCCACTACCACTCCAATCCTCTGCTCTGGCTCTCCCAGGGGCTTGCTACATGAAAATGGCATCACAAAAAGTATGGCCCTCTGTGCCTTAGTACCAAGTGGGTAAGCTGCTGTCAGCCCCTTGAGGGACTATGCCGTTGTCCCCAAGAACTGACTTTCCACCACAACTGCAACATTGCACTATGTACAGATCACCAGCCGCCATCTTGCATATCTCTGCCATGTGTAGTGCGGATCCCTCTTTAACAGGAAAATGCTGCTTCGCATCATGGAAAGAGGAGAACCAAGACACTCCGTCTCCATAGAGAGGGTTGCGCTAGGAGGAGTGCGCAAGTTAGAGTCTGAGGAGCTACAGCCACAGATTTCTCTCACTTAGGTAAACAAAAAGCACAAGAAACTGTACATAAAAAGGGCTTATTACATCCCATAAGCACTCCGTGTGCTGCCATTTTGCAGGAGAACAAATGCTTCTTGGGATGAAAACCTCTGTAACATGCCAAGCAATGGAATAATAATGAAATCTGTGAGAAAATGCTATGCGCCTCTGCATAAAACATGTACACTGAGGTACAACATGGGCCCAAAGAATGCTGGGAATGCCATCATATGGCTGTGCGCATGAGCCCTTAGGGCCTTCAGAGCCGGTGCTGAATCCATAGTAAGGATTCTTTTGCTCATTTTCTTAATATTGGTGGAATGAAAAAAATGTAACCAGTAAAAAACTGACACAAAGAAAAATGAAATCCCAGCGTAGCAGCATCTGCCCGTCATGTAATTGTAAAACTTGCCTTACAGCCACACATACACGGATATTTTTTTTCTCTATCGGCTGTTTACTTAAGCAACGACAGATGGTTTTGGATTGGAAATTAACTTGCCTTTAATTGAACACATATTGCTTCGTATGATATGTCTTCTTCACACTCAAGCATCTAAATGCAATATACTATATATATATATATATATATATATATATATATACACACATATATTATTTATTTATTTTCCTTCTCTTAACCAAGCAAGTTAAGTGGCTTCAATCTTCATAGATGTATTGGGTACTACTCACGAGCGGGCACCATAGCAACAGTGAAAGTGGCTATTGTTCTGCATGATATGAACCGTATTGTTCTGCAATCTGTCACTGACTTGTAACGTTTGCCGTCTTCTCACAAGAGATGGCTCAACCTTTGTCTCACTTTCCACTTTGGACACCAGAAAAAGGCTTGTACTGTTAGGTTATCCTGTGGTTGTAATTGTTGGATCACATCACCTAGGTATGGTCGATTTCAATTGTTTTAGGCCTTTACCTTGTCCGTATCCGTGCTCAAATCCGTGAAAAGGTGGTCAGTAATGCCTACGTGAAGATGTCCATGATGGATACATGGTGGGTCAGTGTCTGTTTTTTGCTGTCCATGTGTCATCCATGTTTCACTGACACTGAACAGCAAAAAAACTATTTTTCAAGCATCTCTTCCTAATGATCCGTGAAACACAGATAAAACACGGATGCCATTTGTGGTTTTCACGGACTCGTAGACTATAATGGGCATGATGGATCCGTTTGTCTAGTGTGTCCATATTTCTATTCATGCCGTCTTGTGAGCATGATGACCTTAAAGGGGTTGTCTGGTACCTTACTACCCAGGCAGACTGTATAATGGGGTTGTTCCTGCTGATTAAAATTATAACCAGTCTTGTGCAAATCAGTTGCGGTGTACCCCAGAAAAAAATCTATTAGTTTCTTTATGCAAAGGAGGGCTTCACTGGACTTCAGTGGACGCGGATCCGCTCAGAATGCATCAGTCTGGCAGCGTTCAGCCTCCGCTCCGCTCAGCAGGCGGACACCTGAACGCTGCTTGCAGCGTTCGGATGTCCGCCTGGCCGTGCGGAGGCGTGCGGATCCGTCCAGACTTACAATGTAAGTCAATGGGGACGGATCCGTTTGAAGATGCCACAATATGGCTCAATCTTCAAACGGATCCGTCCCCCATTGACTTTCAATGTAAAGTCTGGACGGATCCGTCTGCGGCTACTTTCACACTTAGAAATTTTTTAACAATATAATGCAGACGGATCCGTTCTGAACGGATCCACCGTCTGTATTATATGAGCGGATCCGTCTGAGACGGATCCGCTCTGAACGCAAGTGTGAAAGTAGCCTAAGGTGAACTGAGGGGCTAAGCCCTGCCTGCAGTGCACTGAAGCCTTCTGCCACAAACAATTTATCAGAAGGGGCCACCCTACCCAGACAGTATGTTTGAAGAGGTTGTTTTTTTTTTTTTTTTATCTCACTTGGTCCCCACCACAGAGTTTTACTTCCAGGGCTGTCTTCACTGGACTTCTGGTCCCCTTCTGTCAACTTCCTGTAAAAACGGGGCCACATGCGCCTTTGCAACCTCTGGCCTTAGTGGTGACATGCCCACAATGGGCGCGTCATTGCTGAGTCATCACATGCTACTAGGGGACGTCACCGCTGAGGCCAGTTATTGGTTGCAGAGGCGCACGTGACTCTGTCTGTTCGGAATCTATTGAAGACAGCCTAGGGAAAGCTAAAGATAACCTATCTACCAGATCGTACATTTGTTTTAATTACCTTTTTTCTGAATACTTTTTCAAGATCCTCCAATGTACAATCTTCAGTGTTGAACCCGTTGCGTGAAGAAGGTGATCTCCACATTTTCTGCTTCTCCAGCTCCAGAGTGGTTGCCTCCCAATTTAATGCTATTTGAAAATACTGCAAATTAGTAAATAATTACAGTCCATGCAAAAAGTATGGCAAAAAGCATGCAGACCTACATGTAAAGAATAAAAACATCTAAAATAATGAAATAAAAGAGACTATCATTCGTATATAAAAGTGTACCCATCAACAGAAGCAATGATATTACTGTAGAAACTTGCTTCAGCAGCAGTTCACGGCTCTGCTCACCTATCCCAGCAGCCTGGACCCATCTCCCGCTGTCTCCTTCTTCTAGGTGGGTCTATTCACCAGGCTTGCTCTGTCCCTCCACACAGGCTTCAACCTTTTGATGGCAAGGCCTATCCTCTGAGGTACATTAGGCACTT
The DNA here is from genome assembly GCF_014858855.1 of Bufo gargarizans. Classification (NCBI taxonomy): domain Eukaryota; kingdom Metazoa; phylum Chordata; class Amphibia; order Anura; family Bufonidae; genus Bufo; species Bufo gargarizans. The sequence continues at coordinate 470,471,520 of NC_058081.1, read as the reverse complement.
TCCCCTGTGGGAAGGTGCCTGGGCAATAAGGTTCTTAATCCGCTACTTCCTACAACGGTATGCTTTATTTCATTGTCTGCTGTGTGCCGACCTCTGCCTGTTTACTGGATAACGACCCTCAGTTGCACGACCTGAACGGTGTCTGACCTCTGTTTTTGACCGTTCACTGCATGCCCTGACCTTGGATTGTTTATCGGATTGCACGTACTCCGTCTGCCCTGACCTCAGCCGGTTCCTGTCCTACTCTTCACTGGTGTCCATGAATCTCGTAGGCCAGCTGTGAATCATACAAGGACTGCCCCAGGAGGTAGTGGCCTAGTGGTTCCCCTACAGTGAAATCCAGACTTCTGTATGGGGGCTGAAGGGTTTAAACTAGGGGAGTTCCAGGATAATGACCTTAGAAGTAGCCCAAAGTCAAATCAGCTGGTGGACACAGTGGTTCCACACCTACTGCTGTAACAGAACCATCTACTCCAAGTCATCTATTTCTTAGTTAGCTGGGTGCCAATCCTCATAGTCACCATTACAGATCTAAACAAAGCTCTCACTACTTGAGCACAAAAGCAATAATGCTTTCTGTAATAGAGCTCTATATACACTGCTTCCCCTCAAACAACCATGATGAATAGTTTTTCTGCCTGCAGCCACCACTAGGGGGAGCTCACTGCATACATATATTTCACCAACTCCCACTGCAGTCCACAACACAACTGTATGCAGAGATCCCTTAAGCATTCTTACTGGCAGTTATTTTGGGACTATTTCGTTTAAACGGGTTGTCCAGTGGTATAATATTGATAGCCTATCCTCAAAATAGGCAGTCACTATAAGATCGGCAGGGGTCCGACTCACGATTACACTGCACTGATGCTATAATGGAGACAGCATGCAGGAAACCATGAAGAGGACACTGCTCTTGCATGAATGTCGTGACCCCTTCGAACAGATAATCAGTGAAGGTGCTAGGAGTCGGACCCCTATAAATCAGCAGTTTGAACTGTTTAAAGACGTTCAGCGATCTGATATTAGTAACTTAACCTGAGGATAGGTCATTAATATTATACCAAGGTACACTTTAATGATCAACCAACAAATATACTTTAAAGGCTATAGACAATTTTGGATTTTTATTTATTTATGAAACTGCTTTTATTAAAACAAATTGACTCCATTTGTCTTCTGTAGGCTTCATGTATTCTCATACACTGCAAGCTGCTCAGTCATGTTCAGTGTGAAATTCTCAGTATGCAGCCCTTATCTATGCATTCTTTAAAGGCTATGGGCACCTTCGGAGTATATGTATTGCATTGTACTCAGTTTTTTTTTATTAGTTTGTATTTAAAAATTTCAACATCTTTCACCTTTAGCACATGTGCAGACTGATAAGGGTCCATTCACACGTCCGTTATAACACTCTGTTTCCGTTCCGTTTAAATCGGAACGTTTTTTCGGATCCATTAATTTCAATTGCCTCTGCAAAAATGCGGACTCCAATCATAGTGCTGTCCGAATCACGGAATCCGTTCCGTTTTCCTATTTTTTCGAGTATGCGGATCCTGAAAAAAAATTAAGCTTGTCCTACTTTCTGTCAGTTATTCGGGTCCGTTGTCCATTCAAGTCAATGGATCCGCATAAAATGCAGATGACGTGCACAAAACCATCCGAATGTCATCCGATTTTGCGGATCCGTTGACAGGAAAATGGATGGAAAAAATAAAACAAAAAAACAGAATAACGGAAACACGGAACGGATTCGGAAGCACTTTAGTAAAAAAACTGAAGGTTGTACTGAAAAATGGATCCGCAAAAAAAAGGAACGTTTATCTGGAAAGGTAAAAATACTGACGTGTGAATGGACCTTATCTGTAGCATAGCTCGCTAACACTTATTTAAGCAAGATTTGTATCATATTGATAAGAATTTAGCTTAGGCCTCCTGCACAGAAACGTGCTGCGGCCCGCAAAATGCGGGCATTTGCGGGCCACAATGCACGAACACCGTCCGTGGGGCAGCCGCAGCAGATCGCGGACCCATTCACTTTAATGGGCCTGCGATCCGGACGTTCCGCAAAAAGATAGGACATGTTCTATCTTTTTGCGGATCGGAAGTACGGGACGAAACTCCACAGAAGCACACCATAGTGCTTCCGTAGGGTTCCGTTCCATGCTTCTGTTCTGCACCATTTTGCATGATACAAATGTCCCCAAAGGTGTTCATAGCCTTTCATAAAGCTGACATCCCCTTTGATTTAAATCACAGAGAGGGTGGCTGCAGGCAAAGCCACCATAGCACTCATTTGATGGACTTACTGATGAAGAAAACTGAGTAGACTGCAACGTATAAGAATACATGCAGACTGCAGATGCAAAACGTTTAATAAAACTCAATAACCAAAAATATTTTTAGCCAAAAATATATGAATTCCAGTAAAAAAGTCACCAAAGGTGTCCAAAGCCTTTAAGAAAAGTAGCAATAGCAAGTAAGATTAAAAAAACGGCTTAATACAACAGAAAAAGTACTAAGAACTAGAAATGTGGGAAATAGATTTCCAAAGCACTCACTTATCATGTAGAAAGTTGATCCCTTGAAAATCGATGGAAGGGAAAAACGGTAAAAGCAGGAAGTGTTACATTTTACATATTCAGCGAATGTGGAACCAACAAAAAGTATCCAAGCTTACACTGTAAAGTATCCAAAGTCTTCTATGGGGAAGACAAGTCTGTCATTTTGGCATACCTCTGGCAGAACAGGAAGGTCCTCCAGAGTGAGAGATGCCCTTTATAGCTGCTCTCCACTCTGGCCAAGGGATAAGGATGCGGAACAGGGGACCCCCGTTCTATTAGCTCAGAATTTCCTAATACTGTAGGATATATGAAAATGGGTTTTCTAAACGGGGAACCCCCTTTAACGTATGGGTTAATGGCAGACAACCCAAATGTAGTTATTACACTTTAGATATTAATGATTTTTCCATGAAAATCACTACTACTGCAGCAAATATAAGATCTGCTTAATTACTGCACTGGCCCTACCCACTGGGAAAATATTTTTGGCCAGTTTAATATTCTAGCAACTGAATCAAAGGGATACTCTGAGATGTCTTAAGGTGGGTTTACATGGGCAGAGCTTAAAGCCAATGGTCAGGAGGGAAACGTTTCTTCCGACAGTCAGCTGCTCGTTCAGTGAAGGAGATCGCTGCGTTTACATAGAGCGATCACCTCCACAGTATGAGAACTAGGGATCGCGATCGCTGGTCCTCATACATTTGCATTGTTTCTGGGCAGCAGATCACTGTTTAGAAAGCACGATCTGCTGCCCAGAAATGATCATTTTTGTGCCTGCACAAACGACAGGATCAACTGATGAACGAGCGTTTCGCTCGTTTATCGGGTGATCGGCAGCACATCATCGTTCATTCCCGTTAAGCTGCCTGGATATCGAGCCATGTAAATCCACCTTTAGAAACATGTGAGGAGATGGTGAAGTCCACCTCTGATAACCAGAACAAAGGGAGCTAAACAGAGATTAATCCCATTACAGGTCCCTTAACACAGGACAACAGAGCAGCAGATTGTCGGGAAGGAAGTGTTTCTTCCCGACAATGAATTGCTTCCAAGTATTTAAAGATATTTGGAAGAAGAAGCTTTCCCTTTCATGCTCCTTGTTACCTTGTGCCACACTCTCCTGCCCAGGTTTGTTCTGCTGTTCTACATTAATGCCAAGATTTCTCAGAAGCTCCTTGTAGTCCATGGTGTGCTTCTTACCTATACAGTAGTGGTTCCAAAATCTAGAGAGAGATAAACAGACAGTGATGCTTATAATAGGATCTTATAATCCGCTCAGCGAGATCTAAGTCTTGAGATCCCCGAATGTAAATCAGTCATGCACAAAAGGACAACACAAGGCAACATGTTTGGAGAAAAGGGGCATCATCTCAAGTTGGCTCCTTCCCAGTGGACACTATGAACCTGTTAAAGAGTTCCACAACAATATCTATCTTCACTGCCAAGGTTAAATTTGTCGCAACAACTGTTGGGACAATAAGGGAGCAGGGAATTTGTTGCAATGTGCTGATGAACACTACAACCAACCTTGTGTTCCCAACATTTACAGCCCCTAATCTTACTTGGAGAGTGCTGGTTGTATTGGTAGAACTGCCTAATCTTATTTGGAGAGTGCTGGTTGTATTGGTAGAACTGACTAATCTTACTTGTAGAGTGCTGGTTGTATTGGTAGAACTGCCTAATCTTACTTGGAGAGTGCTGGTTGTATTGGTAGAACTGACTAATCTTACTTGGAGAGTGCTGGTTGTATTGGTAGAACTGCCTAATCTTACTTGGAGAATGCTGGTTGTATTGGTAGGACTGCCTAATCTTACTTGGAGAGTGCTGGTTGTATTGGTAGAACTGCCTAATCTTACTTGGAGAGTGCTGGTTGTATTGGTAGAACTGCCTAATCTTACTTGGAGAGTGCTGGTTGTATTGGTAGAACTGCCTAATCTTACTTGGAGAGTGCTGGTTGTATTGGTAGAACTGCCTAATCTTACTTGGAGAGTGCTGGTTGTATTGGTAGAACTGCCTAATCTTACTTGGAGAGTGCTGGTTGTATTGGTAGGACTGCCTAATCTTACTTGGAGAGTGCTGGTTGTATTGGTAGGACTGCCTAATCTTACTTGGAGAGTGCTGGTTGTATTGGTAGAACTGCCTAATCTTACTTGGAGAGTGCTGGTTGTATTGGTAGAACTGCCTAATCTTACTTGGAGAGTGCTGGTTGTATTGGTAGGATTGCCCCGGCAATGAGGATGTGTGTCACGTACTAGTCTGGACCTACTTGTAATACACTGTACATGTTCCCTTGTCCTGAGATACAGCTCCTTCATTTCTGCACATATTATTACTATTCCGCATTCCTTTAATTTCCCATTTTTCTTTCCTCCTCATATTTCCATACATTAGATTTTTTTATACTGCTCTGCATGCAAGCGTTTCTTTATTACCGACATGAAAAGTTACAGCACTGGTACTTTTCACTACTCTCTTTATTCCTTCTGTACGTTAAGCGCACCGACATGTAACGTGCTCAAGGGAGGGGGGGCTGCGGAGCAATGAATTGTTTTCCCTCCCCGCCACCACCACCACCCCCACTCCCACTATCCACCCACTGCGCTCACTCTCTCTTTTTAAACCCTTTGCCTTGTGT